>NC_086451.1:137326466-137648966 GCF_028390025.1 Pseudophryne corroboree
TTGGTACAGTAATTTAGTCCATCTAATAAAGTTGGGCCCGAAGCCCATACGTGCCATCACCTCCCATAGATAAGCCCATTCAATGCTGTCGAAAGCCTTGGCTGCGTCTAACGAGACCACAGCCGAGTCAGAAGGGGAGTCATGTGGGAGTTGCAAAATGGTATTTAGTCTACGCAGGTTAATAGATGTGGACTTCCCTGGCATGAAGCCAGTCTGGTCCGAGTGAACGAGGGAGGTGATTACTGTGTTAAGCCGTATTGCCAATATCTTTGCCAGGATCTTAGCGTCATTGGGAATCAGGGAGATCGGCCTATAGGAGTCTGGAGACCTAGGGTCCTTATCGGGTTTTGGAATCACTATTATAATTGCCTCTGACATAGAGAGGGGGAGCTCGTTACTGGCAAATATATCCAAGTATAGGGCATGAAGTCTGGGCCCAAAAAAATCAATATGATTCTTGTAGACCTCAGAGGGAATCCCATCAGACCCCGGAGCCTTGCCACTTGGGGACATGCCAATGGCCGCAGTCACCTCCTCGAGCGTCAAGGGCGCCTCCAGCTGTTCACAGGCCCCAGAGGAAAGTGCGGGCAGCTCAATACCCCCCAGGTAATATGATAGGTCTAGAGTAGAGCACGTCAATTGTGAGCTATATATCTCAGAGTAATAGGATCTGAATAATTGCGCAATGTCTGGCGTGGTGTCAACAATGGAGCCATCCCCACCATACATCCGGGCAATCGTAGACCCAGGACGATCATAGTGTATCAGGCGAGCCAGGAGTCCCCCCGTCCTATCAGCCTGCATATAAATATTAGTGGCTTTAAAAAGGAGGGAGCGTGAGTTTCTATCGGACAGGTGAGCCATCCAAGCCGACTGAGCCGCCAACCAGCGTACCTTCGTCGCTGGGGCACCATCTAGTAAATATTGGGACTCTAGTTCCCTGGCATCTCCCTCAAAGACCCGTTCTCTCTCCCTTGAGGACATTTTATGAGCCGCTATGCGTCCAATATATGTACCTCTCAAAAACGCCTTAAATGAATCCCAAACTATCGTACCCGGGGCTGACCCTACGTTATCATTAAAATAACCCCCCCACTGAGTCTCCAGGTCACTACAGTCACCCAGTTGGGACAACCAAGAGGGGTGCAGCTTCCAGTAAGAGTGCCCCCTCTGACCCCCCACAGCAATGGTCATCAACATAGGGGAGTGATCAG
The DNA here is from genome assembly GCF_028390025.1 of Pseudophryne corroboree. Lineage (NCBI taxonomy): Eukaryota > Metazoa > Chordata > Amphibia > Anura > Myobatrachidae > Pseudophryne > Pseudophryne corroboree. The sequence continues at coordinate 137,327,681 of NC_086451.1, forward strand.
AGACCCCCCGAGCCTCATAGTGGATGTCAATGATCCCAGGGACAAGGGCAGGGGACACCAAAATCAGGTCAATCCTGGAGAAGGAGCCATGAGTACTGGAAAAACAGGAGAACTGACGGGCCGCAGGGTGACGGAGTCTCCACGGATCCACCCACTGCAAACTATCTAAGAAGTCAGCAAATTTGGTAGGGCCACCACCCGCCAGCGCAACATTCGGGGAGTGCCATCGGTCCAAGGATAAATCTAGAACATTATTGAAATCACCCAAGCATATCACAGGGGTGGTAGGAGATGGAGCAACAAAAGAGGCAGCCTGCTGCAGTACGGCATATGAAAAAGGAGGGGGAACATACACCGCTAGAATATAATAGGGCTGAGAACTCAGTTTACATTCCATAAATACAAATCTTCCATACGGGTCAGTTTTGATCGATATCAATTCAAATTGCACTGATTTTTTAATCAGAATCGAGACACCCCTAGAGAAGGAAGAATGAGAGGCATGGTAAGCCCATCCCACCCAGGCCCGTCGTAATGATAATAACCTATTCCCCTCTAAGTGGGTCTCACTGAGGCATGCAACGTCCGGGTCATATTTTTTAATCATATTTAAAACCAAAGAGCGTTTGATTTTGTTATTCAGACCCCGGACATTCCATGCCAAAAATTTCAGGTTAATCATGACCCCATACCAACTCTATGTGTCTCCCGGATAGACATGTCCCTAAAATATATCTGAGAATCAACATTAGCAACACCAACATCACTTGACGTATGTAAGCCCTGCGTAATAAGCCACAGCGTCTGAATCATTAAACATCCTTGTGTCAAAAAGAACTTAGGTAAGAAAAATAACAAACTAAAGAAAGAAAACCAAAACCAACAGCGAAGGGAGCCGCAACCGGCAGCCTCCCAATTATCCCTCCCCTCCCCGTATACCTCCCCGAACTTCGGCATACTTTTTTCCCCCAAACCAGCAACCTACACTTCCAAGTGCTAAGAGAGGCCTAGATTCCCAACTAAACCTCTAACCCTTCTCTAGTCAACACAACTTGGACGTAAAAGTCTTGAGCCACCAATGCAAAGGAGGGGGGCTCCCCGATCCATGATCATTCCCTCCGGTAGATCAGGCCTCAACTTCCGCATCTCAGGAGGTCAGTCCGGAGCTAGCTGCCGAGCACCCGGTGCAAATCTGTCCAGCCATTGTGCCGCTTCTCTGGGGGTATTAAAAAACTTGGTCTCCCCATCCGCCACAACTCTGAGCCTTGAGGGAAACAGCATGGAATAGGAGATGTTAAGGTCTCGCAGACGCCGTTTTATGGGCATAAACTGGGCTCGGTCCTTCTGGACGTCTGCGGCAAAATCCGGGAAGGCCGACACCTTAACTCCATTACGGACCAACGGGCCCTTCGTACGCCCTAGGCGGAGAACTGAGTCCCGGTCTTTGTAATGTAGGAATTTGGCGATGAAGGTGCGAGGAGGGGCAGCAGGAGGTAGCGGCCGAGAAGGTATTCTATGTGCACGCTCCACCGTAAATTGGGCAGTAAAGGACTCAGCCCCATACATCTCCTTAAGCCAAGATTCGAGAAAGTCCTCTGGCTGCGAGCCCTCTTCTCTTTCAGGCAGGCCTACAAAACGTACATTGTTCCTGCGCAGCCGTCCTTCCATATCTAAGAGCTTGGTCTGAAGGGAGGAAACCTGCTGGGTCACCGTAGATACGGATTGTTTCAGGGGGCCACACATATCTTCCAGGTTGGAGACCCGTGTCTCCGCCTCACCCACTCTCTCACGAATACGCTGAACATCTTGTCTGAGTAAGGAGAGGTCGCACTGCACCTTTTCCATCTTATCGGAGAGACGCTGTTCACTGCCAGCTATAGCCTCCAGTACCTGCTGAATAGACGGCGCCTCTGCCATCTCTGGGGTACCGGCCGCGGACACAGAGGGGGGGTCCGAGTGGGTTGGAGAGGCTCCCTGGGAAGGAGCCAATGACACCCTGGGATTGGATTGCCTGGCATATCTTTCTAGTTTGGCCGCGGCCGCACTCTGGCCGCCCTTAACCATATCGTGCAGGAGCAGTCACACCTACCCAGGGCAGGGTTTTTAGGATAGAGTGTAGGCAGATGGCGGCAGCAGCAAGGACGTACACAATCAGTGGCGGGAAGCACCCGTGCCCGGTCCCTATGTCCGAATATCAATGGGCAGAAAATGCAGACTTGTGTAGCAGCAGCAGCAATAATATGGACAGAAGTATTGTAGAGGGAGTAGTCCCAGGAGGCAGGGGTAGGATATTGGTGTGTAGCACACCGTTGAATATTAGTGCAGTACAGCAGCGTAGCCAGAACCTATCTATATGCAGCCTTTCTGTGGTAGAATGGGAGAGCTGCGCAGCGTGAACACCTGACGGTGCCTCCAACACTATGCTGAGGTAATATAGATGATATAAATAGTGTGAGGCTGATAGTGGGTGAGATCAGCAGACAATAGGGTCTCAGAGTTCATAAAACAGAGTGCAAGTCCCTGGAGAGTCTCATCAGGCAGCCCCTGATATGTGTAGGCATGGGCAGCAGCCACTGTAATCCCCTCCTAAAATGGCCGCAGTGTCTCTTCCCCTTCCCCAGGAGTACCTGCCAAACGTCCTAGCTTCAGGGTCCCTGGTCCCAGCTCACGAGGCAGAGGAGAGGAGAGGCTGTCTCTCCCCCACAGTCTTTCGGCGGCGTCTGGCGTCAGCAGCAGCCCGCCGCACGAGCTCCGGGCGTCCCGCGGCCGAGGCCGCCAAAATCGAGGCCGGGGATCCGGAGGAGTTGTAGGTCGCAGGGCCGGGCGGCGGTGGTTGGCGCCTCTACGGGACCCGGAGACCACGGACATACACACCCGTCGGTGCCCAGCAGCACAGGGTGAGCACTTCAGCCGGGCAGAGCACCAGGGGGAGTCAGGATATCTTCAGGAGTTTAGGTAGCCGGGGAGCTCCCGAGACTTGCTGCCTACTCCTCAGCCGCCGTGGCCACGCCCCCCCCCCCCCCCCCCCCAAAAAAAAAAAAAAAAGCTCTGGTTAAAGTAGACACCTGCACACCACCAGTAGCTTGTCATTTTGCGACAGCTAAGCACATGATCAAGGGAGTGTGGATAATCAAATCGACAGTATCTAGGTCTACAATGTTTAGGTCGACAGTCACTAGGTCGACAGGGTCTGAAGGTCGACATGGTTTCTAGGTTGACAGGTTAAAAGGTCGACATGAGTTTTTTCATGTTTTTTTTGGGTCGTTTTCTCCGTTCAGTGACCGGATAAGTGCACCGTGTCCCCTCGCATGGCTCGCTTCGCTTGCCATGCTTCGGCCAGATTACCGTTCCAATCGTAGTCCATGTGGATCGTTAAGTATGAAAAAGTTAAAAAAAAATGTGTAAAACTCATGTCAACCTTTTGACCTGTCGACCTAGCACATGTCGACCTAGAAACCCTGTCGACCTTCAGACCCTGTCGACCTAGTGACTGTCAACCTATAGTGGTCGACCTAAACATTGTCGACCTAGACAGTGTCGATCTTCAGACCGGATCCCGATCAAGGACTTTAAAGTGATGCCAATTGAACAAGTACCTACTTCCCATAGAGCAAGAGACAGGAATAGAAGCTTATTGCAAATAGAATGCAAATGGATCTATAATTTGGGGGCAATGTCACACAATGGGTTGAAAGAGGAACTGACCTTTACCCCTTTCTTATAATTAATTGAGCATGGACGATGTAGGTTAAGCTGGTTTATCTGATGGGTCCATTAGTCAATATTTACTAGCATAGTTAGTTCTATTGTACCCCTCCAGTACATCTATAGTATAGATTCATGATCACCCTGTCCTTAATGAGATATGGTCATTGGCTTCATCAATCTGTATCAATCTCATAGTGATGCATATTAATATCTTATTATGTGTTTTTTAGGTGCTCTAAAATACCCAATTATTGAATACATTTATGTATTGACACATTCGTTTTGTTTGTTGTTTACATATGGGACTGAACCACTGGCACGCCCCCCTGCCTTTGCACAAGCGTCATTAGTCAGCCATGACGGGTGGGTGTTGTTGTGTGCTGCATGGTAATGCCCACGGAGACACCCAGATGATGATGCTGCTGACATCAGAGCCGGTGCCGTATCAATTCCGAGTGGTGCGTCCCGCTGTGTCATCCCCCGATGCACTCACCTGAGGAGTTAGTTCCGGTCACCGGAAACGGTCGCCTGTAAGCTCCACATACCTGACTCAGAGCTGAGTGACCATGGCGTGATGCGGCGGCGGGGGAGGAGTGTGGTGAGCCCATTCCCTGCACTGGATAGGTGAGCACTTGGGCGCCAGATTTAGCAGATTGAACAGGTGTTTGAAATTTGTTTTGTTAATTATATATGTATATATACACGTGGTGTTTGGCGATGGCAAGACACACTGATGGCTTTTCCCTGATGAAGGTAACAGCTGTAGGAGCTGCCACTTGTCATGATGCATTGAACTGCTAAGTATCATTTTACATTTTCATTGCTGCTTATGCCAATGTTTGCATGATGCACGTTTTTGAAAAGAAGCAGATGGATTAAATTAAATTGAATTCTTGCTGCTACTTCAGGTGTGCTGGTCTATGTGGACTTTCTACATATGTTGATATGCATTATCTGTTACTGTGCACCCATTGATCTACGATTGGAAGTGTGTGCAATCCACTTCGCTTTGTATATAAGCATTACATATCACATACACATACACATACCAAAACGCTGCAGGAGGGGCGGGCGTAAGAACAGGCACCGCCAGGGAAACTGCGAGCAGGGGACAGAGGAAGTGACGGTCTTTAACCTGTCAAGCCATATACTCACAGAGGTGGAATCAGAGGTTTATCTATAAGTATGTCCTTTGTACAAACCTATAGACAGAGGGCTTTTGAATGTGAAGTGGAATTACATAAATTTCATAGGCAATTGAAATTAAGGAACTTTTTTGCTAGACAAGAACAGGCTAACAGATCAGAACCACCATTTTGCACCAAAAGTACATTCGACCCTCCATGTAATAATCCATCGATCAACACCTTTATGAGATTGGTTAAACAGGACACCATCCCATATATTAAAAAACAAAAACGTTCTTATAGCAATATTACCAAGGCAGAACAACAAGCCATTTTAAGCCTCAGGAGTAATGATTCGATCATTATTTGTGCAGCTGATAAGGGCGGAGGGGTGGTGGTTTTAAACCGGGTTGACTACATTTCTGAGGTGTACAGACAACTAGAGGACTCAGCCTGTTACAAAAAGTTACTATATGATCCAACCTTTGGGTATAACAAGGAGATAGATGCTGTGATTGCTTTGGGATTGGATAATGGATGGATTGATGAGGCTACATCAAAATTTTTGACACTCCCTTATTATACATACTTCCTAAGGTCCATAAATCTTTGTCAAAACCACCAGGGAGGCCCATTATATGCTCAAGGGGCTCTCTTTGTCAGAGCCTGTCACAATACATTGACTTTTTTCTACAAGCCATAGTTCTCAACACTCCCACTGTTTTGAAAGACACAACAGATTTTTTTATTAAATTGAGGACATACGGCAATCCTCCACCAGGGTGTCTACTGGTTACATGTGATATTGTCAGTCTGTATACCAACATAGGACATACAGAAGGAATGGAGGCTATTAAAAAATCCATTATCACCAATCCTCACTATAAGGGTCCCACAATAGAATTTTTTTTGCTGTTAATTGATATAATTTTGCACAAGAATTATTTTTATTTGAAAAATAATTTTATTTGCAACTGCAAGGGACCGCGATGGGGGTCAAATATGGCCCCTGCATACGCAAATTTATTTATGCATGAGTATGAAAAAACAAATTTTTTGAATAATGCTAAATTTTCATCATATATAGCATTTTTCGCTTGTTTCATTGACGACATCTTTATGGTGTGGACTGGTGATTTAACAAGCCTCCATGAGTTCACTACACATTTGAATAGTCTTACAAGCACCATTAGGCTCACTTGTGCAAGCAGTCCCTCTAGTATAGATTTCCCTGACGTATCTGTTTCAATTAACGAAGGTGTCTTTGAGACATCGATCTTTAAGAAAAGTATAGATAATAATACAGTTTTATTGGCCGAAAGTTTTCACCCCAAACCATTGAAACTGGGTTTACCCTTTTCTCAATTGTCATGGGTAGTCAGGATAACGTCTAATCCCACCCTTTTGAACGAAGCCTTACAGAAAATGGGGACTGACGAGGCTTCATCCAACGAGGCTACAAAAAACATGATGTGGACGAGGCAATACAGAAGTGTTTGACCCTAGATAGGGAAACCTTGCTGACTGGTAACAAAAAGGATAAAGAGACTAACAGGTTAATTTTTCCTAGCACCTTTTCTATAGCCTCACGATTTTTGAGAGACACTGTACTAAGGCACTGGCATATATTGGAGACCGACCCTATTATGAGTGGCTGTTGTCAGAATAAGCCACCGTTTGCTTATAAAAGAAGCAGGAATTTGAAAGACCAATTAACATCGTCTGATATTAGCCCGACAGTCATTAAACATAATTGGTTATCACTTAAGAATGGCTCATATCAATGTGGGGGATGCGTGAACTGCCAACATTTAATAACTGGTGATCTTTTTACACATCCAAAGACGGGAATGAAACATCTATTCTGACAGCATATGACATGCAACCGCAAATATGTAATTTATCTTAGAATTTGCCCCTGTCAATTATTATATATCGGCAAGACCATTCGGATGCTAAATGAGAGAATTGGAATGCACCATTCCTCTATCAAAAAAGACATGGCTAAAATTGACCAGAGCACACCACCAGTAGCCAAACATTTTTCTGAAGCCGGCCATACATTAAAGGACTTTAAATATATGCCCTTGGATCAAATAAGACCCCTAAAAAGGGGAGGAGATCACCACAAGCTATTACTTCAGCGGGAATGTGAGTTGATATACAAATTTGACACATTGTGGCCAGGAGGCCTAAATGAGGAATTGAATTTGAATGTTTTTTTATAGGGTCTATGAGAGGGCTGCTTGCACAGGGGGTGATATCCAATGTGTTATTGGGGAAATATCTAATCCCCCTATGTTATTTATGTATCCTATGTATATATTACAGACTTGCTGTATTGTATATTGTCACAAGCATGCATAACAATTAGATTATGATGCATGCTACACAATTGTAGGTGATAATATACAATGCCGACATTACAATATTTTTTCATTATTGTTGCACATTCTTGTTATTTTTGAGTATTTTGTGTTTTTGATTTTTCCTGATCATTATTTATTGTAGTGCATTTGGCAATGAATAGCCATGAGGCGCCTGTCAGACTCCAATGGTACCCCGCACTATGTGACTTTACAATAGCCTGTGACCATCGCAGACCTGCTGGTATCCCGTTAAAAATCCTATGCTTAATTGATTTCTTGGACCAGGCTCATATGAGATTGTCAGCAGTGTTTGTGGGAGAAAATAATGGAACCCTACTATGGAACCAATCCCCAGGCTAGATCATCTTTGAACACAATGCAGTCTGACACACAATACTAAATAAACCCGAGTCTGGTTATCATATTTTAGACAGATGACCAGAGTAATGAGTGTGGATCAACACTTTAGGGGTTGTTATAAAGCAGCCGCTGGTACAGTATGTTAGATATGTTGATTAGTACAGCTAAACCTTAAAGAAAACAATTAAGTCCAAGTTGCTCGTTTAATCCTATAGGGCTTAATGTCCCCATTCTAAAGATCCATTCAGACTCTAGTTGTAATAGTCTGAGCGGTCTGTTGCTACCCCTTACATGGTGGTACATGGTCTGTCATTCTATATCGTAATGTTGCAAGTGAATGTGCAGCTTGACTGAAGTGTCTTGCGACCGGTTGTTCGCTGTCCCCTTTGGTGATAGGTAATCTAATGGAATAGCGATGAGCCGCCATACGCTTCTTAAATGACCTTTCAGTCTTGCCAATATAGCTTTTGCCACAAGGGTATATTATTTGATAGACCACAAACCTAGAGTTACATGTAAGTTGGTGTCAAATTTTATATTTGGTAAAGTGATGTTAACAGCCGTCCATTGTCATTAATTATTTTAACATCCAAGAAATTAACCTCGGTTTTGCTAATGGTATATGTTAACTTAACCGGGTGATCTAAAGCATTATGTGTTTCTATCGCTCTATCTGCAAAGAATAATACATTTTCAATTTGAAACATGGAAATGTTTGCGTACGACGGTGCTACGCTAGCACCCATCGCACAGCCCCGGAATTGTATATAATACCTGCCATTAAACATAAAAAATTTCTATTGAGAATGAGTCGTAGCAATTCTAAACACAGGTTAAGGTCAGGTCCTTGGAATAATGGGTTTCCGTCCATGAACCGTCTAACGGCCTCAATACCTTCCTCATGTGGGATAATGGTGTAGAGACTAAACACATCAATACTACACAGCCACACATCATCATTCAACACTGGCAAAAGGCTTAATTTCCTCAGCAATGCAATTGTGTCCAAAAGATGGTATGGATGTGCTTGAATGTAGGGTTGAAATAGCGTATCAAGGTAAACTGATGTAGGTTGAAATAATGATTGTACAGCAGAAATAATCGGACATCCTGGAGGGTCCACTGTAGCTTTATGTATCTTAGGTGTAGTGTACATTATTGGTACTCTAGGAAATTCTGGTACTAATGCATCTCTCAACTTGGTTGATATAGTCCCTCTTTTAACTGCTTCATCAAGCAAGTTTAAAAGTTCTTTCTTAAACGGCACAGTCAGATCTTTGTCCAAAGGGCGGTAGGTGAGTGTGTCGGCAAGTTGTTTATAAATCACATTGATGTATTTATCTGTGTCCTGAATGACCAGGACTCCGCCCTTATCCACCGGTCTAAATATAATACTAGAATTATCCGACAAATTAATAGGAGCTTGATATTCTGCTTTGTCTAAATTATGTCGGAGCCGTGCTGGTTTTTTAAATATGTTGCTGGCTTCATCTCCCAACACCCGCATAAAGGTTTTGATCGCTGCATAAGATAAGGGAGATCGAAATTAGACCTAGGCAATAATTTACGTACAGGTGCTGGAATATCATCTTGGTCATTGTTCACACTGTTGGCGAAGAATTCTTTGAGTTTTAATTGCAGATTTAAACGATGTTCTATCTGACACTGCAAAGGTTTTAGGGTATTAGTAGGTATAAATGATAACCCTCTAGACCACAGGTTCTCAAACTCGGTCCTCAGGACTTCACACAGTGCATGTTTTGCAGGTCTCCTCACAGAATCACAAGAGAAATAATTAGCTCCACCTGTGGACCTCTTAAAATGTGTCAGTGAGTAATTAATACACCTGTGCACCGGCTGGGTTACCTGCAAAACATGCACTGTGTGGGGTCCTGAGGACCGAGTTTGAGAACCTATGCTCTAGACAATACTTTTGTTTCAATGGGGGATAATGAATATGATGATAGGTTGACCACTAAGTTCTCTGTTGCTGTGGGGGTCTTCCTCCACGACCTCTGTCTCCACCACTGTTGCCCACATCTGTTAAATTGTCGGTGGCGCCTCTTGTCTCCCCATGTCTTGCCCGGGTCGTAACCCCTAAAGGGCCAAATGTACGTTAATTGGTGAAAGTTACCTGCTATAAGCGTCTGTATCAAGTGCAGCAGTATGGCTAATGATGAGAACACAGCAGCAGGTGTGAGTGGATATAACCCGACACTGTATGCTATTGGAGACCTGTTCAGCTACTCAGAGTCAGAAGCTGATACAATTTTATATAATGAGGAATTGACTTGTGAGCTAGAGGTCACCCCTTGTGAGGATCTATATAGAGACCCGCTGAGACTAAATAAAAAAACAAATGGACTACTACTATCACTGTATTTCTTTAAGTGATTACTACAGGGCCAAAAAAATCCCTAGGGGTTTAAGAGTTAAAAATGGCCCGACCATTGGGAGAAATGATGCAATGTTCTGCAAACGTTGGGTAGCAATTACCAACAAATGTTCTATGGATCTAATTCTATTGATCATAGAACAGTCGACCAAAGAAATGAATAGCATCAAAAATAAAATAACATTTGAAAGCATTCATAAAACTACATTGCAGACTGATCAAACTACTAACTGGTATGAAAAACTTATGGCACAAATGCAAGTATACAAGCGGGAATTAATTAAATTTAAAAAAGAAAAGCGAATTAAGGTAGACACTGACTATGACAATAACACCGTCTACCAGTGGACCAGTGGTCCTAATAGATCTAATCATCCCGCAGACCATTCTTTAGAAGAGGACATGAACACAATAATGATTATGGGTCATCTACTGAATTTAATTAATCAACTTCAGACTCTGACCAACCAGGGCGTAGACAAAGAGCTAAATGTACATTTGGCCCTTTAGGGGTTACGACCAGGGCAAGACATGGGGAGACTAGAGGCGCCACCGACAATTTAACAGATGTGGGCAACAGTGGCGGAGACAGAGGTCGTGGAGGAAGACCCCCACGGCAACAGAGAACTTAGTGGTCAACCTGTCATCATATTCATTATCCCCCATTGAAACAAAAGTATTGTCTAGAGGGTTATCATTTATGCCTACTAATACCCTAAAACCTTTGTAGTGGCAGCTAGAACAACATTGTTTAAATCAGCAATTAAAACTCAAAGAATTCTTTGCCAACAGTGTCAACAATGACCAAGATGATATTCCAGCACCTGTACGTAAATTATTGCCTAGGTCTAATTTCGATCCTCCCTCATCTAACGCAATGATAAAAACCTTTATGCGGGTGTTAGGAGATGAAGCCAGTGTAAATGTCAAATTGCTTTCCAACAAATATTTAAATGCAAGCTCTAATATATACTGTGGACGCCTGCGCATCTTATTACCATGTGCTATGAATGTGTGCTATACATCGCAAAACACTGCATCCCATAAGAGAAAACAATACACCCACACATTATCTGAGTTCCAAAGCTCATTGATGTATATATTTGTTATTAAAAGGATATGTATTCAATATATAACAATGTACAGTATATATATACATATATATATATATATATAGTTGCATGGTTACAATTTACACAGTAAGTAGTTAATACAAACTAATTCAAATATATATATATGGCCAGCGATACAATTACCATATTTTGCTCAAATAAAGTCTCCATTCCATATCACTCTCTCTCTCTGTGTAAAATGCAGCCACTGGACTGTCAGCATCTCCATCATCATCTGGGACGAAAAGAACAGCCAGCTCTTGTGTCTGCAATCAGCTATATACTATGTAGTTTGGGGGAGTGCACAGACTAGTCTAGGGGAGGGAACTTTCTCATTCATGATGAGTCACTGGTCAGTTCATATGCAAGCAAGGTCCAGCCCTGACGGTGCAATTACAGGAGATAGCCACTGGTCAGGCATGCTGTCTTCCAGGAAATCCATTGTTCTAATAAGAGTGACTTTAGCTTTCATACATTTAATCATATCTACTTGTTGCAATGAGCTACAACTTAATAACAGGCATCAAATTGATATACGCATTAATCTGGTTGCTTTAATACCAAACAAGACATGTCCATCTTGCTTCATTCCAATGATACACATACATGACGTTACTCCATTGTATAATTTTAAAATTTATGATGTCTGGCGCTTGATATGTTCAAATTATGTGCTGTATGAAATATGTGTCGAATCTATCTCTGGCATGTCTGTGTAAATGCGTATGTTACCATATATTGCTGTGCTCGCTGTGCGTATTTGTAATTATAGCGACTGATAATGTGTGGAGTCTGTATGTTCTCTCTATGTAATATTTTTTACTTCGACAGTCCATCCTTTGGCAGTAAACAATAACTGCCAGAAATTATTAACCTTAGAAAAAACATTTCAGACAATAATCGGTGACCTAGACACACGTATGTATTCATTTTGCAAATCAGACACTTGACTATATTTGGGGAAGACGGAGGAGGACGAGACATCCTCTATATTCATTCGGCGGTCAAGGGACCACTGGTTGGGTGTGGGACAACATTCAACCTATAGAGTATGCTGGGACAGTGCTTTTATGTCTGCTTTGAATGAACATTTCACACATACATGTACCTACGTCTTTGTACACTGATGTTCGGATTCGATTGAGGTTCTGTTGGGTAGAGGGAGAAGACACAAACAAATCGTGAAAGTGACATATAAAATTTTCATGATTTACATATTCCTATAATTTTCTGAACATTGTTTCCATTTCTGGAACGTATGCTAGGTCTGTTTCATCATTGAACAAGGGTTATATGTAGTGTCCTTCCTAAATAACATAAACCTTTGGAGTTCGGGGAGAGCCACTCAAACCTTTCTTCCACACATATTAATGAGCTCTTTATCTGCTATGTGTGAATAGCCATTGTCTGATTGTTCCTGATTACCTCCCAATTTCCTGAAATTTGTGAGATTTAAACATACCAAGGATTTATCTATGGTACTGGTGGATCTTAAGACTAGGGGGTCTAGTTATATTATACTCTTTGTCCACCAGTCCCCTCCCCCTTCCGTGTAATTCAAGTACCTCAGTTAACTCTAAAAAAAAATGGCACTAATCCTGCATCTTTTCGCCTTAGAGGTACCTGTGAGCACATCCAACATTCCGTTTGGTTTAAGACCTTACCCACTAGTGAGTGGTAATCACTCAAGGGATGTCGGTCACCTTATTGCTAGACTGAAATCTCTGGATGCTCTCATCTTAAAATAAGAATTTACTCACCGGTAATTCTATTTCTCGTAGTCCGTAGTGGATGCTGGGACTCCGTAAGGACCATGGGGAATAGCGGCTCCGCAGGAGACTGGGCACAACTATAAAGAAAGCTTTTAGACAACTGGTGTGCACTGGCTCCTCCCACTATGACCCTCCTCCAGACTTCAGTTAGGATACTGTGCCCGGAAGAGCTGACACAATAAGGAAGGATTTTGAATCCCGGGTAAGACTCATACCAGCCACACCAATCACACCGTATAACTCGTGATACAATACCCAGTTAACAGTATGATAACAACTGAGCCTCTCAACAGATGGCTCAACAATAACCCTTTAGTTAAGCAATAACTATATACAAGTATTGCAGACAATCCGCACTTGGGATGGGCGCCCAGCATCCACTACGGACTACGAGAAATAGAATTACCGGTGAGTAAATTCTTATTTTCTCTGACGTCCTAAGTGGATGCTGGGACTCCGTAAGGACCATGGGGATTATACCAAAGCTCCCAAACGGGCGGGAGAGTGCGGATGTCTCTGCAGCACCGAATGGGCAAACTCTAGGTCCTCCTCAGCCAGCGTGTCAAACTTGTAGAATTTAGCAAACGTGTTTGACCCCGACCAAGTAGCTTCTCTGCAAAGTTGAAGAGCCGAGACCCCTCGGGCAGCCGCCCAAGAAGAGCCCACCTTCCTCGTGGAATGGGCTTTTACTGATTTAGGATGCGGCAGTCCAGCCGCAGAATGTGCAAGCTGAATCGTCCAGCGAGCAATAGTCTGCTTTGAAGCAGGTGCACCCAACTTGTTGGGCGCATACAGGATAAAGAGCGAGTCAGTCTTTCTGACTCCAGCTGTCCTGGAAACATAGATTTTCAGGGCCCTGACTACGTCCAACAACTTGGAAGCCTCCAAGTCTTTTGTAGCCGCAGGCACCACGATAGGTTGGTTCAGATGAAAAGCTGATACCACTTTAGGGAGAAACTGGGGACGAGTCCTCAATTCCGCCCTATCCATATGGAAAATCAGATAAGGGCTTTTACATGACAAAGCCGCCAATTCTGATACACGCCTGGCCGAAGCCAAGGCCAACAACATGACCACTTTCCACGTGAGATATTTCAAATCCACGGTTTTCAGTGGCTCAAACCAATGTGACTTTAGGAAATCCAACACCACGTTGAGATCCCAAGGTGCCACTGGAGGCACAAAAGGGGGCTGAATATGCAGCACTCCCTTAACGAAAGTCTGAACTTCAGGTAGTGAAGCCAGTTCTCTCTGGAAGAAAATCGATAGAGCCGAAATCTGGACCTTAATGGAACCCAATTTAAGGCCCATAGTCACCCCTGACTGTAGGAAGTGCAGGAAACGGCCCAGCTGAAATTCCTCCGTTGGGGCCTTCCTGGCCTCACACCACGCAACATATTTTCGCCAAATGCGGTGATAATGGTTTGCGGTTACTTCTTTCCTAGCTTTAATCAGCGTAGGAATAACTTCCTCCGGAATGCCCTTTTCCTTCAGGATCCGGTGTTCAACCGCCATGCCGTCAAACGCAGCCGAGGTAAGTCTTGGAACAGACAGGGCCCCTGCTGCAGCAGGTCTTGTCTGAGCGGTAGAGGCCATGGGTCCTCTGAGATCATTTCTTGAAGTTCCGGGTACCAAGCTCTTCTTGGCCAATCCGGAACAATGAGTATAGTTCTTACTCCTCTTCTCCGTATTATCCTCAGTACCTTTGGTATGAGAGGAAGAGGAGGGAACACATAAACCGACCAGTACACCCACGGTGTCACTAGAGCGTCCACAGCTATCGCCTGCGGGTCTCTTGACCTGGCGCAATACTTTTCTAGCTTTTTGTTTAGGCGGGACGCCATCATGTCCACCTGTGGCCTTTCCCAACGGTTTACAATCATTTGAAAGACTTCTGGATGAAGTCCCCACTCTCCCGGGTGGAGGTCGTGCCTGCTGAGGAAGTCTGCTTCCCAGTTGTCTACTCCCGGAATGAACACTGCTGACAGTGCTAACACGTGATTTTCCGCCCATCGGAGAATCCTTGTGGCTTCTGCCATCGTCGTCCTGCTTCTCGTGCCGCCCTGTCGGTTTACATGGGCGACCGCCGTGATGTTGTCTGACTGGATCAGTACCGGCTGGTTTTGAAGCAGGGGTTTTGCCTGACTTAGGGCATTGTAAATGGCCCTTAGTTCCAGAATACTTATGTGCAGGGAAGTCTCCTGACTTGACCATAGTCCTTGGAAGTTTCTTCCCTGTGTGACTGCCCCCCAGCCTCGAAGGCTGGCATCCGTGGTCACCAGGACCCAGTCCTGTATGCCGAATCTGCGGCCTTCTTGAAGATGAGCACTCTGCAGCCACCACAGCAGAGACACCCTTGTCCTTGGAGACAGGGTTATCAGCCGATGCATCAGAAGATGCGATCCGGACCACTTGTCCAACAGGTCCCACTGAAAGGTTCTTGCATGAAACCTGCCGAATGGAATCGCTTCGTAGGAAGCTACCATCTTTCCCAGGATCCGCGTGCAGTGATGCACCGACACCTGTTTTGGTTTTAGGAGGCCTCTGACTAGAGATGACAGCTCCTTGGCCTTCTCCTCCGGGAGAAACACTTTTTTCTGTTCTGTGTCCAGAACCATCCCCAGGAACAGTAGACGTGTCGTAGGGACCAGCTGCGACTTTGGAATGTTTAGAATCCAGCCGTGCTGTTGTAGCACCTCCCGAGATAGTGCTACCCCGACCAACAACTGCTCTCTGGACCTCGCCTTTATCAGGAGATCGTCCAAGTACGGGATAATTAAAACTCCCTTCTTTCGAAGGAGTATCATCATTTCGGCCATTACCTTGGTAAAGACCCTCGCAGCCGTGGATAGACCGAACGGCAACGTCTGGAATTGGTAATGACAATCCTGAACCACAAATCTGAGGTACTCCTGGTGAGGATGGTAAATGGGGACATGCAGGTAAGCATCCTTGATGTCCAGTGATACCATGTAATCCCCCTCGTCCAGGCTTGCAATAACCGCCCTGAGCGATTCCATCTTGAACTTGAATTTTTTTATATATGTGTTCAAGGATTTCAAATTTAAAATGGGTCTCACCGAACCGTCCGGTTTCGGTACCACAAACATTGTGGAATAGTAACCCCGGCCTTGTTGAAGTAGGGGTACCTTTACTATCACCTGTTGTGAATACAGCTTGTGAATTGCCTGTAACACTGCCTCCCTGCCTGAGGGAGTGTTTGGCAAGGCAGATTTGAGGAAACGGCGGGGGGGAGACGTCTCGAATTCCAGCTTGTACCCCTGAGATACTATCTGAAATATCCAGGGATCCACCCGTGAGCGAGCCCACTGAATGCTGAAATATTTGAGACGGGCCCCCACCGCACCTGGCTCCGCCTGTGGAGCCCCAGCGTCATGCTGTGGACTTAGAGGAAGCGGTTGAGGACTTTTGCTCCTGGGAACTGGCTGTATGTTGCAGCTTTTTTCCCCTACCTCTGCCTCTGGGCAGAAAGGATGCGCCTTTAACCCGCTTGCCCCTTTTGGGCCGAAAGGACTGTACCTGATAATACGGTGCTTTCTTTGGCTGTGAGGGAACATGGGGTAAAAATGTAGACTTCCCAGCTGTTGCTGTGGAAACGAGGTCCGAGAGACCATCCCCGAACAACTCCTCACCCTTATAAGGCAGAACTTCCATGTGCCTTTTGAAATCTGCATCTCCTGTCCACTGCCGAGTCCATAATCCTCTCCTGGCAGAAATGGACATTGCACTAATTTTGGATGCCAGCCGGCAAATATCCCTCTGTGCATCCCTCATGTATAAAAGTGCGTCTTTTATATGCTCTACGGTTAGCAATATAGTGTCCCTGTCTAAGGTATCAATATTTTCTGACAGGGAATCTGTCATCCATGCTGAAGCAATAGCTGGTCTCAGTATAACACCTGTGTGTGTATATATAGATTTCAGGATAGCCTCCTGCTTTCTATCAGCAGATTCCTTCAGGGCGGCCGTATCCGGAGACGGTAGTGCCACCTTCTTTGACAAGCGTGTGAGCGCTTTATCCACTCTAGGGGATGTTTCCCAACGTGACCTATCCTCTGGCGGGAAAGGGTACGCCATTAGTAACCTCTTAGAAATTACCAGCTTCTTATCAGGGGAAGCCCACGCTTCTTCACACACTTCATTTAATTCCTCAGATGGAGGAAAAGCTACTGGTAGTTTTTTCTCTCCAAACATAATACCCTTTTTTGTGGTACCGGGGGTAACATCAGAAATGTGCAACACATTTTTCATTGCCTCAATCATGTAACGTGTGGCCCTACTGGAAGTTACATTAGTCTCATCGTCGTCGACACTGGAGTCAGTATCCGTGTTTACATCTGTGTCTGCCATCTGAGGTAGCGGGCGTTTTAGAGCCCCTGATGGCTTTTGAGACGCCTGGGCAGGCACAGGCTGAGAAGCCGGCTGTCCCACATTAGGTATGTCGTCAAACCTTTTATGCAAGGAGTCGACACTGTCGCGTAATTCCTTCCACAGCACCATCCACTCAGGTGTCAACCCCGCAGGGGGTGACATCACATTTACAGGCATCTGCTCCGCCTCCGCATAAGCCTACTCATCAAACATGTCGACACAGCCGTACCGACACACCGCAAACACACAGGGAATGCTCTGACAGAGGACAGGACCCCACAAAGCCCTTTGGGGAGACAGAGAGAGAGTATGCCAGCACACACCAGAGCGCTATATAACACAGGGATCCCACTATAAATGAGTGCTTTCCCTTATAGCTGCTTTTTATATATCTATATATATATCCTGCGCCTAAATTTAGTGCCCCCCCCTCTCTTTTTTACCCTTCTGTCGGTTTCAGACTGCAGGGGAGAGCCAGGGAGCTTCCTTCCAGCGGAGCTGTGAGGGAAAAATGGCGCCAGTGTGCTGAGGGAGATGGCCCCGCCCCTTTTCCGGCGGACTTCTCCCGCTTTTTCTGGAATACTGGCAGGGGTATTTTTACATCTATATAGCCTCTAGGACTATATATGATGTAGATTTGCCAGCCAAGGTGTCTTATATTGCCCTCAGGGCGCCCCCCCCCCCAGCGCCCTGCACCCATCAGTGACCGGAGTGTGAGGTGTACATGAGGAGCAATGGCGCACAGCTGCAGTGCTGTGCGATACCTTGGTGAAGACCGAAGTCTTCTGCCGCCGATTTTCCGGACCTCTTCATGCTTCTGGCTCTGTAAGGGGGACGGCGGCGCGGCTCCGGGAACGAACACCAAGGTCGTGTCCTGCGGTCGATCCCTCTGGAGCTAATGGTGTCCAGTAGCCTAAGAAGCCCAAACTACCACCTGTTAGGTAGGTTCGCTTCTTCTCCCCTTAGTCCCTCGCTGCAGTGAGTCTGTTGCCAGCAGATCTCACTGTAAAATAAAAAGCCTAAAATATACTTTCTTTCTAGGAGCTCAGGAGAGCCCCTAGTGTGCATCCAGCTCAGCCGGGCACAAGATTCTAACTGAAGTCTGGAGGAGGGTCATAGTGGGAGGAGCCAGTGCACACCAGTAGTCTAAAAGCATTCTTTATAGTTGTGCCCAGTCTCCTGCGGAGCCGCTATTCCCCATGGTCCTTACGGAGTCCCAGCATCCACTTAGGACGTCAGAGAAAATATGGGGTCACAATAACTACAAAATACAGTATTCCTCAGACAATAGCCTATCACGTTACCTCCGAACTCCTAGACTAATTACTAGACCTTTGATTTTATCTGGCTTTAACAAACTGATAGGCTAATCCTGGGATCCTATAAGGAAATCACTCCTTCCTCCAGAACCAGTTCCAGTCCCACACTCGACTCCTCATGAAAAACCTCGCAAAAATAGAATTTCCTGAAAAATTTTTTTGTCAGCGGGAAAGAGAGAAAAGAGAAATAGAACAAAACAACTCTTGTTCATAGCAAATCAATTACAATGACTGGTCTTTCTGTGATCCTTTAGCACGCTCAGGTAGTGTTCAACAGTGCCGCCTCTCAGTCTTCACGGAACAGACTCTCTGGTGATACTTTTGCAATCTCACTTCATTTACGAGTTCCTTCCGGACTACCGACTTTCCTGCAATGGGAATCGTGGACCCAAGTCTCTCTCTCGGCTACTTTCACTGGGATAGTGCTGTCAACAAAACTTGGTACGGTCCTTCCCACCTGTCTATTAGGCAACCTGAACGTAAGAACAATCACACAGTCTCTTGGTTCACAATCAAGACAGTTAGTATTTGGTATACCAGGAATCAACAGTTTCAAGTTCTTTTGTCAAGTTCTCAAATGCTGGCTCATCTCGATAAGGTACTGTACTGTCACCTCATTGGTGTATTTCTGATCATTGCGCGGATCAATCATGACATGAGGTTGTCTTCCAAAACACAAAAAAAAACAAAATCAAAAATTTCGAAGAGGGTGATTCGTTAAGTGAAGATCTGGGAGTGGTTCCGATGCTACATAATACTAGTGGCAGTGTCTATGATCACAATAGTCCAATTTCAAGCTTTGCTCCTACTCCTAGGTGTACCATTATCTACACACAAATTTCTGCACAATTTTCTTTGCGGTAAACACAGCAGCATCCGTGGCGGAAGGAAATGCCTCTACCCAGTTTGAGAAAACATCAGTGCACACCAATACATAACAATAATTCCTAAAGGGTGGTAACTGTACGAAGTCGATTTGTATTACCTGAAAAGGTCCGTCTGCAGGAGGGATATGGGATGGCTCTGTTGGTATTGCCTTACCAATATTCTTCCTCAAGCAAGTAAGACATGTCATTGCTTTCTTACCTGCATGAGAAGAGAACCCTGGTGCACTCCAGTAGGCTCTTACCAATTTGCACATACCTTCCTTACCCCAGGTGAGTCAGACCATATGCCGCCTCAGCTAGGCTTGGGAGATATGCCCTGGGGGCCACTGGCTTACCGTGTCCATCTGTCCAAAGTCCTGAGGACTCCTGACCATATCCCTTCACCTTCCAGACCTCCTTTTCCTGTAGGGAACACAAATGTGTGTCTTAATTTAACTGTTGTGTGTTTGCAATGTAGAGTACCATGAACATAAGTCAAAAAAACAATAAAAACATCTCTAGAGGAGAGAAAGAAGAAAATGAAAAAGAAAATGTCAGGTTTGCCATTCACCAACAGGCATATCAGTGTCTATACAAAATGTCCCTTCACCAGTATTCTCATCATTCCTCCACCCTTTGTGCATGACAAGGCACACTGCAGTAATACTGGTGTTATCATGCTAGTGAGATATACTGGGTTCAGGCAGAACTCTGAAGGACCAATTAGGCATGTAGTGTTTGAACTGTAGTCTGGTCCATGTATTGTATCACCCTGTGTGAACGCAAAAGATGAAGAGGAAACTGTGGAGAAACAGAATAGAGGTTCGGACAGATGAGTTTGAAGAGGTGGAGATTTTATTAAATGACAACTGGATTGGGCACTATGGGGAATTGATTCTCAACTATCTTGTTTATCCCCCTTAGATCCTGCACTAGCCTGTAACCCCTCCCCCACTCTTTTTCACAGGGAACATGGGACTATTGGCTGTGCTGGACGTCCTGTCTAGGATGTCCTGCTGTAGCAGCCGCTCTATGACGGGGTACACTCCTAATTCTACCTCTGGCTATAGAGGATACTGAGGGATTTTATTTGGAGCTATCCTGCAACCTTTTATTTGTACTACTACTGGGGCTACATTCGCCATCAATCCAGTGTCCTGCCCATCTTTGGTCCAAAGGGAACCCGATATTTGTGAGATAATTTCCTCTACCTGTGATGGACATAAATCTAGAACAGTGTAATGCAACATTAGTCTTTGAGGGTATCTAACATACCTTGTACTTCCTGAGCGGGAGTACAATATATGTATTTCACATTTAACAAAATCTCTGTTATGTTAGTCAGGGGCCATTTCTGTTAGGAAAAAGAAGGAAAGGAAAGGGTTTAGCATTGTAGGGGCCCAATCGTAACTTCAGCAGGTTTTTGTCAAAGGGTAATGTTGCACTTCTTTCGTTCCTCCCATTTGCTGAATTAGTGTTTTCCAGTGATCTTATCCAGATGGAGAATTTTCTATTAGTGCAAAATACAAAAAAATTAACAAGCTTCTAGGTCATGCTAAGTATTCATTCAATCCTTCTCATCCCGTATTAAGGGTCTGTACATGGTCCAACAAACATTTCCGAGCTCATCTTGACTAGGGGCATTACTAGGAATGAATACTTCTTATATGGTAACTAAAAGAAATACCTGGGGTTACCCTGTCTCTGTCCGCTTTCCTACTGACAAATACTAATGTGCGGACAGGTTTTTCTCCATTTCTGACGTTACTTTCTTGATTTTTATTTTATTTTTGGGTTTTACTATATATGTACACGAATGACAACATACTTACCAGTTCCACTGGTCTCAGCCACTTTCCCCGCAGGCTACTGCTCTTCTTTTACAGGTTGGATACTCCTCTGAGTGCATGAGAAATGGCTGAAACCAATCAGGTCGCCTACTCCTCCTAAATAAAACTTCGACATTCATTAGTACATATATAGGTTACATTCATATTTTTCATATTTTTATTATTTTCTATAGTTTGTATGCTGGCCGTAACTGCTTCCACATCTACATATGGCGGTGTACTTGCTTTCTCTTTTTCTTCCTACTTGTTTATTGTTGCTACAAGTTCAAACAGTTTTTATATTTCCGTTCTTGTCTTATATGACTTTGGTTAGATATACCACCTGCAATACCTTAGGATCGAACTCACCAACCCCAGGGAATGATGCCCTATCATCAGCAGTCATACGTACCAATTCATTGCAATAAGCCTCCGTGTGTGAACCATATTTCTCACACATAATAAACCTTGCTGACCCTCTCGGCCACAATTCTCCAGCCTGAACCCTGCATACTGAACGTCTCTCACTTGAGCAACTGGCTCCCATAATTGTGGGTCTTGCCCTCTCGGCCGTTCCCACAAACACCAAAATACTCAATGCAAGCAGACAGTGAAAGTTACTCGAGCGCCTTTCACTCGCTCTCGCCCACGTTGGCCAGTACAACGATACACTATCAATAGTGGATCGCAATGTACCCAACTTAGGGCTCATATCAGACCTTACAGCACCGTAATTTCTTTCGGTGGAGGTTCTGTTGGAATATTTTCCTGAGAGAGGCAGTGAAAAATTCCTTTTCGGTATCTTTCCACTGGAATTTTTGTAGGATGAAAAACAGAAAATTAGATAACTATTGTTCACCCTTTCCAATGGACTTTCACCAGGGAGATTTCCCGACGTTATCAAAGAAAAACCCATTTGTCTATACAATCACGTCTGCGTATGCTTTTCCACAGCGCATATGACACAATGGTATCACGTTGTGCTGTGTAGAACACACGGACGTGCGATTCAATCGCACAGCCTATAGATACTAGTTATTTTTATGCCCTACGATTGCTGTAGACCACCTAGAACACCTAGATTTGGGACACCTAGATCACCTAAGACCACCTAGTTCTGATCACGAAAGGTAGCGAACCCTACGCCACCGGGCCTCTACTAACCCAGCGTTTCCACGGGACCCGAATTTCCGGGGTTCTGCTCCACTCACTCCTGCTTTCACTCACTCAGATACACCTTGTTTTTCTTTTCTGTACAGAAAATACCACTCCCTTCGATTGATGGTTTTAACCCAAAGGCAGTACCGTTTAAACAAAGTCTTACACTAATCTGCTTTTGAAATCGGATAGTTATGTGCTATTGTATTAAATGTATACTATCCCACCTTTAATTGAACAACTATCATGCGATTTGTACTTTGCGCCTGCAATCCTACGCAACCTTGCGTAAACACGCGACCGTGCACGCCTTTTACGCTGCGTGTGCGACCCTGTACTTTGTCCGTACCACGTGTACAAAAGTGCGTCCGCAATAAAACAAACCACACAGTCTCTATAAATATGAGCAATAAAAACTACTATCGCTCATAAACACAACACCCAGTTTTTTTGTATAAATCTTTAACAACTAGGCCAGAACTGCGTTTCATGTCTTTATAATTACTCCCTGAATACATAATTATAATAATATTATATACAGTATATATATATACCAATCACTGGCCTCCTATGAGACACCTCACATCTTCACTGCCTCTAATTTGCATATCAAAGATATTTGCTTTGCCCTACTACACAAAATAGTTACACAGGGTAATTTGCATTTCAATGCCTATCCTAGTAAATAGACTCCACAAATCTTGGAAGAACAGAAAGAAAAACAAAACAAAACTCTTTTTTTGTGTAATTCTTCATAAACCAAGTATTCACGTATCTCACCATTTACTCTCACTAGGCCCAATTGAAACTATTTGTAATTGACTATGGCATGGGTTAAATAAATTCATTGGAAACTCATAAATGGTGCGGGATTTGTAGATATGTGGAAACTTTGTGACAAAGGAAACTGATTGTTCTGAGCAGACTGAAAATCAGCTATTTAGAAAGTGACCTTCCTAAAATGGCCACTGCTCTTACACAAGATGGTGGACACGCCATCTGGCTAGGCCAAAATGGAGGACAGACCATGCGGCTTCTTTGTCACAAAGAAATCACACTCCATACAGGCACCAATGTTACTGTAGGCATGAGTTTAAAAATATACATATTTTCTCAGCATGCTAACACAGCTATATCATGGCTATGCAGCAACTTTTAAATGTACTTTAAATCTACTTAACAGATAAACAATCCAATCTGAATCAAACACAATATGACTTATTTGAACTTTGTTTTGCAACAATAAAAATACGTTTTAGTATTTTAAATATTGTGAGAAACACATTGTCCCTTGAATTTCATATCAGCGGCTTACTGGTAACACAACAGAACACGTGGATGTGATTCGTCAGCGTTGCGATGCGTCCATCGTTAGCTGGTCGATCACAGCGGTGCCTGTACAGTGCATCATCAAGAACGCGCCCCATCTGTAAATGTCAAATTGCTTTCTAACAAATATTTAAAATGCCCGCTCTAATATATACTGTGGACGCCTGCGCATCTTATTACAATGTGCTATGAATGTGCGCTATACATCGCAAAACACTGCATCCCATAAGAGAAAACAATACACCCACACATTATCTGAGTTCCAAAGCTCATTGATGTATATATTTGTTATTAAAAGGATATGTATTCAATATATCACAATGTACAGTATATATATATATATATATATATATATATAGTTACATGGTTACAATTTACACAGTAAGTAGTTAATATAAACTAATTCAAATATATATATATATATATATATATATATGGCCAGCGATACAATTACCATATTTTGCTCAAATAAAGTCTCCATTCCACATCACTCTCTCTCTCTCTGTAAAATCATGCAGCCGCTGGACTGTCAGCATCTCCATCATCATCTGGGACGAAAAGAACAGCCAGCTCTTGTGTCTGCAATTAGCTATATACCATGTAGTTTGGGGGAGTGCACAGACTAGTCTAGGGGAGGGAACTTTCTCATTCATGATGAGTCACTGGTCAGTTCATATGCAAGCAAGGTCCAGCCCTGACGGTGCAATTACAGGAGATAGCCACTGGTCAGGCATGCTGTCTTCCAGGAAATCCATTGTTCTAATAAGAGTGACTTTAGCTTTCATACATTTAATCATATCTACTTGTTGCAATGAGCTACAACTTAATAACAGGCATCAAATTGATATACACATTAATCTGGTTGCTTTAATACCAAACACGACATGTCCATCTTGCTTCGTTCCAATGATACACATACATGACATTACTCCATTATATAATTTGAAACTTCATGATGTCTGGCGCTTGATATGTTCAAATTATGTGCTGTATGAAATATGTGTCGAATCTATCTCTGTGGCATGTCTGTGTAAATGCGTGTTACCATATATTGCTGTGCTCGCTGTGCGTATTTGTAAGTATAGCGACTCATAATGTGTGGAGTCTGTATGTTCTCTCTATGTAATATTTTTGACTTCGACACCAGTAACATATTTAAAAAACCAGCACGGCTCCGACATAATTTAGACAAAGCAGAATATCAAGCTCTTATTAATTTGTCAGATAATTCTAGTATTATATTTAGACCGGCGGATAAGGGCGGAGCCCTGGTCATTCAGGACACGGATAAATACATCAATGATAAACAACTTGCCGACACACTCACCTACCGCCCTTTTGGACAAAGATCCGACTGTGCTGTTTAAGAAAGAACTTTTTAACTTGATGAAGCAGTTAAAAGAGGGACTATATCAACCAAGTTGAGAGATGCATTAGTACCAGAATTTCCTAGAGTACCAGTAATGTACACTACACCTAAGATACATAAAGCTACAGTGGACCCTCCAGGATGTCCGATTATTTCTGCTGTACAATCATTATTTCAACCTACATCAGTTTACCTTGATACGCTATTTCAACCCTGCATCCAAGCACATCCATACCATCTGTTGGACACAACTGCATTGCTGAGGAAATTAAGCCTTTTGCCAGTGTTGAATGATGATGTGTGGCTGTGTAGTATTGATGTGTGTAGTCTCTACACCATTATCCCACATGAGGAAGGTATTGAGGCCATTAGGCGCTTCATGGACGGAAACCCATTATTCCAAGGACCTGACCTTAACCTGCGTTTAGAATTGCTACGACTCATTCTCAATAGAATTTTTTTTAATGTTTGATGGCAGGTATTATATACAATGCCGGGGCTGTGCGATGGGTGCTAGCGTAGCACCGTCGTACGCAAACATTTCCATGTTTCAAATTGAAAATGTATTATTCTTTGCAGATAGAGCGATAGCAGACAAGGTGGTATTTTATACCAGGTTTATAGATTATTTGTTGTTTTTTTTTGGCATGGCACGAGGGAATCGCTCATTGAGCTCATAGAAACACATAATGCTTTAGATCACCCGGTTAAGTTAACATATATTATTAGCAAAACCGAGGTTAATTTCTTGGATGTTAAAATAATTAATGACAATGGACGGCTGTGAACATCACTTTACACCAAGCCGACAGATCATAACAACCTTTTGCATAGAAACAGTTTCCATCCAGAATCACTAAAGAGAGGTCTACCATACTCCCAGCTCTTGCGCATCAAAAGGATAACATCTGATCCAGCAATAGCTGATGCACAGATGGATGGGATGATAGCAAAATTTCAGGAGAGAGGATATCCATTGGATCTCCTCCAACAATCCAAGACACGAGTCACTATTCTTGATCGAGATACACTAATACATACCAACAAAATTAGAGACACTGAAACTATCCTACCATGGGTTCAGGAATTTAACCATCACAGTCACCATATTAACATAATTTCTAAATCACTATGGCCACTGGTCCAAAGTGACACTAATTTGAAATTGGGTAATACCCGTCTCATGAATTGCTATACACGTAGTAGAAATCTGAGGGATATACTAGTAAAAACTGATGCCACACTAATACACTGATGCACAGCCACTAAGAGCCCGTAATTTTTTATCTGAAAAATGGGCAACATTAGGTGTCAATGCACTACTTGTCAATTTCTAATCCCCGGGGATACATTCTGTCACCCCCCTTTAGGTACCAAATATATAATTCGACACCAAATTACATGTAACTCTAGGTTTGTGGTCTATCAAATCATATACCCTTGTGGCAAAAGCTATATTGGCAAGACTGAAAGGTCATTTAAGGAGCGTATGGCGGCTCATCGCTATTCCATTAGATTACCTATCACCAAAGGGGACAGCGAACAACCGGTCGAAAGACACTTCAGTCAAGCTGCACATTCACTTGCAACATTACGATAACAGGATTTTAATACCTACCGGTAAATCCTTTTCTCCTAGTCCGTAGAGGATGCTGGGGTCCACTTCATGACAATGGGGTATAGACGGTTCCGCAGGAGCCATGGGCACTCTTAAGACTTTTCAATGGGTGTGAACTGGCTCCTCCCTCTATGCCCCTCCTCGAAACCTCAGTTATAGGAACTGTGCCCAGGGAGACAGACATTTCGAGGAAAGGATTTACTTTAATACTAATGGTGAGATACATACCAGCTCACACCTCAACCATGCCGCACAACATGGCATTCAACATAACACACGCCAACAGGCATGAACCAAGTACAGCAAACATGCTGAAACTAATAAAAAACAACATGTGTAATTCTAATAAACAAAATTGTAGGTAAAGTACACACTGGGACGGGCGCCCAGCGTCCTCTATGGACTAGGAGAAAAGGATTTATCGGTAGGTATCAAAATCCTGTTTTCTCATACATCCTAGAGGATGCTGGGGTCCACTTCATGACCATGGGGTTTATACCAAAGCTCCAGTACAGGCGGGAGAGTGCGGATGACCCTGCAGTACCGATTGACCGAACTTGAGGTCTTCATCGGCCAAGGTGTCAAACTTGTAGAACTTAGCAAATGTGTTTGACCCTTACCAAATAGCTGCTCGGCAAAGTTGTAATGTCGAGACCCCCCGGGCAGCCGCCCAGGAGGAGCCCACCTTCCTAGTAGAATGGGCCTTCACCGACGTATGTAACGGCAATCCAGCCGTAGAATGTGCATGCTGAATCATACCTCTGATCCAGCGCGCAATAGTTTGCTTGGAAGCAGGACACCCAATCTTGTTGGGAGCAAACAGGACAAACAGAGCCTCTGTTTTCCGTATCCTAGCTGTTCTAGTGACATAAATCTTCAAAGCTCTAACCACATCTAGAGACTTTGACTCAGTGAACGTGTCAGTAACTACTGGCACTACAATAGGTTGGTTTATGTGGAAAGATGAAACCACATTAGGAAGAAAATGTTGGCGAGTTCTCAACTCTGCCCTATACTCATGAAAAACCAGGTAAGGGCTCTTGTGAGACAAGGCCCCCAATTCAGACACCCGCCTTGCAGATGCCAATGCCAAAAGTATCACCACTTTCCAAGTGAGAAACTTCAACTCTATCTCTTGTAGAGGCTCAAACCAATCCGATTGAAGGAACTGCAACACCACATTAAGGTCCCATGGTGATACTGGAGGCACAAATGGAGGCTGGATTTGCAGAACCCCTTTCACGAAGGTCTGAACCTCTGGAGGAGCGGCCAATTGTTTTTGGAAGAAAATTGACAAGGCCGAAATCTGACCTTGATTGACCCCAATCGAAGGCCCGCCTCCACACCAGCCTGCAGAAAATGGAGAAAACGTTCCAACTGAAACTCTTCCGTAGGAGCCTTCTTGGATTCACACCAAGACACATATTTTCTCCAAATACGGTGGTAATGTTTCGACGTTACTATTTTCCTGGCCTGAATAAAGTGTTGGAATGACTTCCTTGGGAATACCCTTTCGGGCTAGGATCCGGCGCTCAACAGCCATGCCGTCAAACGTAGCCGCGGTAAGTCTTGATACACGCACGGCCCCTGCTGCAGCAGGTCCTCACGAAGAGGAAGAGGCCGAGGATCTTTTATGAGCAACTCCTGAAGATCTGGGTACCAAGCCCTCTTTGGCCAGTATGGGGCAATAAAGATTGCTCGAACTCTTGTTCTTCTTATGATCCTGAGAACTTTTGGGATCAGCGGAAGTGGAGGGAAGACATACACTGACCGGAATACCCACTGGGTCACTAGCGCATCCACTGCTATTGCTTGTGGGTCTCTCGACCTGGAACAAAATTTCTGAAGCTTCTTGTTGCGACGAGATACCATCATGTCTACTTGAGGAACTCCCCAAAGACTTGCCACCTCTGCGAAGACTTCTTGGTGGAGGCCCCACTCTCCTGGATCGAGATCGTGTCTGCTGAGGAAGTCTGCTTCCCAGTTGTCTACTCCCGGAATGAAAATTGCCGACAGAACCTTTAAATGTCTTTCTGCCCAGAGGAGGATCTTCGTCACTTCTGCCATCGTCGCTCTGCTTTTCGTTCCGCCCTGCCTGTTTATGTACGCGACTGCTGTTACATTGTCCGACTGGATCTGCATGGGATGATCTCGAAGAAGATTACCGCTTGTTGAAGGCTGTTGTAAATTGCTCTCAATTCCAGCACGTTTATGTGAAGGCAGGTTTCCTGACTTGAACATTTTCCTTGGAAGCTTTCCCCCTGAGTGACAGCTCCCCAGCCTCGGAGACTTGCATCCGTGGTTACCAGGACCCAGTCCTGAATCCCGAACCTGCATCCCTCTAGTAGGTGCGAGCTGTGTAGCCACCACAGGAGCGAAATCCTGGCTTTTGACGACAGGACTATCTTCCGGTGCATGTGTAGGTGGGATCCCGACCACTTGTCCAACAGGTCCCACTGGAATACTCTGGCATGGAACCTGCCAAACTGTATGGGGTCGTAGGCCGCCACCATCTTCCCCAACAACTGAATGCACTGATGGATCGACACACTTGATGGTTTCAATATCTGTTTTACCATTTTCTGGATTTCCAGAGCCTTTTCCACCGGAAGAAATACTCTCTGAACTTCTATGTCCAGAATCATCCCGAGAAAAGACAATCTCGTCGTCGGTTCCAACTGTGACTTTGGAAACTTTATGATCCAACCGTGTTGTTGGAGTATGGACAGGGAGAGCGTGATGTTCTGTAGCAACTGCTCCCTGGATCTTGCCTTTATCAGGAGATCGTCCAGATAAGGAATTATATTGACTCCTTTTTGATGGAGGACCATCATCTCCGCCATCACCTTGGTGAATACCCTCAGCGCCGTGGAGAGACCGAAAGGCAACATCTGGAACTGGTAATGGCAATCCTGAACCGCGAATCTCAGATAAGCCTGGTGAAGAGGATAAATGGGAACATGCAGGTAAGCATCCTTTATGACACCATGTAATCCCCCTCCTCCAGACTGGAAATCACTGCCCTGAGTGATTCCATCTTGAACTTGAACCGTTTCAAGTAGAGATTCCGATTTTTTAGGTTTAGGATCGGTCTGACCGAGCCATCCGGCTTCGGAACTACAAAGAGGCTTGAATAAAACCCTTCCCCTTGTTGTGACAAAGGTACCAGGACTACAACCTGATCCTGACATAATTTTTGAATTGCCGCTGTTACTGCCTCTCGTTCTGGAAGAGAAGCTGGCAAGGTCGATTTGAAAAATCGGCATGGGGGAATGTCTTGAAACTCCAGCTTGTACCCAATGGATACTATCTGCAAAACCCAGGGGTCCAGACCAGACTGAACCCAACCTTGGCTGAACAGTTTGAGACGTGCCCCCACCCGAGCGGCCTCCCGCAAGGGAGCCCCAACATCATGCTGTAGATTTGGCAGAAGCAGGGGTTGACTTCTGCTCCTGGGATCCTGAAGTCGTGAAAGACTTCTTTCCCTTTCCCCTACCTGCAAAGAAGGGAGAACCTTTGGCCTTTTTGTATTTTTGGGCCGAAAGGACTGCATGTGAGACTGATATGTCTTTTTTGCTGGTGCAGGAGCAGAAGGCAAAAAAGTCGACTTACCTGCGGTAGCCGCTGAGACTAACGCATCCAGTGCATCACCAAATAAGGCCTCACCTTTATACGGGAGAGCCTCCATATTCTTTTTGTAATCTGCATCCGCGTTCCACTGGCGAATCCACAACGCCCGCCGAGCCGATACTGCCATGGTAGTGGCTGTTGAACCCAAGAGTCCAATATCTTTCATCGCCTCTAGCATTTATGCGGCAGCATCTTTGATATTCCCTAACTTAAGGAGTATCTCATCTTTATCAATCGTGTCAATTTCTGATGACAAGCTTTCTAACCATTTTTCGATAGCGCAGCTCACCCACGCGCAAGCAATTGTGGGCCTAAGAAACGTACCGTTGGCAACATAAATGGATTTTAATGTAGTCTCCATTTTGCGGTCTGCCGGCTCCTTTAGTGAAGCCGTCCCAGGTGCAGGGAGAATTACTTTCTTTGTCAACCTGGACAGTGCACTGTCTAAAACCGGGGGTGACTCCCACTTTTTCCTGTTCTCTGTAGGGAAAAGATAAGCCATCTGAATCCTCTTGGGAATACAAAATTTATTTTCGGGATTCACCCACACCCCTTCAAAGAGAGTATTAAGCTCGTGGGAAGGAGGGAAAGTAACCTTAGATTTCTTTTTTTTATAGAAATAGGCCTTCTCCTGAGATACAGGAGTACATTCAGTAACCTTCAGAACTTCCCTTATAGCCACAATCATATATTGTATATTTTTCGCCAATTTATGATCTATTTCCCTGGAGTCACTATCGTCGACACAGGAATCAGTGTCCGTGTCGGTATCAGTATTCGCAATATTTGCAAACGGTCTCTTATGTGACCCAGAGGAGTCGCCTGAGGGTGGAAGAACAGAACCCTCAAAAATCACATCTTCCACAGACTTTCCCCAGCATTCTTCCACAGACTTTCTCCAGCATTTCTTTCACCGATGCAGGCTCTTGGTGTGCCGGTAGCGCCACCACATTACAAGTCTGTGTCCCTAAAATGGCTTCCTCCGGGGAGGAACTCCCTGCCTCAGACATGTCTTACACACGTGCACAACACACACACAAACACACTGGGACTTATAGGGGACAGACCCACAGTAAAATCTGTCAGAGGGACACAGTTTAGGAGCAGCCAGTTCACAACCCCAGCGCCAGTATATAATGCCTGTGAACACAAAATGCCCACTGACATGCTGTGCTATTTTACACAGTAAATACACTTGTAAAGCACCAAATTCGCTTGTGCCCCCCCCCCCCCCCCGTTTTGCACCCTGATACTTGTAGTCAGAAGTGGAGGAGGACCAGCGATGTCTCTGCAGCCTGAGAGAAAATGGCGCTGAGCAGTGTGCTGGCTGCCTGAGGAAGAAGCTCCGCCCCCGCAATTGCGCGTTTTTACCTCAGTGACTTTTCATAATATTTATACTGGCGGGGGTAGGGCTGTGCCTGGGCATCTTATGCCCCCTTTTAGCCAGTTTATATAGGTATTTTGCTGCCCAGGGCGCCACCCCCGCTCCCTGCAGTGCCCGTGTGTGTGGGCAGCAATGGCGCGCTGCGCTCCCGCCAGCCGCGCGGTACCTCAGCCGTCACTTTACTTGATTGAAGATCTAGCTTCTTACGCTCACCTGTCTTCTGACTTCTGGCTCTGTGAAGGGGGTGACGGCGTGCTGTGGAAGTGAGCATCTAGACACGGCTAGCGTTCAGTACCCTTCAGGAGCTAATGGTGTCCTGTCAGCCAGAAGCAGAACCATGAAACTCTTCAGGCAGTTGGTTCCTACTTCTTCCCCCTCAGTCCCACGGGTCTGGGACTGAGGGTCGACAGCACAAAGGTCGACACACCTTAGGTCGACGCCAATTGGTCGACACGCCTTAGGTCGACATGGACAAAAGGTCGACAGGAACAAGGTCGACGTGGAAAAAGGTCGACATGAGTTTTTTATGTTTTTTTTGGTGTTGTTTTCTTCGTAGAGTGACCGGGAACCCCAATTAGTCCACCGCGTCCCCTCGGTTTATGTTGTGGTCTGTCCGTGCGGTTTGTTTTACGTGGGCCAGACCACACGTAAGCTTAGTGAGAGGATAACAGCGCATAGATCTGCCATCAAGTTGGCCCTTGAAGGTAAATCTATTGACCAACCTGTAGCACGTCATTTTAAGAGGGCACAACATACCCTTGATGACCTCAGATATTTTGGTATAGATCATGTACCCCTTATTCTTAGGGGAGGAGATAGAGCAAAGGCCCTGTTGGAGAGAGAATCCCGATGGATAATGAGATTAAACACTTTTTCCCCCGGTGGTCTTAATGATAAGATCAATTGGAATTTGCTATAAGAATTTCTGGTCTTAGTATAATCCTTTAAATATAGTGGAATTTGTATACTTTGACATATAGGAAGGGTACCGTGCGTATAGACTACATCTAATTGGGTTACATGGATATTTTTTCGTATGTCTAGTGTGGCATGTGATGATTTTGATAGTTTATATCCATTCCTAGTGGTAACCTTTAATTATATTTGAATTATTCCATCTTCAAGCAGGTATAATGGTGTTGTGCATTGAATGTTATGGGATAGTCTGCATACTTTTAATATTGCAGGCTGGGGAAATAATGATGTGATTAAGCTTGTAGAAATCCATATGAATAGATAGAGTATCTTCACTGAATATTTACATATGTCACTGTTATATGCACGGCGGGATGCCCCTTCTAGGAACCACGGATCCAATCCCGTGTCTTCCGGACGGTGGAGCCAATGACACGCACGCTGTGCGTGTCTATGGCAACAGTGACGTCTAAGGAGCAGGGGGAGATGGGAGGCGATGGCCGGAAGTGCGGTCCCGGCGTGCGGCAGCGAGGACGGCCTGAACTGGTGCAGGTATTTAAATGTTTGTTTTGTCATTGTGTAATGTTACTGTATTTGGTACTGAGGACGGGGCGTGAGCTCCGAAACGTCTGCCTATCAATACACCTTCTTTTTGCTATATACAAGCCTCCAGTGCCGTTTGTTGTGGAACTGTATATATATATATATATATATATACACATACACACACACATATACTAGGTGATTCATCGCGCCCTGCGGGCGCTCTTCACAACGTTGTAAGGGCTACGCCCCTGTAATGGCTGTGGGTCCGCAAGGTCAGATTGGCTAAGGAGCCGGTGCCTCATTTCAGATAGATCTTGCCACCTTTGCTGGAGAGTGAGACCGGGCATCAAAGAGAATTGAGGTGCAGGAGAGGCGCTGAACTGCGCTCTCCTCCCTTCATATAGAAGAAACTGATCCATCGGTAATAGGTAGGGAGTGGCAATAAGCACACAGTGTGGCAATGTATATCTGGGACAAGGGGCATTGTATATCTGGCACAGCGGGGGGGGGGGGGGGAATGTATATCTGGCACAGTGGGGCATTGTATATTTGCCACAGGGGAGCATTGTATATCTGGCACAGGGGGGGGAGGATGTATATCTGCCACAGTGGGCATTGTATACCTGGCACTGGGGGGGCAATGTATATCTGGCACAGGGGGGCATTGTATATGTGGCACAGTGTGGGCGTTGTATATCTGGGACTGTGGGGGAATGTATATCTGGGAGTTGGGGGGGGCAATGTATATCTGGCAGTGTGGGGGCATTGTATATCTGGCACTGTGGGGGGCATTGTATATCTGGCACTGTGGGGGCATTGTATATCTGGCACTGTGGGGGGCATTGTATATCTGGCACTGTGGGGGCATTGTATATCTGGCACTGTGGGGGGCATTGTATATCTGGCACTGTGGGGGCATTGTATATCTGGCACTGTGGAGTGAATGTATATCTAGCACAGGGGGCCAATGTATATCTGGCACAGTGTGGGCATTGTATATCTGGCACAGAGTGGGCATTGTATATCTGGGACTGCGGGGGCAATGTATATCTGGGACTGTGGGGGCAATGTATATGTGGGACTGTGGGGTAAATGTATATCTTGCACAGTGGGGGCATTGTATATATTGCACAGTGGGGGCAATGTATATGTGGCACTGTGGGGGCAATGTATATGTGGCACGGTGGGTCCCGGGCAGCGTGTCTGTCGCGGCTGCATGTAGGAGGTGGTGCTGGGGTTGTGGGGAGGGGCGGATTGGTGGTGTACTGCGCGGCTGGGGAGTGTGTCTTCGTCCGTAGTGCGGACGGCGGGTCCCGGTCAGCGTGTCCCTGGCACGGTTGCATGTAGCAGGTGGTGGTGGGCTTGTGCGGAGGGTGGGTTGAGGGTGTGCAGTGTGTGCTCGTCCGTTGTGCGGACGTCGGCTCTGGGGCTGGTGGCTGCATGTGGGGACTGGTGCAGGGGTTTGGTGGAGGGCGGGTTTGGGTGCAATTTGGGGTGTAGGTGGCTGTTTTGGGGGTTAAACCTGGGGAGGGGTCCATGGTCACCGGGCACTGAGCTTTGTCCGTCCACTGGTGGGTTCTCTGTGGGGATGGTGGCCGGATTCTGTGGCTGCTGCTCCCGGTGCAGGTACTGCTAAGTGGTGTGCTGGCACAGGAAAGGAGCTCTTAACTCCCAACAGGCCTGTGACTCCACCCAGCGTTAGAGGGCCAGGCACAGAGTCACAGGGCTAATATATATATATATATATATATATATATATATATATATATATAGGTAGCAGGTATTCAGCACTCCCATATAAGAAATTAGATCAACTGGCCCGGTGCCCTCCACAGCATGGCAGCAATGTAGAATGTACAAATAGGCGGCACTCACGGACTTCTTATGTACAAGAAAAGAGATGACCCCCTCTTGTTAGCTTGACGTTTTGGTTTTATTAACCGTCATCAGAAGATACAAAAGATTCAACAGACATTCTTACCTTAATACAACTTAACACACCACGTGCAGCGTCCCCAGAGCCCCGGCAGACCAATTTCCAGTTGCGTCATCGCATGTAGACACCGCTGTCCACCCGATGACGTATACCGGCTCTAAGTGCATTCCATCACCATAACAACACACAGTATCGGAGAAATGTTAATCATTTGATGTGCAGACTCTGTGGAACAGAGAACGCAACAGACATTGTAAGAGATATCCATAATAAAAAAACAAACAAAATAATCACCCTTAAGCATTAATGAATGAACACTTAGAGAAATTCCCTCTCATAGAAAACATGACAAAGATAATGTCTCGTTGAGGCCGTTTGGAGCCACCGTATTCAATCGGTGTATCCAGCGGGCCTCTTTTTGCAATAAAACTTTATGTCTATCGCCACCTCGTTTGGATGCCTGCACTTGCTCTAGCATTTTATAACGTAAGGTGGCCAACGTGTGATTATGTAATTTAAAATATTTGGCAACCGGCTGCTCTATATTCTTGCCCTCCAGTATTTGTTTAATGGCACTTCTATGTTGTGACATACGTTCTTTAAATAGACAAGATGTCTTCCCTATGTAATACAGCCCACAGGGACATTTGATGCAATAAACGACAAATTTACTTGTGCATGTGAGCACCTGTCTGATCTTAATCCTTTGTCCCGAGTGAGGGTGTACTATATAGTCACCTGTCTCGAGATATAGACAAGTGGTGCAACCTGTGCACTTATAGTTAGTTACCTGGCTTACGGGATAAAAAGCTGGTATCCGCTACTGTTAACCGTGAAATATCATTATGTACTATTAAGTCTCGTATATTACTGCCTCTCTTGTAACATGGCAATATTTTACTTGTTCTAATACTTGAAAGGTCCGGGTCAGACTGTATAACCGGCCATACTCTTTTAGCAGTTTTGATGAGATTTTGACTTGAAGTAGTAAAACTGGATACATAGATCACTGATTTATCTAGTGCCCTTTTATCCCTGGTATTTTCAACCGGACGTCTTCATGCTGTGGACGGGTTCATATATGATGGTTTCATAGAGATGATGCAAATGGTTAATCAGATGGATGAATCCATAAAATTTACCTTTGACATACAGTCCACCAGCATACATTTCCTTGATGTTAAAATCACTAAATCACAAGGTAAACTTATTACTTCAGTGTACAACAAGCCCACAGATGTTAACAGTTTGTTACTGTCCTCCAGTCATCATCTGAAATCGTTAAAAATAAGATTTTACTCACCGGTAAATCTATTTCTCGTAGTCCGTAGTGGATGCTGGGTACTCCGTAAGGACCATGGGGAATAGACAAGCTCCGCAGGAGACTGGGCACTCTAAAGAAAAGATTAGGTACTACATCTGGTGTGCACTGGCTCCTCCCTCTATGCCCCTCCTCCAGACCTCAGTTAGGGAAACTGTGCCCGGAAGAGCTGACATTACTAGGAAAGGATTTGGAATCCAGGGTAAGACTCATACCAGCCACAACAATCACACCGTACAACTTGTGATAATTATACCCAGTTAACAGTATGAACAACAACTGAGCCTCATTAAACTGATGGCTCAGAACAAAAAACCCTATAGTTAAGCAATAACTATATACAAGTATTGCAGAATTCCGCACTTGGGACTGGCTCCCAGCATCCACTACGGACTACGAGAAATAGATTTACCGGTGAGTAAAATCTTATTTTCTCTGACGTCCTAGTGGATGCTGGGTACTCCGTAAGGACCATGGGGATTATACCAAAGCTCCCAAACGGGCGGGAGAGTGCGGATGACTCTGCAGCACCGAATGAGCAAACTCAAGGTCCTCCTCAGCCAGGGTATCAAACTTGTAGAATTTTGCAAACGTGTTTGATCCCGACCAGGTAGCAGCTCGACAAAGTTGTAAAGCCGAGACCCCTCGGGCAGCCGCCCAAGAAGAGCCCACCTTCCTCGTGGAATAGGCTTTGACTGATTTAGGATGCGGCAGTCCAGCCGCAGAATGTGCAAGTTGAATCGTGCAACAGATCCAGCGAGCAATAGTCTGCTTAGAAGCAGGAGCACCCAGCTTGTTGGGTGCATGCAGGATAAACAGCGAGTCAGTTTTTCTGACTCTAGCCGTCCTGGAAACATAGATTGTCAGGACCCGGACTACGTCCAGCAACTTGGAAGCCTCCAAGTCCCGAGTAGCCGCAGGCACCACAATAGGTTGGTTCAAATGAAACGCTGATACCACCTTAGGGAGAAATTGGGGACGAGTCCTCAATTCTGCCTTGTCCATATGGAAGATCAGATAGGGGCTTTTGCATGACAAAGCCGCCAATTCTGACACACGCCTAGCCGAAGCCAAGGCCAAAAGCATGACCACTTTCCACGTGAGATATTTCAACTCCACGGTCTGAAGTGGCTCAAACCAATGTGATTTTAGGAAATCCAACACAACGTTGAGATCCCAAGGTGCCACTGGGGGCACAAAAGGGGGCTGAATATGCAGCACTCCCTTAACAAACGTCTGAACTTCAGGCAGTGAAGCCAGTTCTTTTTGAAAGAAAATAGACAGGGCCGAAATCTGGACTTTAATGGATCCCAATTTTAGGCCCATAGTCACTCCTGACTGTAGGAAGTGCAGAAATCGACCCAGCTGAAATTCTTCTGTTGGGGCCTTCATAGCCTCACACCAAGCAACATATCTTCGCCATATGCGGTGATAATGTTTTGCTGTCACATCCTTCCTAGCTTTTATCAGCGTAGGAATGACTTCAACCGGAATGCCCTTTTCCATCAGGATCCGGCGTTCAACCGCCATGCCGTCAAACGCAGCCGCAGTAAGTCTTGGAACAGACAGGGCCCCTGCTGTAGCAGGTCCTGTCTGAGAGGCAGAGGCCAAGGGTCCTCTGAGATCATTTCTTGTAGTTCCGGGTACCAAGTCCTTCTTGGCCAATCCGGAACGATGAGTATAGTTCTTACTCCTCTCTTTCTTATTATTCTCAGTACCTTTGGTATGAAAGGAAGAGGAGGGAACACATAAACCGACTGGTACACCCACGGTGTCACTAGAGCGTCCACAGCTATCGCCTGAGGGTCCCTTGACCTGGCGCAATATCTTTTTAGCTTTTTGTTGAGGCGGGACGCCATCATGTCCACCTGTGGCCTTTCCCAACGATTTACAATCAGCTGGAAGACTTCTGGATGAAGTCCCCACTCTCCCGGGTGGAGGTCGTGCCTGCTAAGGAAGTCTGCTTCCCAGTTATCCACTCCCGATATGAACACTGCTGACAGTGCTATCACGTGATTTTCCGCCCATCGGAGAATCCTTGTGGCTTCTGCCATCGCCATCCTGCTTCTTGTGCCGCCCTGTCGGTTTACATGGGTGACCGCCGTGATGTTGTCTGACTGAATCAGCACCGGCTGGTTTTGAAGCAGAGGTTTTGCCTGACTTAGGGCATTGTAAATGGCCCTTAGTTCCAGAATGTTTATGTGTAGGGAAGCTTCCTGACTCGACCATTGTCCTTGGAAGTTTCTTCCCTGAGTGACTGCCCCCCAACCTCGGAGGCTTGCATCCGTGGTCACCAGGACCCAGTCCTGTATGCCGAATCTGCGGCCCTCGAGTAGATGAGCACTCTGCAGCCACCACAGCAGACACACCCTGGCCCTCGGGGACAGGGTGATCAGCCGATGCATCTGAAGATGCGATCCGGACCACTTGTCCAACAGATCCCACTGAAAGATCCTCGCATGGAACCTGCCGAAGGGAATGGCTTCGTATGAGGCCACCATCTTTCCCAGGACTCGCGTGCAGTGATGCACCGACACCTGTTTTGGTTTTAGGAGGTCCCTGACCAGAGTCACTAACTCCTGGGCCTTCTCCTCCGGGAGAAACACCTTCTTCTGTTCTGTGTCCAGAATCATACCCAGGAACAGCAGACGCGTCGTAGGAACCAGCTGCGACTTCGGGATATTCAGAATCCAGCCGTGCTGTTGTAGTACTTCCTGAGATAGTGCTACTCCGACCAACAACTGCTCCCTGGACCTCGCCTTTATAAGGAGATCGTCCAAGTACGGGATAATTATAACTCCCTTCTTTCGAAGGAGTATCATCATTTCGGCCATTACTTTGGTAAATACCCTCGGTGCCGTGGACAGACCAAACGGCAATGTCTGGAATTGGTAATGGCAGTCCTGTACCACAAAACGGAGGTACACCTGGTGAGGTGGGTAAATGGGGACATGTAGGTAAGCATCCTTGATGTCCAGTGATACCATGTAATCCCCCTCTTCCAGGCTTGCAATAACCGCCCTGAGCGATTCCATTTTGAACTTGAACTTCCTTATATAAGTGTTCAAGGATTTCAAATTTAGAATGGGTCTTACCGAACCGTCTGGTTTCGGTACCACAAACATTGTGGAATAGTAACCCCGTCCCTGTTGAAGGAGGGGAACTTTTATTATCACCTGCTGGAGGTACAGCTTGTGAATTGCCGCCAGTACTACCTCCCTGTCCTGGGGAGTAGCTGGCAAGGCTGATTTGAGGTAACGGCGAGGGGGAGACGTCTCGAACTCCAGCTTGTATCCCTGAGATACCACTTGTAGAACCCAGAGATCCACCTGTGAGCGAACCCACTGGTCGCTGAAGTTCCGGAGACGGGCCCCCACCGCACCTGGCTCCACATGTGGAGCCCCAGCGTCATGCGGTGGACTTAGTGGAAGCAGGGGAGGATTTTTGTTCTTGGGAACTGGCTGTATGGTACAGCTTTTTCCCTCTACCCCTGCCTCTGGGCAGAAAGGACGCGACTCTAACCCGCTTGCCTTTCTGAGGCCGAAAGGACTGTACTTGATAATACGGTGCTTTCTTAGGCTGTGAGGGAACCTGAGGTAAAAAAGTCGACTTCCCAGCTGTTGCTGTGGATACGAGGTCCGAAAGACCGTCCCCAAACAATTCCTCACCCTTATAAGGCAAAATTTCCATGTGCCTTTTAGAATCAGCATCACCCGTCCACTGCCAAGTCCATAATACTCTCCTGGCAGAAATGGACATCGCATTAATTCTAGATGCCAGCCGGCAAATATCCCTCTGTGCATCTCTCATATATAAGACTACGTCTTTAATATGCTCTATGGTTAGCAATATAGTGTCCCTGTCAAGGGAATCAATGTTATCAGACAGGGAATCAGACCACGCTGCTGCAGCACTACACATCCATGCTGAAGCAATAGCAGGTCTCAGTATAGTACCTGAGTGTGTATACACAGACTTCAGGATAGCCTCCTGCTTTCTATCTGCAGGCTCCTTTAAGGCGGCCGTATCCTGAGACGGCAGTGCCACCTTTTTTGATAAGCGTGTGAGCGCCTTATCCACCTTAGGGGATGTCTCCCAGTGTAACCTATCCGTTGGCGGGAAAGGGTACGCCATTAGTAACCGCTTAGAAATTACTAGTTTCTTATCTGGTGAACCCCACGCTTCTTCACACAATTCGTTTAACTCATCAGATGGGGGAAAAGTCACTGGCTGCTCTTTCTCCCCAAACATAATACCCTTTTTTGTGGTAACCGGGTTAATGTCAGAAATGTGTAACACATTTTTCATTGCCGTAATTATGCATTGGATGGCCCTAGTGGATTGTATATTTGTGGATTGTATATTTGTCTCATCCTCGTCGACACTGGAGTCAGACTCCGTGTCGACATCTGTGTCTGCCATCTG
The DNA here is from genome assembly GCF_028390025.1 of Pseudophryne corroboree. Lineage (NCBI taxonomy): Eukaryota > Metazoa > Chordata > Amphibia > Anura > Myobatrachidae > Pseudophryne > Pseudophryne corroboree. Next base: position 137,368,561 of record NC_086451.1, read on the forward strand.
AGGTAGCGGGCGTTTTTGAGCCCCTGATGGCCTCTGAGATGCCTGGGCAGGCGCGGGCTGAGATGCCGGCTGTCCCAAAGCTGCGTCATCGAACCTTTTATGTAAGGAGTTGACACTGTCGGTTAATACCTTCCACATATCCATCCACTCGGGTGTCGGCCCCGCAAGGGGCGACATCACACTTATCGGCACCTGCTCCGCCTCCACGTAAGCGTCCTCATCAAACATGTCGACACAGCCGTACCAACACACCGCACACACACACAGGGAATGCTCTGACTGAGGACAGGACCTCACAAAGTCCTTTGGGGAGACAGAGAGAGAGTATGCCAGCACACACCACAGCGCTATATAAACAGGGATTTACACTAACAAAAGTGAATTTTCCCTATAGCTGCTTAATATACTCAGTTTGCGCCTAAATTTAGTGCCCCCCCCTCTCTTTTTTACCCTTTAAGCCTGGAAACTACAGGGGAGAGCCTGGGGAGCTGTCTTTCAGCGGAGCTGTGAAGAGAAAATGGCGCCGGTGTGCTGAGGGAGATAGCCCCGCCCCCTTCTCGGCGGGGCTATATACTTTTATGGCGGGGGATTATACACATATACAGTTTATTAGACTGTATTATGTGCTTTTTGCCATGTAAGGTACTCTAAATGCTGCCCAGGGCGCCCCCCCCCCCCCAGCGCCCTGCACCCATCAGTGACCGGAGTGTGTGGTGTGCATAGGGAGCAATGGCGCACAGCTGCAGTGCTGTGCGCTACCTTAATGAAGACCGAAGTCTTCAGCCGCCGATTTCCTCCGGTTTTTTCCGTCATCTGGCTCTGCAAGGGGGACGGCGGCGCGGCTCCGGGAACGGACGATTGAGGTCGGGCCCTGTGTTCGATCCCTCTGGAGCTAATGGTGTCCAGTAGCCTAGAAGCACAAGCTAGCTGCAAGCAGGTAGGTTTGCTTCTCTCCCCTAAGTCCCACGTAGCAGTGTCTGTTGCCAGCAGATCTCACTGAAAATAAAAGACCTAACAAATACTTTTCTTTCTAGGAAGCTCAGGAGAGCCCCTAGTGTGCAACCAGCTCTGGCCGGGCACAGATTCTAACTGAGGTCTGGAGGAGGGGCATAGAGGGAGGAGCCAGTGCACACCAGATGTAGTACCTAATCTTTTCTTTAGAGTGCCCAGTCTCCTGCGGAGCCCGTCTATTCCCTATGGTCCTTACGGAGTACCCAGCATCCACTAGGACGTCAGAGAAAAACGGGTTGCCATACTCACAGTATCTGAGGGTGCACCGTATTTGTACTAACATGGATGATGAACTCGTTCAAATAGATCTGATGACTAAAAGATTTCTTGAAAGAGGGTATAGCAACAAACTGTTACAAGATGCAAAAAAACGAGCCATGCTTGAACCCAAAATACCGGTTAAAAATACCAGGGCTAAAAGGGCACTAGATAAATCAGTGATCTATGTATCCAGTTTTACTACTTCAAGTCAAAATCTCATCAAAACTGCTAAAAGAGTATGGCCGGTTATACAGTCTGACCTGGACCTTTCAAGTATTAGAACAAGTAAAATATTGCCATGTTACAAGAGAGGCAGTAATATACGAGACTTAATAGTACATAATGATATTTCACGGTTAACAGTAGCGGATACCAGCTTTTTATCCCGTAAGCCAGGTAACTATAAGTGCACAGGTTGCACCACTTGTCTATATCTCGAGACAGGTGACTATATAGTACACCCTCACTCGGGTCAAAGGATTTAGATCAGACAGGTGCTCACATGCACAAGTAAATTTGTCGTTTATTGCATCAAATGTCCCTGTGGGCTGTATTACATAGGGAAGACATCTTGTCTATTTAAAGAACGTATGTCACAACATAGAAGTGCCATTAAACAAATACTGGAGGGCAAGAATATAGAGCAGCCGGTTGCCAAACATTTTAAATTACATAATCACACGTTGGCCACCTTACGTAATAAAATGTTAGAGCATGTGCAGGCATCCAAACGAGGTGGCGATAGACATAAAGTTTTATTGCAAAAAGAGGCCCGCTGGATACACCGATTGAATACGGTGGCTCCAAACGGCCTCAACGAGACATTATCTTTGTCATGTTTTCTATGAGAGGGAATTTCTCTAAGTGTTCATTCATTAATGCTTAAGGGTGATTATTTTGTTTGTTTTTTTATTATGGATATCTCTTACAATGTCTGTTGCGTTCTCTGTTCCACAGAGTCTGCACATCAAATGATTAACATTTCTCCGATACTGTGTGTTGTTATGGTGATGGAATGCACTTAGAGCCGGTATACGTCATCGGGTGGACAGCGGTGTCTACATGCGATGACGCAACCGGAAATTGGTCTGCCGGGGCTCTGGGGACGCTGCACGTGGTGTGTTAAGTTGTGTTAAGGTAAGAATGTCTGTTGAATCTTTTGTATCTTCTGATGACGGTTAATAAAACCAAAACGTCAAGCTAACAAGAGGGGGTCATCTCTTTTCTTGTACATAAGAAGTCCGTGAGTGCCGCCTATTTGTACATTATATATATATATATATATATACACGCACACACACTGTATATATAATTAGTGCTGGGCAAGTTAACACGCTATTATCACGTTAACGCTGGTGGGCTACATGTGTGCTACAGATCCATGTACAGAGCTGTTGCTCCTCCATTCATCGCCAGACGCTGCCAGACCCGGAAGAAGCAAGTCACCAGAACCCCTTGATGCAGAAGCCACCAATTGCCATAACCAAGAGATAAAGCAAGATAAAATGGGCGCCCGTAGCCTTCAACCCTATGGGAACTTCCTAATGCTGCACAATTTGGTGAAAAGGGGAAAGTTGCTATCCCCCAAAAAACGAAATAAACAGAAAAAAACAATCTGTGCGCAACAGGATCACATTTAAATATAATGTTTTATTAATAATCCAAGATATGGATGGGAAACATAAGATATAGTATATATATATATATATATATATATATATATATATATATATATATAATATATATAATATACTATATACTTCAGGAGTGACCACACAATGAGATAAAACAATTAATACAAATAAACTTTAAACATCTAAAACTCATATGAAAAACCCGCAAAGGTATCACAGTCGCTCTAATCTGAACTATTGGTATAATAATTCAGAGTATAATCCCTAAATAAAAATCACAATACAGTGCACTGATTCATTAGTTGTAAAATGTCCACATAGGCTGGCCAGCCTGTATTTAAATGAAATGTAATTCACCCAAGAGTTCATCCAGAGAGAACAGTTAATTTGTATAAATAGTGTCTGTGACACAATACTAGAATTAAAATAACGAAGAAAGGTCACCATACAATTGGACCGCTTACATACCATCCAATTAAGTAGCGTCGGTATGTGACGAGTATCTCCTCCAGCCGAGCGGTAATTATCCTCCCCGTGCCACTGATGTGTGGAGCTGTTTAATGGGGATAATTTATGCTGAGCATCCGTCTCGTGCTGCCTCTTACACCCGCACTGGTTTACTTGCTGGGATCACCCGAGACCTCCGTTGTCTGTATTTTACGTGCCGGCATTCACCGCGCTGCCTGGGTGCTAGCCAGATAGCGCGGCTGGGTATTCCTTAGTAGCCGGAGTCCAATGTACAGAGATGTACGGAGTCCTTTGCAGCGGGTTTTAGATGTTATAATTACCCAGCAAAAAGGGCAGTAGTAGCCGGCATTCACCGCGTTGCCTGGGTGCTAGCCAGATAGCGCGACTGGGTATTCCTTTATAGCCGGGGTCCAATGTACAGAGATGTACGGAGTCCCTTGCAGCGGGTTTTGGATGTTATAATTACCCAGCAATTAGGGCAGTAGTAGATGATCAAATAGAGAGGTCACTCCAAAGCCATCACCTAACGCGTTTCTCGACCATTAGCCCCGGTCGTTTCATCAGAGGTAGATAAAAGGAAGTTCCCGTCTGACCATATTTAAAGCCCCAGAATGATTATCTAAACACAAACAGCTGATAACCTTAATCAAGCATGTGGAACAAGTTTAAAGTATTGAAAACACCATGAGATTTGAACGTAAGTCCACACAATAGATCCAAATGCTATAATACTCAGGAATGGAATAAAAATAAGAATTTACTTACCGATAATTCTATTTCTCGGAGTCCGTAGTGGATGCTGGGGTTCCTGAAAGGACCATGGGGAATAGCGGCTCCGCAGGAGACAGGGCACAAAAAAGTAAAGCTTTTACCAGATCAGGTGGTGTGCACTGGCTCCTCCCCCCATGACCCTCCTCCAGACTCCAGTTAGGTACTGTGCCCGGACGAGCGTACACAATAAGGGAGGCAATTTGAATCCCGGGTAAGACTCATACCAGCCACACCAATCACACCGTACAACTTGTGATCTAAACCCAGTTAACAGTATGATAACAGAAAGAGCCTCTTAAAGATGGCTCCTTAACAATATAACCCGAATTTGTTAACAATAACTATGTACAGTATTGCAGATAATCCGCACTTGGGATGGGCGCCCAGCATCCACTACGGACTCCGAGAAATAGAATTATCGGTAAGTAAATTCTTATTTTCTCTATCGTCCTAAGTGGATGCTGGGGTTCCTGAAAGGACCATGGGGATTATACCAAAGCTCCCAAACGGGCGGGAGAGTGCGGATGACTCTGCAGCACCGAATGAGAGAATTCCAAGTCCTCTTTTGCCAGGGTATCAAATTTGTAGAATTTTACAAACGTGTTTTCCCCCGACCACGTAGCTGCTCGGCAGAATTGTAATGCCGAGACCCCTCGGGCAGCCGCCCAAGATGAGCCCACCTTCCTTGTGGAATGGGCCTTAACAGATTTAGGCTGTGGCAGGCCTGCCACAGAATGAGCAAGTTGAATTGTGTTACAAATCCAACGAGCAATCGTCTGCTTAGAAGCAGGGGCACCCAACTTGTTGGGTGCATATAGTATCAACAGCGAGTCAGATTTTCTGACTTCAGCCGTCCTTGAAATGTATATTTTTAAGGCTCTGACAACGTCCAACAACTTGGAGTCCTCCAAGTCGCCAGTGGCCGCAGGCACCACAATAGGTTGGTTCAGGTGAAACGCTGATACCACCTTAGGGAGAAAATGCGGACGAGTCCTCAGTTCTGCCCTATCCGAATGGAAGATTAGATAAGGGCTTTTATAAGATAAAGCCGCCAATTCAGATACTTTCCTGGCGGAAGCCAGGGCCAGTAACATAGTCACTTTCCATGTGAGATATTTAAAATCCACCTTATTCAATGGTTCAAACCAATGGGATTTGAGGAAATCTAAAACTACATTTAGATCCCACGGTGCCACCGGAGGCCCACAGGAGGCTGTATATGCAGTACTCCTTTAACAAAAGTCTGTACCTCAGGAACTGAGGCCAATTCTTTTTGGAAGAATATTGACAGGGCCGAAATTTGAAACTTAATAGATCTCAATTTGAGACCCATAGACAATCCTGATTGTAGGAAATGTAGGAAACGACCCAGTTGAAATTCCTCCGTCGGAACACTCCGATCCTCGCACCACGCGACATATTTTCGCCAAATGCGGTGATAATGTTTCGCGGTGACTTCCTTCCTTGCCTTAATCAAGGTAGGAATGACTTCTTCTGGAATGCCTTTCCCTTTTAGGATCTGGCGTTCAACCGCCATGCCGTCAAACGCAGCCGCGGTAAGTCTTGAAAGAGACAGGGACCCTGTTGTAGCAGGTCCCTTCTCAGAAGTAGAGGGCACGGGTCGTCCGTGACCAACTCTTGAAGTTCCGGGTACCAAGTCCTTCTTGGCCAATCCGGAGCCACTAGTATTGTTCTTACTCCTCTTCACCGTATAATCTTCAATACCGTTGGTATGAGAGGCAGAGGAGGAAACACATATACTGATTTGTACACCCAAGGTGTTACCAGTGCGTCCACAGCTATTGCCTGTGGATCTCTTGACCTGGCGCAATACTTGTCCAGTTTCTTGTTGAGGCGAGACGCCATCATGTCTACCATTGGTCTTTCCCAACAGTTTATTAGCATGTGGAAGACTTCTGGATGAAGACCCCCCTCTCCCGGGTGAATATCGTGTCTGCTGAGGAAGTCTGCTTCCCAGTTGTCCACGCCCGGGAAGAACACTGCTGACAGTGCTATTACGTGATTCTCCGCCCAGCGAAGAATCTTGGCAGCTTCTGCCATTGCACTCCTGCTTCTTGTGCCGCCCTGTCTGTTTACATGGGCGACCGCCGTGATGTTGTCCGACTGAATCAACACCGGTTTTCCTTGCAGGAGTGGTTCCGCCTGGCTTAGAGCATTTTAGATTGCTCTTAGTACCAGAATGTTTATGTGAAGAGACTTTTCCAGGTTCGTCCATACCCCCTGGAAGTTTCTTCCTTGTGTGACTGCTCCCCAACCTCTCAGGCTGGCGTCCGTGGTCACCAGGATCAAATCCTGTATGCCGAATCTGCGGCCCTCCAATAGATGAGCCTTTTGCAACCACCACAGAAGATATACCCTTGTCCTTGGCGACAGGGTTATTCGCAGGTGCATCTGAGGATGCGACCCTGACCATTTGTCCAACAGATCCCTTTGGAAAATTCTTGCATGGAATCTGCCGAATGGAATTGCTTCGTAAAAAGCCACCATTTTTCCCAGGACTCTTGTGCATTGATGTACAGACACCTTTCCTGGTTTTAGGAGGTTCCTGACAGGTCGGATAACTCCTTGGCTTTTTCCTCGGGAAGAAAAACCTTTTTCTGAACCGTGTCCAGAATCATCCCTAGGAACAGCAGACGTATCGTCGGAAACCAGCTGCGATTCTTGGAATATTTAGAATCCAGTCGTGCCGTCGAAGAACTACTTTAGATAGTGCTCTTCCGACCTCCAACTGTTCTCTGGAACTTGCCCTTTTTAGGTCGTGCAAGTAAGGGATAATTTAGATGCCTTTTTTCTTTGAAGAAACATCTTTTCGGCCATTACCTTGGTAAAAAGGCCCGGGGTGCCGTGGATAATTCAAACGGCATCGTCTGAAACTGATATTGACAGTTCTGTACCACGAACCAGAGGTACCCTTGATGAGAAGGACAAAATTTGGACATGGAGGTAATCCTTGATGTCCAGGGACACCATATAGTCCCCTTTTTTCCGGTTCGCTATCACTGCTCTGAGTGACTTTATCTCGATTTGAACCTTTTATGTAAGTGTTCAAAACATTTTAGATTTAGACTATGTGTCACCAAGCCGTCTGGCTTCAGTACCACAATATAGTGTGGAAAAATAATACCCTTTTCCTTGTCGTAGGAGGGGTACTTTGATTATCACCTGCTGGATATACAGCTTGTGAATTGTTTCCAATGCTGCCTCCCTGTCGGAGGGAGCCGTTGGTAAAGCAGACTTCAGGAACCTGCGAGGAGAAGATGTCTCGACTCTCCAATCTTTACCCCTGGGATAATACTCGTACGATCTAGGGGTCAACTTGCGAGTGATCCCACTGCGCCCTGAGACTCTTGAGACTACCCCCCCACCTTGAGTCCGCTTGCACGGCCCCAGCGTCATGCTGAGGACTTGGCAGACGCGGTGGAGGGCTTCTTTTCCTGGGAAAGGGCTGCCTGCTGCAGTCTACTTCCCTTACCTCTATGTCTGGGCAGATATGACTGGCCTTTTGCCTGCATGCCCTCATGGGAAAGGAAAGATTGAGGCTGAAAAGACGGTGTCTTTTTTAGCTGAGATGTAACTTGGGGTAAAAAAAAGGTTGGATTTCCCAGCTGTTGCTGTGGTCCCCAGGTCCGATGGACCGACCCCCAAATAACTCCTTCCCTTTATACAGCAATACTTCCATCTGCCGTATGGGATCTGTATCACCTGACCACTGTCGTGTCCCTGACATCTTCTGGGAGATATGGACAACGCACTTATCTTGATGCCAGAGAGCAAATATCCCTCTGTGCATCTCACATACAGATATATAGAATGCATCCTATTAAATGCTCTACATGAATAAAATATTTTCAGTCAGGGAATCCGACCAAGCCAACCCAGCACTGCATCTCCAGGCTGATGGCGATCGCTGGTCGCAGTATAACCACCGTATGTGTGTATATACTTTTTAGGATATTTTTCCAGCTTCCTATCAGCTGGCTCCTTGAGGGCGGCCGTATCTGGAGACGGTAACGCCACTTGATAAGCGTGTGAGCGCCTTATCACCCTAAGGGGTGTTTCCCAACGTACCCTAATTTCTGGCGGGAAAGGGTATAACGCCAATATTTGCTATCGGGGTAACCCTACGCATCATCACACACTTCATTTTATTTTATCTGATTCAGGAAAAACTACAGGTAGTTTTTTCACTCCCACATAATACCCTTTCTTGTGGTACTTGTAGTATCAGAAACACGTAACACCTCCTTCATTGCCCTTAACGTGTGGCCCTAATGAGAAATACGTTTGTTTATTCACCGTCGACACTGTATTCAGTGTCCGTGTCTGTGTCTGTGTCGACCGACTGAGGTAAATGGGCGTTTTTAAAACCCCTGACGGTGTTTCTGAGACGCCTGGACCGGTCCTAATAGATTGTCGGCCGTCTCATGTCGTCAACCGACCTTGCAGCGTGTTGACATTCTCACGTAATTCTCTAAATAAGCCATCCATTCCGGTGTCGACTCCCTAGAGAGTGACATCACCATTACAGGCAATTTCTCCGCCTCCTCACCAACATCGTCCTCATACATGTCGACACACACGTACCGACACACAGCACACACACCGGGAATGCTCTGACAGAGGACAGGACCCACTAGCCCTTTGGGGAGACAGAGGGAGAGTCTGCCAGCACACACCAAAAACGCTATAATTATATAGGGACAACCTTATATAAGTGTTTCTCCCTTATAGCATCTTTTATATATATACAATATCGCCAAAATCAGTGCCCCCCCTCTCTGTTTTAACCCTGTTTCTGTAGTGCAGTGCAGGGGAGAGCCTGGGAGCCTTCTCTCCAGCTTTTCTGTGAGAGAAAATGGCGCTGTGTGCTGAGGAGATAGGCCCCGCCCCTTTTTCGGCGGGCTCGTCTCCCGCTATTTTTGAAGTTAGGCAGGGGTTAAATATCTCCATATAGCCTCTGTGGGCTATATGTGAGGTATTTTTTGCCTCTAATAAGGTTTTTATTTGCCTCTCAGAGCGCCCCCCCCAGCGCTCTGCACCCTCAGTGACTGTTGTGTGAAGTGTGCTGAGAGGAAAATGGCGCACAGCTGCAGTGCTGTGCGCTACCTTTAGAAGACTGCAGGAGTCTTCAGCCGCCGATTCTGGACCTCTTCTGTCTTCAGCATCTGCAAGGGGGCCGGCGGCGCGGCTCCGGTGACCATCCAGGCTGTACCTGTGATCGTCCCTCTGGAGCTTGATGTCCAGTAGCCAAGAAGCCAATCCATCCTGCACGCAGGTGAGTTGACTCCTTCTCCCCTCAGTCCCTCGCTGCAGTGATCCTGTTGCCAGCAGGAATCACTGTAACATAAAAAACCTAGCTAAACTTTCTCTAAGCAGCTCTTTAGGAGAGCCACCTAGATTGCACCCTTCTCGGCCGGGCACAAAAATCTAACTGGAGTCTGGAGGAGGGTCATGGGGGGAGGAGCCAGTGCACACCACCTGATCTGGTAAAAGCTTTACTTTTTTGTGCCCTGTCTCCTGCGGAGCCGCTATTCCCCATGGTCCTTTCAGGAACCCCAGCATCCACTTAGGACGATAGAGAAATATAGATACAGATACTGTATCTATAACTATCTATATATTTAAATTAAATATGTACACCCGTGAGGTGTTATGAAAATCACCAATCAATAACAATAATATAAATATACAATCTGTAAATATGATTTCATTCATTTAAAACCTTTTACCTAGAGGACAAATAATTATATTGATATTAATAATAATATTATATTTGTGTTATTGCAGTGATAAATTCAAGTAAATATTAAATTAAATAAATCAGTCTGTGGAGTCGACCGAGGGGAAATCAGACACATTCAGGAGAGATATATTTAAACTCATCTAGAATGTGTCCGTCGGCCATCCGTCAAAACCACATTTATTCTAGTATATTTAAAAAATATATCATATCTTAATATATTGCAAATCCTACATATGTGAATGTGAAAAAAATCTTGAAAATAACTATACACCCGTGCATCTACACACATATACACACGTATCATTCCATGTATACACAAATGCAGACGCACATATCATATTAAATAATAACTACAACTGTACAGTAACGCTCAAATACCCATGGAAATAAAAGCCACGTTCTGCAACCTAATTCCATACTAGCCGGATAAGATAATTCCAAGATCTTTTCATTGGGTGGTTTCTACCACCCACCAATTCTCTGAGGGATCATTCAGTCCATTAAACATTATTCAATTCGACTGTATCATTTAGACCTTGTGGGGATAATGTTTGTAACTGGAAAATCCAAAAAGCTTCACGTTTACAAAGTCTATTGTACCTATCACCCCCCCTGCATGTGGGCCTGACTTGCTCAATCGCTCTTACTGTAAGGCCTTTAAGGTTCCCCTTTTGACATAAATTAACATGATTGGAGAGAGTATGTGTTTTCACGCCCTTCATAATATTGCGCCTATGTTCAAGGAATCGCATATGTAGGGGACGTATAGTCCTACCTACATATTGAATGCCGCAAAGACATTGGATTACATATATTACATAGTTAGATCTACAGTTGAGAAAGGTAGTTATCTCAAATTTCTCCTTGGTTATGTGTGAATTAATAGTAGTACATCTATGATCAACATATGCACATGTCTTTCCCACATTTGAAGAACCCCCTTGGTTTAGGGGGCAATCTAAAGATGGGTTCTTCAGTGTCTATACCAGATGTTACAAGTTCTCTTCTGAACAAACTTGGTGCTAATCTTTGTTTTAGATTTTGTGCTTTTTTGAAAACCACAGGGTTCTTATCTGAAATAACACCTTCTAAAAAACGATCTGATTGTAAAAGCGTAAGATTCTTAGAAATAATCCTCTTAATTTGACCAGCAGCTGAATTATATTGTGTAATAAATGTGGGTGGTTGATCAGATCTTCTATTTTTTCGAGATGTTCCATTCTCAGGATTTAACATCAAAGATCTTGACTGACTTAAAGTATGTTCTAACGCCTTATCCAGGAGGTGGGTCGGGTATCCTTGTTTGATAAATGACATATACATATCCCTGGCCTGTATATTGAACATTTCTTCCGAGGAACAATTCCTACGTAACCGGAGGAACTGACCTTTGGGAATGTTGTTCTTCCAGGGATTGTAATGACTGCTCTTATAATGTAAATAATTACCACAATCCACCTCCTTGATATATGTAGAGGATTCTATTTTACGATCCTTAATAGAGACCGTGATGTCCAAAAAGTTAAGACTAATGGGACTGTAATTATTCGTGAATTTAAGACCCAACAGATTTAGATTAAGGTAGTTAATGAAACCTACCAATGATTCGGTGTCACCCTCCCAAATAATAAAAATATCATCAATGAATCAGCCATAGAGGACTAGACTCGCGCCAATGGTGGTATTGAGAATATAACTAGCGAATCTAGAGAATAATAGCGAATCTAGTCCCCATGGCAGTCCCCTTGTTTTGTAAATAGAACCAAGAATCAAATGAAAAATAATTATGTTCTAAAATAAATCTAATTGACAATAATACAAAATGACGTAGTTCATCAGAAACTTCTGAGTCACGTGTCAAATAATAATTGATAGCCACTAAACCCCATTCATGTGATATGTTCGTATATAAAGACGCTATGTCACATGTAGATAGTACAAATCCATCTTTCCACTTGACTCCTTCTAGCTTTTGCAGAAAATGAGTCGTATCTTTTATATGTGAGGGTAGAGAAGTAACATATTTTTGCAACTGAGCATCAATAAAGGAAGAAAGGTTTGCTGTAAGAGATCCTACTCCTGATATGATGGGACATCCTGGGGGGGGAAGATAATGTTTTGTGCACCTTTGGAAGGTGGTAATAAATTGGAATAATGGGATAAGGTGTCCACAAATAATTCCAAATATCTTTAGTAATGACTTGTTGTTCTAGTGCTGAATCAATCAAGGATTTAAATTCTTCCAAAAAGGCACCCCTGGGATCAGCAGGTAGTTTCCTGTAGAACATCTCGTCATTAAATTGTCTATATGCTTCCTTCAGGTAATCGGTCTGGTCTTGAATGACCAGACCCCCCCCTTTGTCTGCTTGTTTAATTATAATAGCCTTATCTTTGGTAAGGTTTTTAAGTGCTAATCTCTCTGATTTAGATAAATTATCCTTAAAGGACTTTTTTTCCTGTCTATCACATAGATTCTTAAAATCTCGCATAGTAGTGGAATAGAAGCCCTCCACAAAAGGACCTCTGTGCTGGAGTGGATAGAAATCTGATGCTTTCTTAAATTTAGATATTTTCTCACTAATAGGACTCATAGTATCAAATATTTTAATGGGTTCTAGACACAACCTTTCTTCCCTTACATCAATCAGAGATTCCAAAATATCTAATGATAGGATATCATCCTTGTCAAGACAGACTGGAGTACCAACAATTTTTTGTTTCTGTAAAGATTTCATCGTAAAGTATCTCTTACGACTTAAGGTGCATACACACGGAGCGATATAACTGAGCGATTTTGACTATATAGTCAAAATCGCTCAGAAAGTTAGTGCAGATCGCTCCGTGTGTATACAAGCAGCGATAGCGATGCGCGTCCCCGCCAGGTCGCTATCGCTGGGAAAAATAGACTGTGTAGGCAAGTCAATTTAGACTATGTCGTTGGTAAAGTTAGTTAAAATCGCTCATATTTTAAGTGGCCAGCGATTTTTCCCAGCGATAGCGATGTTAAGCCACTCCCCGCCGCCCCTTTTACCTCAGTGCGCGGAGGCTGAAGAAGAGGGAACAGCACAGCAGCATTCCAAGCCAAATACGTGAGTATATTGTGGTCTGTGTCCGGTCCGGGTGGAGAGACTGTAGTGTCGTGTCCGGTCCGCGGGAGGGATGAGAGAGGAACTCTGTACTGTCCGTCCCCTGGCCGCTCTGTAGTGTCTGCGGTCCGGGGGGACGGAGGGGGAGGAATGGCCGCTGTGCAGTGTCCGTTCCGGTTCCGGGGGGTGAAGAATGGCCGCAGTGGGGTGGTGCTGTGTATCAGAAACGGCGGTTACTGGCCGCACAGTATTTCCCTGTGAAGTGGCTTATAGTGGGAGCAGCTGAAGTCCGTGAGGAGGAAGCGGGTGGGGAGAGAGACGGAGATGGTGCTATGGGGGGGGGGGGGGGGGGGGGGCTGGGAGTCACGGGGGAGGTAGCAGGTGCAGGTCTGTCTGTCAATGGGTGTTGGGGGATGGAGAAGGACCTGTTCTGCCTGCCAGTTGGGGGATGGAGAAGGTGCCTGTCTGTCTATGGGGGTGAGGGTTGGTGGTACTGTTATGTCTGGATATTGGGTGGGGGTGCCTGCACCCTCTGTATGTGGAGGGAGGGTGGGGGTGCCTGTGCCGTCTGTATGTGGAGGGAGGGTGTGGGTGCTGGCTGTATGTGGAGGGAGGATGGGGGTTCCGGCGCTGTCTGTATGTGGAGGAAGGGTAGGGGTGCCTGCGCTGTCTGTTGTCTGTGTGTGAAGGGAGGGCGCTGGCGCCTGTGGAGGGAAGGTGCTGGCGCTGTCTTTTTGTGAAGGGAGGGTGAAGGTAAATGCGCTGTTTGGGTGTGGAGGTGCATGCGCTGTCTTGTGCAGAGGGAAAGGGGGCTGACCAGGGTGCCTGCACTGTGTATGGAGGATGTAATATTAAACACTATGTGCGCCGCCCGGCTACAGAGACACACTCAGCGCCATCCCACTGTGCAGCCATCCCCCCACCCCCAGACCTGACACTACTGGGACGAACTCCATTGGATAATAGGTGTTTTTTTTTTTTTTACTACAGGTACCCCTATTGGATTCTACTGGACAAGGGGACGTGATTGGCGGCGTGGGATGTAGGTAAGTATGTGTGTGTTTAAATAAAGTTTTACTTTCACGGTGTGTGAGTTGTGTTTTTATTTGGGTATTTCTTTTGTTGTGGAACTACAGGTACCAGCGGGCCCGTTATTTCCCCGCATGCTGGTACTTGTGGTTCTCCAAGTACCAGCATGCGGTGGAGGCTTGCTGGGACTTGTAGTTCCACAGCAAAAGACAATATTCTTTTTATGTCATTTTGAGAGGCTATCAGCCTCCCATCCACCGCCCACGGATGGGGGGGACAGCCTCGGGCTTCACCCCTGGCCCTTGGGTGGCTGGAGGGGGGGACCCCTTGATTTAAGGGGACCTCACTCCTCCAGTGTACCCCGGCCAGGGGTGACTAGTTGGGGGGGTAATGGCACGGCCGCAGGGACCAATATAAAAATGTCCCCCGGCTGTGGCATTATCTCCCTGGCTAGTGGAGCCCGGTGCTGGTTTTAAAAATACGGGGGACCCCTATGTCTTTTGCCCCCCCATATTTTTTAAACCAGGACCGGACGCAGAGCCTGGTGCTGGTTGTCTAAATATGGGGGAACCCTACTCATTTTTTCCTCTGTATTTTAACAACCAGGACTGGCTCAAAGAGCCCGAGGCTGGTTATACATAGGAGGGGGGACCCCACGCAATTTTTTTTTAAAACTTTTAGCTATTTAAATACCAGCCACCCTGTAAAATTGTCCTATATATGACACTCCCCCACTTATCCCCTTATTTAAATGAGATAGTCAAAATCTCCCATAGCCAAAATCTCCCATAGCCAAAATCTCTTGCATAGTTAGACAAAATCTCTGGTAAAGTTAGTCAAAATCTCCTACTGCCAGTTCAAGGGAAATCTCTCAGTCAAAATCTCTCATAGCCAAAATCTCTCCGTGTGTATGCACCTTTAGAGTGCGAGTGAATTTATTCAAATCAACAAATAATGTAAATAAATTCGGTTTAGTTTCTTGGGCGAATTTCAAGCCTTTATTCAGGAGGTCGATTTCATCTGAAGTGAGGGTCTTTGTTGAGAGATTGAAAATACCCTTGTTAACTGTTAATTTCTTAGATTTTTTTGAGTTAGCTGACTGTTTGTTTGATTTCTTAATTCCTCCTCTACAACCTCTTGTTGTTCTTATCTTCTCCTTTTTGGAGTATATCTGTTCCTTATTTGCTCCCTCTGATTTAATGGTTGTGATTCTCGAAATGATGCATTCCTCCTGTCTAAAAAATGAACCGAGGACGATCCACCTTGATCTGATCTGTCTCTATGGGTAGGGATATTATCATTTAGAGAATCATATCTATTCACATGTGTATACCTATCCATATCATCACGTGTTCTCTGATTATCAGAGGATCTGTTTGGAGACCTGTCTAGTCGTCCATTTCTTGATGGTGTCCTAATCCTTTTATTAAATGTACGGACTTGATCTGTCTGATAATCATTTTTATCCCGATATAGTTTCTTGTCCTTAAGGGCAATGAGAGTTTTCTCAAAGTCCTCAACTTTTCTATTCAATTTAATATCCTTAGCATCGTATTCTGGATGTTTAGAGAAGGCAAAAAGAGAATCTTGTACCTTCTCAATCTCCTAATGGGGCTAATGGTCGAGAAACGCGTTAGCTGACGGCTTTGGAGTGACCTCTCTCTGAACTCTTGGGTGAATTACATCTCATTTAAATACAGGCTGGCCAGCCTATGTGAACATTTTACAACTAATGAATCAGTGCACTGTATTGTGATTTTTATTTAGGGATTATACTCTGAATTATTATACCAATAGTTCAGATTAGAGCGACTGTGATACCTTTGCGGGTTTTTCATACGAGTTTTAGATGGTTTAAAGTTTATTTGTATTAATTGTTTTATCTCATTGTGTGGTCACTCCTGAAGTATATAGTGCACTGTATTGATTTTTATTTAGGGATTATACTCTGAATTATTATACCAATAGTTCAGATTAGAGCGACTGTGATACCTTTGCGGGTTTTTCATACGAGTTTTAGATGGTTTAAAGTTTATTTGTATTAATTGTTTTATCTCATTGTGTGGTCACTCCTGAAGTATATAGTGCACTGTATTGTGATTTTTATTTAGGGATTATACTCTGAATTATTATACCAATAGTTCAGATTAGAGCGACTGTGATACCTTTGCAGGTTTTTCATATGAGTTTTAGATGGTTTAAAGTTTATTTGTATTAATTGTTTTATCTCATTGTGTGGTCACTCCTGAAGTATATAGTATATTATATATATATATATATATATATATATACACTATATCTTATGTTTCCCATCCATATCTTGGATTATTAATAAAACATTATATTTAAATGTGATCCTGTTGTGCACAGATTGTTTTTTTCTGTTTAATTGCCATAACCGCTTGTGATGGAAGCCGCTGGATACACAAGCCGCCAGACTCGCTTGCGTTGGAAGCCGCCATACCTGATTGCAGTGGAAGTCGATGGACCCAGAAGCCGCCAGTCGCCATACCTGATTGCAGTGGAAGCCGCTGGATCCGGAAGCCGCCAGCTGCCATACCCACTTGTGATGGAAGCCGCTGGATCCACAAGCCGCCAGACTAATTTGCGGTGGAAGCTGCTGGACCCGGAAGCCGCCATACCTGATTGCAGTTGTGGCCAAGTACCCCATTCTATAGGTGTCGGGGACACCGAAGAGTGGGAATAGTCCTGTTTTGCCGGCTGGTGACACTGTTGGCTATTGGGATTCCAGCGTCGTTATCCTGATCGCCGGGATCCCGCCAGTCAGCAAATTGAACGAATCCCATCTTGATAGCTTCCCATAGCTCCCTAGTATTTGTAGCTGCAGGATATTGGATGTGAATGGACCTCTCCACCATGTTCCATAAATAAGACCAAAAACCTGGCGCTGTGATTTATAAAATGTTGTACAGCTGCTCTCTAAGGGGCTATTGGTATAAACGCCCCTAGTATAAAGAACAATAAAAGAAAACCAAGAGAGCGCTAGTTCACATTTGATGTGGATTTTTTATTTATATTAAATGAAAAAACAATGTCTAAAACAATTGTACTTATTGCCGGCCGACAAAAACACTCTTATCACATAAAAAAACAATAATTCTAAAACAGGATAACTCCCCTATTTTTTTAAAAAACAATATGCATGAATCTATGAGTAGACTATCTATGTTCCAATGAGTGAATACTTCACAATTTATCCATGGACTATAAATGTATTCGATTGAACATGGATACAATATAGGTTATATATTTTGAGCAAAAAGATCTCTCCAGATAGATGAAGCCTATACTATATAACTCTTTAAATTCTTAGTTATATTGTAACAGTCCATGTATCAGAATGTGAACAGATGATAATGGTATTCCTGTATATACTTATACGGACAATAAGTCTCCTATATGTTGGCTTTCAAATGAGCTGTAATGATTGGTAACAATTGTTCTGACTATCAATCATCCGCTCCCAATTAATTGCGACTGTTGCGCCCGTTCTCTTCACCACATGTTTAAAGTCAGTGATCTGTGGCATATAATGAGTAGTATGGATTGAACATTTAGTATATCATGCAAATGTCTGAGAATAATCACAATGCATGTGATGGTGCTCCCGGCTGATTAACTCACCGATCACCCGTTATAAATGGAACTTGTATTTCTCACGGAAAAGATGATTCGTCCTCCCGGCCCTTAGCGGTACTCGCTTGTACTTGCAGCCTTATCCGGAGTCCGTGAATCTAAACCGATTGTATGGTTCCCTTCTCAGGAAGGAAGCCGCCGATACTGAGGAGTAGGCGGAGAAACGCGTCTGTCTTGTCTTTCACTGCCCGCATACCAGAGCGGAAGCATTCACACCAGCTGACGGTGTGAACCGACACCTGAGAAGGGAACCATACAATCGGTTTAGATTCACGGACTCCGGATAAGGCTGCAAGTACAAGCGAGTACCGCTAAGGGCCGGGAGGACGAATCATCTTTTCCGTGAGAAATACAAGTTCCATTTATAACGGGTGATCGGTGAGTTAATCAGCCGGGAGCACCATCACATGCATTGTGATTATTCTCAGACATTTGCATGATATACTAAATGTTCAATCCATACTACTCATTATATGCCACAGATCACTGACTTTAAACATGTGGTGAAGAGAACGGGCGCAACAGTCGCAATTAATTGGGAGCGGATGATTGATAGTCAGAACAATTGTTACCAATCATTACAGCTCATTTGAAAGCCAACATATAGGAGACTTATTGTCCGTATAAGTATATACAGGAATACCATTATCATCTGTTCACATTCTGATACATGGACTGTTACAATATAACTAAGAATTTAAAGAGTTATATAGTATAGGCTTCATCTATCTGGAGAGATCTTTTTGCTCAAAATATATAACCTATATTGTATCCATGTTCAATCGAATACATTTATAGTCCATGGATAAATTGTGAAGTATTCACTCATGTTCCATAAATGCTCAAATGGGTTCATGTCAGGCGAGCGTGGTGGCCATACCATTCGTTGAAACTCTCAAGAATGCTTCTCAAACCAATTCTGAACAACTTGGGACTGATGACACTGTGCATTATCCTTCTGGAATATTCCATTAGTGCAGTGGTATATGAAGTCTATGCTGGGCTGCACATGTACATCAAGCAATGCAACATAACAGTTGCCATTCATTGGTGTGTTCAGGTGGACCAGCGGATCCAACTTAAGCCACGTGAACACTCCCCACATCACCACCGGTGTGCACGGTGCCTTGTTGACAACTAGGTTCCATGGCCTCAAGGAGCCTATGCCACACCCGAACCCTGCTTTCAGCCAGAAACAACTGGAACAGTGACTCATCAGACTACACCACATGTTGCCAGTCCTCCAGGGTCCAATTAGCGATCTCACAAGCCCAGGGGAGGTGATGTGTCTGGTGCCGTAGCGTTAACAGGTCTTTTGCTCCCATATTCCATGGAAGATAAAGAATGCTGCATTGACCTGCTGGATTACCTTCTGCATTGATTGTGGATGTGATTTGAATCAGTGTCACTTGTCTGTTACCATGTAGAAATCTGGCAAGTTGCCGCTAGTTACGAGTATTAAGAAGCCATGGTTGACCACTGCGCTGTTCATGGTGGATGGTAATGCCTTCCATGAGGTATTCCCGGTACATACGTGACACCATAGAGCAGAGGTTCTCAAACTCGGTCCTCGGGGGCACACACAGTGCATGTTTTGCAGGTCTCCTCACAGAATCGCAAGTGCAATAATTAGCTCCACCTGTGGACCTTTTAAAATGTGTCAGTGAGTAATTAATACACCTGTGCACCTGCTGGGTTACCTGCAAAACATGCACTGTGTGTGCCCCCGAGGACCGAGTTTGAGAACCTCTGCCATAGAGGACTGTTGAATATCTGCAAAACTTTGGAAACTGAATGTTCCATCTGTATGACACCCACTATCATGCCTTGTTCAAACTCAACTAATTCACCTTGCCACGAGGAGCCTCGCCATTGTTTAACTGACTCACAATATGTCAGATTACAATTGATACAGGTATTGGCATTTCCAAGATGTAACAGTATGGTGGTATTACCTTTACATACTGCTATCCCAGAGCTTTGGCACTTTATTGTATGTAGTTAGTACTATGAAAGAAAGGTTACAACCTGCCGATTTATATTTTTAATTACAATAAAGTGCTATATATAATATTATATTTTAGTGGTTCACAACCTTTTTGATAAAAATATTTTTATTCTTTTATCTTTATTAATTTTATTGGTGTATTCAACTCAGTACTCAGTTATACAAGTGTACAGTAATATTTCACCTGTGATTCTGCGTTGTGATCTAGGGGGTCATTCCGAGTTGATCGCTAGCTGCCGTTCGCAGCGTAGCGATCAGGCTAAAAATCGGCATTTCTGTGCATGCGTACGGGCTGCAGTGCGCACGCGCAAAGTACTTTCACAAAAAAAGATGCAGTTTTACACAAGGTCGAGCGACGCTTTTCAGTCGCTCTGCTGATCTGTGAGTGGTTGACAGACGTGGGTGTTTCTGGGTGGTAACTGACCGTTTTCCGGGAGTGTGCTAAAAAACGCAGGCGTGTCAGGTAAAAATGCAGGCGTGCCTGGAGAAACGGGGGAGTGGCTGGCCGGACGCAGGGCGTGTTTGTGATGTCAAAGCAGGAACTAAACAGACTGAAGTGATCGCAAGGAAGGAGTAGGTCTGCAGCTGCTCAGAAACTACTTGAAAAAATTTCAGCACTGTTCTGCGATCCTTTCGTTTGCACTTCTGCTAAGCTAAGATACACTCCCAGAGGGCGGCGGCTTAGCATTTGCACTGCTGCTAAAAGCAGCTAGCGAGCGATCCACTCGGAATGAGGGCCCTAGAGTGCATGAGAAGTTGTACTGCTGCATTCATCATTCCTCTTTGCTCCTATTTTCATTGCTGGTTGCGGTTTGACAATAATAATGTAGCATAGGGTCAGTATGTGATTGGTTGGGGCATAATGTCATTCACTTGTTTACCTCGTAGAGCCCCACACAGAGCCTGCACGAGACTAGGACAATACTAAAGGAGGGGACACAGGAGAAGCTACTCCTGGCACATATACCTGGCCTGACTATATTTAAATAATAAGAATTTACTTACCGATAATTCTATTTCTCGGAGTCCGTAGTGGATGCTGGGGTTCCTGAAAGGACCATGGGGAATAGCGGCTCCGCAGGAGACAGGGCACAAAAAGTAAAGCTTTAGGATCAGGTGGTGTGCACTGGCTCCTCCCCCTATGACCCTCCTCCAAGCCTCAGTTAGGTACTGTGCCCGGACGAGCGTACACAATAAGGAAGGATTTATGAATCCCGGGTAAGACTCATACCAGCCACACCAATCACACTGTACAACCTGTGATCTGAACCCAGTTAACAGTATGATAACAGCGGAGCCTCTGAAAAGATGGCTCACAACAATAATAACCCGATTTTTGTAACTATGTACAAGTAATGCAGATAATCCGCACTTGGGATGGGCGCCCAGCATCCACTACGGACTCCGAGAAATAGAATTATCGGTAAGTAAATTCTTATTTTCTCTATCGTCCTAGTGGATGCTGGGGTTCCTGAAAGGACCATGGGGATTATACCAAAGCTCCCAAACGGGCGGGAGAGTGCGGATGACTCTGCAGCACCGAATGAGAGAACTCCAGGTCCTCCTTAGCCAGGGTATCAAATTTGTAGGATTTTACAAACGTGTTTGCCCCTGACTAAATAGCCGCTCGGCAAAGTTGTAAAGCCGAGACCCCTCGGGCAGCCGCCCAAGATGAGCCCACCTTCCTTGTGGAATGGGCATTTACATATTTTGGCTGTGGCAGGCCTGCCACAGAATGTGCAAGCTGAATTGTATTACACATCCAACTAGCAAAAGTCTGCTTAAAAGCAAGAGCACCCAGTTTGTTGGGTGCATACAGGATAACAGCAAGTCAGTTTTCCTGACTCCAGCCGTCCTGGAACCTATATTTTCCAGGGCCCTGACCACATCTAGCAACTTGGAGTCCTCCAAGTCCCTAGTAGGCGCAAGACACCCCAATAAGCTGGTTCAGGTGAAACACTGACACCACCTTAGGGAGAGAACTGGGGACGAGTCCGCAGCTCTGCCCTGTCCGAATGGACAAACAGATATGGGCTTTTTTGAGAAAAAAACCACCAATTTGACACTCGCCTGGTCCAGGCCAGGTCCAAGAGCATGTTCACTTTTCATGTGAGATGCTTCAAATCCACAGATTTGACTGGTTTTAAACCAATGTGTTTTGAGGAATCCCAGAACTACGTTGAGATCCCACAGTGCCACTGGAGGCACAAAAGGGGGTTGTATATGCAATACTCCCTTGACAAACTTCTGGACTTCAGGAACTGAAGCCAATTCTTTCTGGAAGAAAAATCGACAGGGCCGAAATTTGAACCTTAATGGACCCCAATTTTAGGCCCATAGACACTCCTGTTTGCAAGAAATGCAGGATTCGACCGAGTTGAAATTTCTTCGTGGGGCCTTCCTGGCCTCACACCACGCAACATATTTTCGCCACATGTGGTGATAATGTTGTGCGGTCACCTCCTTTCTGGCTTTGACCAGGGTAGGAATGACCTCTTCCTGAATGCCTTTTCCCTTAGGATCCGGCGTTCCACCGCCATGCCGTCAAACGCAGCTGCGGTAAGTCTTGGAACAGACATGGTACTTGCTGAAACAAGTCCCTTCTTAGCGGCAGAGGCCATAAGTCCTCTGTGAGCATCTCTTGAAGTTCCGGGTACCAAGTCCTTCTTGGCCAATCCGGAGCCATGAGTATAGTTCTTACTCCTCTACGTCTTATAATTCTCAGTACCTTAGGTATGAAAAGCAGAGGATGGAACACATACCCGACTGGTACACCCACGGTGTTACCAGAACGTCCACAGCTATTGCCTGAGGGTCTCTTAACCTGGCGCAATACCTGTCCCGTTTTTTGTTCAGACGGGACGCCATCATGTCCACCTTTGGTAATTCCCAACGGTTTACAATTATGTGGAAAACTTCCCCATGAAGTTTCCACTCTGCCGGGTGGAGGTCGTGCCTACTGAGGAAGTCTGCTTCCCAGTTTCCATTCCCGGAATGAAACACTGCTGACAGTGCCATCACATGATTTTCCGCCCAGCGAAAAGTCCTTGCAGTTTTTGCCACTGCCCTCCTGCTTCTTGTGCCGCCCTGTCTATTTACGTGGGCGACTGCCGTGATGTTTTATCCCACTGGATCAATACCGGCTGACCTTGAAGCAGAGGTCTTGCTAAGCTTAGAGCATTATAAATTTACCCTTAGCTATATTTATGTGGAGAAAAATCTCCAGACTTGATCACACTCCCTGGAAATTTTTTCCTTGTGTGACTGCTCCCCAGCCTCTCGGGCTGGCCTCCGTGGTCACCAACATCCAAAACTGAATGCCGAATCTGCGGCCCTCTAGAAGATGAGCACTCTGTAACCACCACAGGAGAGACACCCTTGTCCTTGGATATAGGGTTATCCGCTGATGCATCTGAAGATGCGATCCGGACCATTTGTCCAGCAGATCCCACTGAAAAGTTCTTGCATGAAATCTGCCGACTGGAATTGCTTCGAAGGAAGTCACCATTTTTTTACCATGGCCCTTGTGCAATGATGCACTGATTTTAGGAGGTTCCTGACTAGCTCGGATAACTCCCTGGCTTTCTCTTCCGGGAGAAACACCTTTTTCTGGACTGTGTCCAGAATCATCCCTAAGCACAGGAGACTTGTTGTCGGGATCAGCTGCGATTTTGGAATATTTAGAATCCACCCCTGCTGTTGTAACAGTATCCGAGATAGTGCTACTCCGACCTCCAACTGTTCCCTGGACTTTGCCCTTATCAGGAGATCGTCCAAGTAAGGGATAATTAAGACGCCTTTTCTTCGAAGAAGAACCATCATTTCGGCCATTACCTTGGTAAAGACCCGGGGTGCCGTAGACAATCCAAACGGCAGCGTCTGAAACTGATAGTGACAGTTCTGTACCACGAACCTGAGGTACCCTTAGTGATAAGGGCAAATTTGGGACATGGAGGTAAGCATCCCTGATGTCTCGGGACACCAGATAGTCCCCTTCTTCCCGGTTCGTTATCACTGCTCTGAGTGACTCCATCTTGATTTGAACCTTTGTAAGTGTTCAAATTTTTTTAGATTTAGAATAGGTCTCACCTAGCCTTCTGGCTTCAGTACCACAATATAGTGTGGAATAATACCCCCTTTTCTTGTTGTAGGAGGGGTAATTTAATTATCACCTGCTGGGAATACAGCTCGTGAATTTTTTCCCATACTGCCTCCTTGTCGGAGGGAGACCTTGGTAAAGCAGACTTCAGGAGCCTGCGCAGGGGAAACGTCTCGACATTCCAAACTGTACCCCTGGGATACTACTTGTAGGATCCAGGGGTCCTGTACGGTCTCAGCGTCATGCTGAGAGCTTGTCAGAAGCGGTGGAACGCTTCTGTTCCTGGGAATGGGCTGCCTGCTGCAGTCTTCTTCCCTTTCCTCTATCCCTGGGCAGATATGACTCTTATAGGGACGAAAGGACTGAAGCTGAAAAGACGGTGTCTTTTTCTGCAGAGATGTGACTTAGGGTAAAAACGGTGGATTTTCCAGCAGTTGCCGTGGCCACCAGGTCCGATGGACCGACCCCAAATAACTCCTCTTCCTTTATACGGCAATACACCTTTGTGCCGTTTGGAATCTGCATCACCTGACCACTGTCGTGTCCATAAACATCTTCTGGCAGATATGGACATCGCACTTACTCTTGATGCCAGAGTGCAAATATCCCTCTGTGCATCTCGCATATATAGAAATACATCCTTTAAATGCTCTATAGTCAATAAAATACTGTCCCTGTCAAGGGTATCAATATTTTTAGTCAGGGAATCCGACCAAGCCACCCCAGCTCTGCACATCCAGGCTGAGGCGATCGCTGGTCGCAGTATAACACCAGTATGTGTGTATATACTTTTTATGATATTTTCCAGCCTCCTGTCAGTTGGCTCCTTGAGGACGGCCCTATCTATAGACGGTACCGCCACTTGTTCTGATAAGCGTGTGAGCGCCTTATCCACCCTAAGGGGTGTTTCCCAACGCGCCCTAACTTCTGGCGGGAAAGGGTATACCGCCCATATTTTCTATCGGGGGGAACCCACGCATCATCACACACTTCATTTAATTTATCTGATTCAGGAAAAACTACGGTAGTTTTTTCACATCCCACATAATACCCTCTTTTGTGGTACTTGTAGTATCAGAAATATGTAACACCTCCTTCATTGCCCTTAACGTGTGGCCCTAATAAGGAATACGTTTGTTTATTCACCGTCGACACTGGATTCAGTGTCCCTGTCTGTGTCTGTGTCGACCGACTAAAGTAAACGGGCGTTTTAAAACCCCTGACGGTGTTTTTGAGACGTCTGGACCGGTACTAATTGTTTGTCGGCCGTCTCATGTCGTCAACCGACCTTGGCGCGTGTTGACATTATCACGTAATTCCCTAAATAAGCCATCCATTCCGGTGTCGACTCCCTAGAGAGTGACATCACCATTACAGGCAATTGCTCCGCCTCCTCACCAACATCGTCCTCATACATGTCGACACACACGTACCGACACACAGCACACACACAGGGAATGCTCTGATAGAGGACAGGACCTGCTAGCCCTTTGGAGAGACAGAGGGAGAGTTTGCCAGCACACACCAAAAACGCTATAATTATATAGGGACAACCTTATATAAGTGTTTTCCCTTATAGCATCTTTTTTATATATTTCTAACGCCAAATTAGTGCCCCCCCTCTCTGTTTTAACCCTGTTTCTGTAGTGCAGTGCAGGGGAGAGCCTGGGAGCCTTCCCTCCAGCCTTTCTGTGAGGGAAAATGGCGCTGTGTGCTGAGGAGATAGGCCCCGCCCCTTTTTCGGCGGCCTCGTCTCCCGCTCTTAACGGATTCTGGCAGGGGTTAAATATCTCCATATAGCCCCCGGAGGCTATATGTGAGGTATTTTTAGCCAAAAAAGGTTTTCATTTGCCTCCCAGGGCGCCCCCCTCCCAGCGCCCTGCACCCTCAGTGACTGCCGTGTGAAGTGTGCTGAGAGGAAAATGGCGCACAGCTGCAGTGCTGTGCGCTACCTTAAGAAGACTGAGGAGTCTTCTGCCGCCGATTCTGGACCTCTTCTCGTTTCAGCATCTGCAAGGGGGCCGGCGGCGAGGCTCCGGTGACCATCCAGGCTGTACCTGTGATCGTCCCTCTGGAGCTAATGTCCAGTAGCCAAGAAGCCAATCCATCCTGCACGCAGGCGAGTTCACTTCTTCTCCCCTAAGTCCCTCGTTGCAGTGATCCTGTTGCCAGCAGGACTCACTGTAAAATAAAAAACCTAAGCTAAACTTTTCTAAGCAGCTCTTTAGGAGAGCCACCTAGATTGCACCCTTCTCGGCCGGGCACAAAAATCTAACTGAGGCTTGGAGGAGGGTCATAGGGGGAGGAGCCAGTGCACACTACCTGATCCTAAAGCTTTACTTTTTGTGCCCTGTCTCCTGCGGAGCCGCTATTCCCCATGGTCCTTTCAGGAACCCCAGCATCCACTAGGACGATAGAGAAAAATATATGAATAAGTGCCAGTGTAGCAGGTAAAACTGTAGCAGTTTGGTTAATGATTTGAAAGACGAGCACTGCAACGTGTTGATTTAAATGCATAACTGCACGAACCCTGGTTGTCCAGGAGGGGGCAGCCAGGTGAGAGTTCATGGAGTACAAAGAGCAGCCAGGTGGGTTGGGGGCCTTGATCGCATCACTGTGGCTCTGCGACTCAGACACATGCGCAGACTTAAACCATCATCCACTTGTGACTGACAACACTACGGCCACCTCTGAAACAAGCCTACAGTGCGGAATAGCTTACATTTTTATACAATTAAACCATACACTTTACAAATCGCAGGATAGTGAATGCGCCACAAAATTAAATAGTGTTAACTAAAATACAGAAAATGGGCCTTATTCAGGTTGATTAGGAAACCAAACAAGTTAGCAACTGTAGTAAGGATAGAGCGCGCAAAAAGAACTAAGTATAAATACATTTAGCTTATTGATACTATTCAGAATAACACGTGTAAATATAAAAACATTGATTCAAATACATATATATAAAACAGATGACCTCTCGTATGTAAATTAATATATGTAAATAGCTTTATGATCCTGAAAAACTAATAACTCCCAGAGCTACAGTGCAATCATATTAACATGTTAAGATATTGTTTCGGGAAAAAAAGCATGTAGTAGACCCTGATTGCTCTTTTCATCAAAATTGACAGAGTGAGTCCAGAATAGTTAAAGGTCTGATACTGTGAGTTCCACGCAACTGTATTTAATGGTAAACAGTACCTGCATATATCAAAGTATCACTGAGTGGCTGGCCGCCTGCGTGGAATGTAGCAATCCTGATAAGCTGGTATTAGATGTATCTTAGGAATCCGGTCTGAAGATCGACAGTGCCTAGGTCGACAGTCACTACGTCAACATGTTTTCAAGGTCGACATGTTCTAGGTCGACAGGTCAAAAGGTCGACATGAGTTTTTCACTTTATTTTCTTTTTTTAAACTTTTTCATACTTAACGATCCACGCAGTCTACGATTGGGAACGGAAACCTGTGGCGAGCGCAGCGGAGCGAGGGGACACAGTGCACTAATTGGGCTTCCCGATCACTGTACGGAGAAAAAGACACAAAAAAACCATGAAAAACTCATGTCGACCTTTTGACCTGTCGACATAGAAACCCTGTCGACCTAAACACTGTCGATCTAATGATCCATACCCATATCTTATCAGTGGTTCCGTTACAGTGTAGCTGTATGCCACGCTGTGATGTCCGGGTGCTTCCTGGACAGATGAGTTTAGTTCCCAATTAACTCTGGCACTTTGGTTTCTGTGTGGTGCTGAGTTATACAGTGCATTCATTTGTTCTGTTACGGCTTCACTGTAATGATCAATACAAATTACTGCTGGGCTGTGGTGTGCCTCTGCTGCGGATTAGCTGATGACATCCCAATATCTGAGCTCAAGGGTGTCTATGGCAGAACGGCTACACATGTAGGTAGAGGATCATTGCCGGATCGCCACCTTGGGAAGCCATTTGAAGGTCCGCAACGAGTAAAAACTTTTCAGGAGTCTTGTGGTCAAGCTGAAATCCAAATGCGTTTCTTGACTATAACCACCGGTCCTGTTTTACAAAGCGATGCAAAATATCCTGGTCCGGCAGGCACTCTGGTTTTCTCATTTGTTTCAGTGACTTATCGGCAGGGGAATCCCATTTCTGGTCTGCGTCTGAGGGAGTTCATGAACACAGGCATCTATTCCATTAGTTTGGGAGTTGGCAATTCCCCCTACTACATTAAGTGAGAGTTGCATTAAGGACTATGGGGGTCATTTCGAGTTGATCGTAGCTGTGCTAAATTCACATCATTCACACTGACATGCGAGGGGACGCCCAGCACAGGGCTAGTCCGCCCCGCATGTCAGTGCCGCCCCCCCCCCCCCCCCCCCCACAGAAGTGCAAAGGCATCACACAACGGCGATGCCTTTGCACTTCAAGAGTAGCTCCCAACCAGCGCAGCTTTAGCGTGCTGGCCGGGAGCTACTCGTTCCCCGGTCCGCAGCGGCTGCGTCTGATGTCACGCAGCTGCCGTGGCTCGCCCCCCCAACGGTCCGGCCATGCCTGCGTTGGCCGGACTGCGCCCCCTAAACGGCGGCTTAACGCCGCTGTCCAGGCCCCTCCCGCCAGCGACCACCTCTGCCTCAGAGGAGATCGCTAGACAACCACGGCTGGCATGCGCCGGCGCATGCGCAGTTCCGACCCGATCGCTGCGAGAAAGTGCAGTGAGCGATCAGGTCGGAATGACCCCCAATGTCCATTACCATAGATATATGGGCCCTCTACTTTTATGTAAATTAGCAATTGGCCAAAACCATGTTGCACTGCAGGTGGGGCAGATGTAACATGTGCAGAGAGATTTAGAATTGGGTGGGATGTGTTCAAACTGAATCTCTAAACTGCATTGTAAAAATTAAGCAGCCAGTATTTACCCTGCACAGAAACAATATAACACACCCAAATCTAACTCTGCACATGCCCCACCTGCACTACCCAGTTGCTTACTTTTTTTTGTTTGCTAACAAACCTGAATAACCCTTAGTAATCAATTATTAAGTATTTTGCTCAAATACACTTAAATAAGCGAGGTGCTATCAATTGCCTTCAAAGATTGGGAGATGTATGATACATAGTACACAGACCATCATACACATCTTACCCCTCTGATAAATCTTTGGTGCATGCTCTGCATGAGGCAGGAGCGTGAAGGAAAAATGGATTCAATAAGATTCCAGCAAATTTTGGACGCTAACTTGATGCCATCTGTGAAAAAGCTGAAGTTAAAGAGAGGCTGGCTTCTACAAATGGATAATGATCCTAAACACACCTCAAAATCCACGGTGGATTACATCAAGAGGCGTAAACTGAAGGTTTTGCCATGGACTTCACAATCTCCTGACCTCAACATAATTGAAAATCTATGGATAGACCTTAAAAGAGCAGTGCGTCACAGACAGCCCAGGAATCTCAAAGAACTGGAAGACTTTTGTAAGGAAGAATGGGCGAAGATACCTCAAACAAGAATTGAAAGACTTTTGGCTGGCTACAAAAAGCGTTTACAAGCTGTGATACTTGCCAAAGGGGGCAGTACAAGGTATTAACTCTGCAGGGTGCCCAAACTTTTGCAGACGCCATTTTTTGTTTTCTGTTCTTTTGAAAAAGTGTAAATGATGGAAATAAAATCAAACTTTTTTTGACATGTTATAAGGATGTCTCATCTGTAATTTGATGCCTTTTGGAGATTTTTCCATCTTTCCTTGGCTTCTTTTTGCACATTAAAATGAATTTTTGCCCAAACTTTCAATCCCCACTGTATCTAGGAAACACAAAGTGAAACCACACAGCAGATACAGGCACACACAGCCACAGACAATGCAGATAATTATGACAATAAAACTGCACTGGACTAGTATATGTACAGATATATATATATATATATATATTTCCAAATGGTGGAGGGTTCCCTAGGTGATGTGGTTACAACTTCTTCGCTCACTCACACACTTGTCTGTTATAGGCACTGTTCGCGTCACGTCATTGTTTACAATTTTGAGCAGCAGCGTCTTGGTTGCTAACGCAACAGACGCATCAGTAGTGATGTCATCACGCCGCGACCGGAAATACGACGGGCTCGTCACGTCTCCGGCCGCGCACTGTACACTGGCGGGCTTCTTCGGGATAAAAGGTATGTTTTCACACTACACACTTGTTACACACCTTGACAAAGGGGCATGTGAGCCCCGAAACGTCGGCTTCATGTAATTGTCTTTGAATACAATTTTTTCTATTTTCATAACCCTCGAGTGCCGCTGTCGTTTTTTTTGGAACTCTATATATA
This sequence comes from Pseudophryne corroboree, assembly GCF_028390025.1. Classification (NCBI taxonomy): domain Eukaryota; kingdom Metazoa; phylum Chordata; class Amphibia; order Anura; family Myobatrachidae; genus Pseudophryne; species Pseudophryne corroboree. Next base: position 137,398,661 of record NC_086451.1, read on the forward strand.
TATATATATATATATATATATATATATATATATATATATAAAAAACACAGCACGGTCCTAAACCGGAAGTATATATCAGAGTACTTGTATAATATATCCTGTAATAGGTACACTTTTTCTTAACTAACGCTGTCTGTATAAAGACATGTAGAATACTGAAGTGTTTGTAAAGTCACAGCGTTAGTACACCCGACCTGTGCTCTATTGTCCTGGTGGTCTAGTGGGGTCCCTGCTCGGCGACCGTGTCCGCACCAGCGCCACGACCCGTCTTCCTGGGTCGCGGACGTAATGCAATTTAATGGCAGATCCCGCCTGGGGTACCCTCTTACTGCCTCCCCGTAGCAGCCACGCGAACCAGGAGAATGACTGCGACCATGTGCCTAAAGTTGGAGCATCTCCACCGTAAATACCTGGGAACAGGCAGCGGGAGTATGCGACGCCGCTTAGGAGGTGATAGAGCTGCAGCGCTGAAGTGTCACCATGACATACAGCGCTGACAGCACAGTTTTGAAGAATTTCTCTGTCAGAATAAGCTTTCTCATGGCTGCCCAGTGAAGCCCACCTGTTAAGTGACCTACTGCTGATGACACCAACAGAAACTGAGCTCACAGTGCCTGGATGCGGGGTTATAGAGGAGGCCCCAATGCATCCTGGGACAGCCTAAAGCTTTAGCCTGTTGGTGCCTCTGGATCAAGATCCACTCTACACCCAATGTTTCCCTTTGGAAACCAATGTATCCTGCTGCAGAAATACCGGTAGCCCCCCTACAAATGCTGCTTGGCTCCGTATGCAGGTGCACCAAGGCCATGTTTCTCAACGCAGGAATCGCATGCCTGCGTTTCCTGCACCACTCCCCAACAACGCCACCACCCCTGAACACCCACCACCTGTCAATCACTATGCATTCACATCATGCCAAGATGCGATTGCATAGTGAAATGCCGCGCACGTGGTATGTGGTCTCAGCGCATGCGCAGACAGACAAAAATAGACAGATCTGCGAATGCGCAAAATTGCGACCCATACTGAATAACCCCCTATATTTATTTCCCCACTAGGTAGGAAATGTCCACTGGGTTGCCTCGCTGAATGGAAATTATACTGGCAGTATCAGAAGCATATATTTTTGTTTTGTTATCAGTATTTTCAGTTATTGTATTATATAAAGAAATGCAAGTGCAAAACACTTTTTATTAACAATTATACAGTAACTAAACCTTTTGCTTTTGTATTTCATGTTGATGGAAATTTCATCATGATTACAGCCTCAGCTCTGTACCATACTTCCCATATAATAATATTCTTACAAATGTTCTATATATTAAAAAAAAGAAGCAACAGGAAACATCCTGACAACAAAATATACGTTGATAACGGTATTTCTCCTATGTCCACAGGTTTCCACAGGATAACAATGGGATTGAGCGGAGGCGGATTGGCACCAAACGATCACAAGCTTTCAGTCCTCCCAGGATGCAACGGGCCCGTCCATATATCCCCGCCCACTGGCTCAGGCAAATCAGTTGGATTCCAAAGCATTTAGGCAGGAGCATTATGTAGAACCCTATTCAGTCGAGAAGAACACACATGCACACCCGTCCATGCAAGAGCGAAGAGTTTAGTGAGTATAAAGATCTACAGGATAACAATGGGATTTCCCAAAGCAATTTTTAGTGGTTGGGACGTCTCCTGATTGGACAGGAGAACTTAACGCCCGAATTCAGCGTGGTGAGAGGCAAAAGTATCCAAGGCATAATGTCTAATGAATGCGTTAATGGAAGACCATGTGGCTGCCTTACATATCTGTTCTGCTGAAGCACCATGTTGTGCTGCCCAAGAAGGACTACCTTACGTGTAGAGTGAGCAGAGACATTAGCCGGAACAGGAAGATCAGCTTGAGAATATGCTTCTGAAATCGTCATTCGAAGCCATCTTGCTAACGTCTGTTTAGTAGCAGGCCATCCCCTCTTGTGAAATCCGTAGAGAATGAAGAGAGAATCTGGTACAATCCATGTAGATCCTTAATGCACGGACTACGTCCAGCGACGCTTCTCCTGCAGAAAGTCCCGATACCTGAAAAACCGGGACTACAATTTCTTTGTTAAGGTGAAACTTAGATACCACCTTAGGAAGATATGCATTTTCTAGAAAAGTGACACAAGGTCCAAAAGATGCTGCACAGGTGAATAAACGGAGTTTTAGGAGATGTCGATAGTCTAACCAACCAATTAAAGAGAATATTCACAAAAAGAGCCAAAGGGTCCTTATATAAGTCAATAGGGGTTGGAGGTGCGCCACTAAGCTGAATTATAGTATTTTTGGGGTGGGGATTTTTAGTGTGAGCCACTAGTGGGCCTACCACTAAAAAGATGCTTATTGTGTGGCGCACTCTTTTTTGAAATGATTATTCTATATTAAAAATTATTAAATCTTTATTTCCATGTTTAAAAAATTGGCACCAAAAACAGGCAGATTATCCAATCTGGTTGCCTGAAAGTGCAGGAAGGGAAATCTATATAAGATATAAATGTAGATACAGTTATATATAATAAATTTATATCTATGCAGACAAAGGGGAAAAGAGGATTATTAAATTGAGATTAGGCAAGCAGTAGTGAAATATTAAAAAAAAAAAAAAATTAGTCAGTGCCCATTTGGCTACTGTTTAGCTCTTATGAGAGACATTGTTAATACAGTAATCCCTGTAACATAATTCAATTGTGTACTCTTAAATAGAGGGAAAGATATACGCACCCGTATATCTATTTGATTGATCCGTAAATTAATTCCCAAGAGTAATGCTACCAGGAAAACAGGGGAAGGGAGGAGAAATAAGAGAAACACCGTAAATACTATAATGGTTTTTGTAACATATGTGCACCCTTTGCATCAATCCACTTGTTCAGGACTGTAGCAACAGTGTTAATGTAATTTAATACAGATTTCACATCCACCATTGCGCAGCAGCTAATCAGACAACCAGTGCCAGAGAACAGATAATTGTTACACTGTCTCGAGTACTTTATTTGTCAGGAGTGAAAACCCTATTCATGGCTGGTCTGAACAGCTTAGGGCTCCTCTTTTTGTCACTCGGGTGCAATTGCTATCATAACATGGATCAAACAAGTATAAACCATAAAATAGTGTGCTGATAACAAATGGGTTGTTGTAGTAGGAAGAATTACCCATTAATCTGCTCTAATGAAATCATGTAACTAAATGTTATTGAAGAAAGAGGGTAAATTCAGTTATAATAACAGGTTTGAGTTGTATATATTTGTAGAGGTAAATGCATTCATAACGTGTTATAGTATTTTATGACCAAGGTACAAATGAGAATGAAAAAGAGCCCCAGGTGTATGGAAACAGATTCCCTTTCTGCTTTTGTCCCATGTGCCTAATTAGGCAGTAAATGGGAACAATGAGAGCAGGGAAGAGCCGTCCACCTGGGACTGAATGGATAGAATAGTGCGGGCTGCTTCTACTGTCTACGTTCGGTATCCCCCTCCCGTTACCTTGGAGCATTGCAGGGGGGCCGATAGATATCAAACAGTGGATGAGAGGGCAGCCCTGAGTACCTGGTAATTACCCCGTGGAGAATTCGTTGGAAGGCATGGGATCCGCCAGTGAGTCCAGCAGAGAGGGAAAATTTTTTCGGGTAAGATCCCCGCACCTCTATCTCTTATCTGTCTGTCCAGTGCAAAATAGATTCTGATGTCCCAGTGCCGTTATGGGCAATGTCTCCGTGCCCATGTACTGTTGCTAGAGCAAAAGGTCGAATAAGGTGTTTCCCGTATCCAGCGTCCGAGTGATACCTCGATACCGCTGCAGACAGGGTCTCTCTGTTTCTCGAGCAGCAGCGGGAGGTGGGCGCCGGGTCGGATAATTTCTGTACCTCCGTATTGGTTACGCGTCCACGTCCCGCTATTGAGGGTCTCTCTGTTTCTCGAGCCGCAGCGGGAGGTGGGCGCCGGGTCGGATAATTACCGTACCTCCGTAAAGGTTACGCGTCCACGTCCCGCTATAGAAGGATAAGGATGACGTACGTTTCACTACATGCTTGTTCACATCCATGGATGTGAACAAGCATGTAGTGAAACGTACGTCATCTTTATCCTTCTATAGCGGGACGTGGACGCGTAACCTTTACGGAGGTACGGTAATTATCCGACCCGGCGCCCACCTCCCGCTGCGGCTCGAGAAACAGAGAGACCCTCAATAGCGGGACGTGGACGCGTAACCAATACGGAGGTACAGAAATTATCCGACCCGGCGCCCACCTCCCGCTGCGGCTCGATAAACAGAGAGACCCTGTCTGCAGCGGTATCGAGGTATCACTCGGACGCTGGATACGGGAAACACCTTATTCGACCTTTTGCTCTAGCAACAGTACATGGGCACGGAGACATTGCCCATAACGGCACTGGGACATCAGAATCTATTTTGCACTGGACAGACAGATAAGAGATAGAGGTGCGGGGATCTTACCCGAAAAAAATTTCCCTCTCTGCTGGACTCACTGGCGGATCCCATGCCTTCCAACGAATTCTACACGGGGTAATTACCAGGTACTCAGGGCTGCCCTCTCATCCACTGTTTGATATCTATCGGCCCCCCTGCAATGCTCCAAGGTAACAGGGGAGGGGATACCGAACGTAGACAGTAGAAGCAGCCCGCACTATTCTATCCATTCAGTCCCAGGTGGACGGCTCTTCCCTGCTCTCATTGTTCCCATTCACTGACTAATTAGGCACATGGGACAAAAGCAGAAAGGGAATCTGTTTCCATACACCTGGGGCTCTTTTTCATTCTCATTTGTACCTTGGTCATAAAATACTATAACACGTTATGAATGCATTTACCTCTACAAATATATACAACTCAAACCTGTTATTATAACTGAATTTACCCTCTTTCTTCAATAACATTTAGTTACATGATTTCATTAGAGCAGATTAATGGGTAATTCTTCCTACTACAACAACCCATTTGTTATCAGCACACTATTTTATGGTTTATACTTGTTTGATCCATGTTATGATAGCAATTGCACCTGAGTGACAAAAAGAGGAGCCCTAAGCTGTTCAGACCAGCCATGAATAGGGTTTTCACTCCTGACAAATAAAGTACTCGAGACAGTGTAACAATTATCTGTTCTCTGGCACTGGTTGTCTGATTAGCTGCTGCGCAATGGTGGATGTGAAATCTGTATTAAATTACATTAACACTGTTGCTACAGTCCTGAACAAGTGGATTGATGCAGAGGGTGCACATATGTTACAAAAACCATTATAGTATTTACGGTGTTTCTCTTATTTCTCCTCCCTTCCCCTGTTTTCCTGGTAGCATTACTCTTGGGAATTAATTTACGGATCAATCAAATAGATATACGGGTGCGTATATCTTTCCCTCTATTTAAGAGTACACAATTGAATTATGTTACAGGGATTACTGTATTAACAATGTCTCTCATAAGAGCTAAACAGTAGCCAAATGGGCACTGACTAATTTTTTTTTTTTTTTTTTTTTTTATATTTCACTATTGCTTGCCTAATCTCAATTTAATAATCCTCTTTTCCCCTTTGTCTGCATAGATATAAATTTATTATATATAACTGTGTATCTACATTTATATCTTATATAGATTTCCCTTCCTGCACTTTCAGGCAACCAGATTGGATAATCTGCCTGTTTTTGGTGCCAATTTTTTAAACATGGAAATAAAGATTTAATAATTTTTAATATAGAATAATCATTTCAAAAAAGAGTGCGCCACACAATAAGCATCTTTTTAGTGGTAGGCCCACTAGTGGCTCACACTAAAAATCCCCACCCCAAAAACACCTTAGGAAGATAACCAGACTTAGTTCTGAGAACTGCTTTATCTGGATAAAAAAATCAGAAAAGGAGATTTACATGACAGCGCTCCTAAATCTGGTACTCTTCTAGCTGATGCCATAGTCAGTAGAAAGAGAACTTTAGCTGTCAACCATTTAAGATCCACTTTATTAAGTGGTTCAAATGGAGCAACCTGAAGAGCTTTGAGAACCAGACTTAAATCCCAAGGCACTGCAGGAGGAACAAAAGGCGGTTGAATGCACAGCATTCGCTGGAAAAAAGTACGCACATTATGTAAATTGGCAATTTTCTTTTGGAACCATACAGTCAATGCTGATACTTGTACTCTCAAGGAGGCCACCTTCAGACCCTTATCCATTCCTGCCTGAAGGAAATCTAAGACTCTGGATACTCTGAAGGATTTTGGGTCCATACTTCTTTCACTGCACCAATGAATATAGGTTTGCCATATTCGGTGATAAATGCGAGCTGAGGAAGGTTTTCTTGCTCTGAGCATAGTTTGAATTACCTTTTGTGAGAAACCTCTTGACTTCAGGATAGAGGTTTCAACAGCCACGCCGTCAAAGACAGTCGATACAGATGCCTGTGATAACAAGGACCCTGCATCAGTAGATCTGGACGTTGAGGGAGCAGAATTGGAGCATCCATCGACATCCTCTGCAGATCTTTGTACCAATGTCTTCTGGGCCAAGCCGGAGCTATTAGAATCACAGCACCCTTTGCTTGCTTTATTTTCCTCACCACCCTGGGTAACAGGGTGATCGGAGGAAACAGATAGGCCAGATGAAAGTCCAATTTCACTGACAGTGCGTCCACAAGGATCGCTCCGGGATCCTTTGTTCCTGACCCGTATGCTGGTACTTTTTTGTTCAGACGGGACGCCATGAGATCTACCTCTGGCAACCCCCACTTGTCTACTAGAGTCTGAAATACTTCCGGGTGTAGAGCCCATTCGCTTGGCCAATGGTGTGTCAACTGAGAAAATCCGCTTCCCAGTTTAGGACTCCTGGAATGAACACTGCGGACAATGCTGGAAGATGGAGTTCTGCCCACTTTAGTATGTGACTTACCTCCTTAATTGCTTTTTGGCTGCAAGTTCCTCCCTGATGGTTGAGGTACGCTACTGCCGTTGCATTGTCCGAGCGGATCTGGACTGGTTTTCCCTGCAGCGTGTCCTTTGCCTGAATCAGGTTTATTGGCAGGTAACTTTCTTCTGTGGTCCACTGTCCTTGGAACCATAATTTTCCAGACACTGCTCCCCAGCCCTGAAGACTGGCATCCGTTGTCAGGATCTCCCAATCTGATATCCAAAAGGGTCTCTCCTTGTTTAGATGGGATGTCAGTAGCCACCAGGCTAATGACCTTTTTACTTTTACAGGAAGTACCATCGTCTATTTCTTTATTGTCTGATGTACTCCATTCCATCTGGCCAGAATAAGATGCTGCAGAGGTCTTGAGTGGAATTGTGCATACTCCACCATGTCGAATGTTGACACCAACCCATCACTCGCATTGCTGCGTGAATTGATATTTGACTGTGTAACAACTCCTGAGTCACTAACTGCACCTTGGATATCTTGTACCGAGGTAAAAATATTTTCTGCATACTTGAATCCAATACAGCCCCAAGTGAATCATCCGTTGTGACAGAATCAGAGATGACTTTGTCCAATTTATGAGCCATCCGTGCTCCTGTAGACAAGTTATTGTCTGTTGGAGATGGCTCAAGAGCAATTCCTGGGATTGTGCCAGGATTAAAAGATCGTCAGGGTATGGAAAAATTCTTATCCCCTGCTTGCGGAGATAAGCTGCCATAACCACCATAATCTTGGTAAATACTCTGGGGGCTGTGGCTAACCCAAAGGGTAAGGCCTGGAACTGAAAATGTTGCTGGAGGATGGCGAACCTGAGGTAACACTGATGAGACAACACTATCGGAACATGCAGGTAAGCATCCTGTATATCCAGAGATACCATGTAATCCTCTGGTTACATGGCCAAAACTATGGAGCGTAATGTCTCCATGTGGAACCGTGGTACCCAAATGAATTTGTTTAAGATTTTGAGATTGAGAATTGGCCGGAATGACCCATTTGGCTTCGGAACCAAAAACAGGTTGGAGTAAAAACCCTGTCCCCGTTGTGCAGGGGGTACTGGAATAATTACTCCTGACTGAAGCAATTTCTGAACTGCTTCTTGCAGGGCTCTGGCCTTCACCTCTATACGAGACGGACTGGTGCAGAAGAACCTTCGAGGAGGCTGCTTCTTGAAAGGAAAAACATAACCCAGAGAGATACCGCTTCTTGCACCCAAGCATCTGTTGTCGATTGCTGCCATATGTGTGCAAACTGAAGAAGTCGGCTCCCTACCCTGGGGTCCCCCAGGTGGAGGCCCGCACCATCAGGCTGATGGCTTATGTTCTGGTTTGGAAGCTGGCCCTCTGGTGGCCCATTGCTTTTTTGCCTTACCAAACTTATTGTATTGGGGCTGCTTAGAATCAAATTTTTCCTTTTGTTTTTCCTTGCGACCGAAATACCGAACCCCTAGGCCTGGGGTTATAATTGGCAGGAAACCTGATCTTCTTGGATTCTGCTTCTGACTCCAGAATATCTGTCAATTTCTTACCAAACAGAATATTCCCAACAAAAGGCAAAGATTCCAGAACCTTCTTAGATTCTGAATCAGCTTTCCATGTACGTAGCCAAATTGCTCTGCGAGCAGCCATCGTTAACGCTGACGCTTTGGAAGCAATAGTACCCATATCTATTGCCGCTTCTTCTAAGAATACCGCAGCCTGCTTCATGTGAGCTATATGGGATTCCTGCTCCCTAGTAGGTGCCGGCAGCCTGTCTTCCAGTACGTCAGCCCATTCAGCTGCCCTTATGACTGCCCCTGACAGAGAAAATATGGTTTTCAAAAACCCATCCACTCTTCTGTCTGTGACATCATTTAATGATGTTGACAGTAAAGGCAATATAGATTTTCGCACTAATCGAATGACGTGTGTATCTTCCATAGGAGGCACTTCTCTTTTTAAACAGTCCCCAGTTGGAAAAGGGTAATAGGAATCCCATTTTTTTTGGAATTCTATATTTTTTTATTGGGTGTAGCCCAAGCTTCCTCCATGATTTCCATCAGCTGATCTGACCCTGGGAACTCGACCCTGTTTTGGGACATTTAAACACTGGTGCTTCAAGTTTTTAACACAGGCTCTGCTGAATCCTCTAAGGATAGAATAGCCTTCATTGCTCCAATTAATTCAGCTATATCCTCTGAGCTGATACCTTCTACCTGTTCTTCATATGCTGAGGCAGAGTATATAGAGCTATCATCTGATGCATCATCCTGTGTAGCCTGTGAATTTGATGAGTCCCCACCGCTGACATCAACCCTAGGGATCGCAGCCTCATACTAATTCCTGGTGCCTTATGATCCCTAAGCCCTAGCGCTGGAGCATCCGTGGTGGCAGCGCACCAGCTACTGTTTGGTAGTCTCCTCCCAATACAGTGCAGCTGTGTCCGTTATTCCCCTTCTAAGTGGAACCGATGCTTTACCTTCTCCCCGCGCTCCGGCCACAGCCTGGTAACGTCTGGTGGACCTGCTAGTATATCCGACACAGTCGCCCGTCGAGACAGCACTTGTACCGTGGGTAAGCGTTGTTTGGACCCGGCGGAGAGTTGTTGGAGCGACTCTTTCCAATATGGTATAAGACGCTGTTAGGAAGATCACTCAGAAAACGTAGTAAGACTATAAAAATAAAATAAGAAAGCTTAGGGCTGCCAAACACAGCAGCCCTGTGACCACGGTCCGGCTCCTGCCGCACCAAACAAAAAACTGATTTGCCTGAGCCAGTGGGCGGGGATGTATGGACAGGTCCGTTGCATCCTGGGAGGACTGAAAGCTTGTGATCGTTTGGAGCCAATCCGCTGTCGCTCCATCATATCCCATTGATATCCTGTGGATCCTGCCGGAGAAAACAATGTTGTTTCCAGGCTATGGGCTGTATTCCATAACTGTCGGAAGCTGCCATCTTGTCGATCCACGTGCTTCTGTCGGAAATGGGGACAAAACCGACAGATTTTGACCCCCTTTCTGGCAAATTCAAACTTGAAATAAAGTCGGATTGAGGTGAGGAGACAAGTGGTGCCAGGCACCTCTCTCCCTGCAGCGCCTCCCCCCCCCGCAGATATGTTCCACCATAGCCAGCTCCTCCCGCCGGCCGCCGATCTGTGCTCTCCCCGCTGCCCGCAGGCACATCTCTCCCTGCAGCCAGCTCCTCCTGCCACCGCCGATCTCTGCTCCCCCCGCCACCCAGCTTACCCTCACCGCCATCCCGCTCTCGCCCGCCGCCATCTGCTCACCTGGCCGCTGCTGTCAGCACATCTGCAGCCGCTGACAGCAGCGGTAGGACGGGTCCTTGTGTATGCCCAAATCCGACAGTCGGATTTGGCCGTCCATTGAATAGGGGTTGTCAGATCCATTCTGACAACTGTATGTCAGAATGGATCCGACTCTTATTGAATATACCCCTTTATTGGACTACCACCACTCTTCACTTTACTGGACTTACTGAGACCAATTATAGGATGAAAGACGATCCTGATTAGACTTACCAACAGTACCAAAGTAATTAGAATTTGTTATCTCAGGCTATCTTACTGGCTGTACCAATCTATATATAATTTGCCACCTCAAGGCAGTTTACCCACCCTCACTATTGTCTGCCCAGTCCCTCGTTTAGTAATCTCCGTTTCAAGGTGAAAATAGGATTTTAAATTACCTACTGGTAAATCCTTTTCTCGTAGTCCGTAGAGGATACTGAGGTCCACATTAGTACCATGGGGTATAGACTGGTCCACTAGGAGCCTTGGGCACTTTAAGAAATTAATAGTGTGGGATGGCTCCTCCCTCCATGCCCCTCCCACCAAACTCAGTCCAGAAACTCTGCCCGCGGAGACGGATATACCTTGAGAGAAGGATTTAACAGAACAGTGGTGAGATTCGAACCAGCACACACCAAACAAGAGGAAATCCATGCTAACCCAACTTGAACAGGAACGGTTGAACCAATAACAATGCCTAACGTAAGTAACAGTGTAGGAAACACGAAGCACTGAGCGGGCGCCCAGTATCTTCTACGGACTACGAGAAAAGGATTTACTGGTAGGTAATTAAAATCCTATTTTCTCTTACGTCCTAGAGGATACTGGGGTCCACATTAGTACCATGGGGATGTACCAAAGCTTCCAAACCGGGTGGAAGAGTGCGGAGGATCCTGCAGAACGGATTGACCAAACTGAAGGTCCTCAGAGGCCAAAGTATCAAACTTGTAGAACTTAGCAAACGTGTTCGAACCTGACCAAGTAGCTGCTCGGCAGAGCTGTAAAGCCGAGACAACCTGGGCAGCCGCCCAGGAAGAACCCATCGACCGAGTAGAGTGGGCATGAACAGAGTTAGGAACAGGCAAACCTGCTGTAGACATATATATTGGTAGATGCTCAATTAGCTTAGTGATATCATTCAAGTCCTTTTTTTCTTGCTTAGAAATACCCCTCCCTTTCGAGCACCTGAATGATATCACTAAGCTAATTGAGCATCTACCAATATATATGTTTATTGTGAGAGGCAGAGAGGTTCCTGCATTAGGAGGAGGTGCAGGCCCTGACATGCCACATGGAGCATTATGGGGTTGCTCCAAGGTAGGTAGCTCTTAGCTTAGACATATTGTAGTAAGGAGCCATTATCATGTGGCTCCTTGCTGGTTGATCTTAGACCCAGATTGGGGTAATGGAGGTGTGGTGCCTCTGGACTGGCTGAGCTGGATGGCCTTAGTGTGGCATACCTTTACATTCTATTAACACTTTTCACTTATTAATTTTTTAACACTATTTCTCTATTTTAATTGCATTTCATTTTTGTATCACTTTCTCTATAGCTTTGGCTTCCTAAATACTAATTTATTAACACTATAGTTTTTTCACTGGTATGCTACGCTGGGCTTTCTGGCTTATGCTGGTGTTTTGGGGTGCCACACCCTGCACCTAGATATAGCGCTAGGGACCCCAAATATACAGAGACGCCTTGATGCGGCTTTGGGGCTTAGTCACACATTTGCGCAAATATGTGTAACGAAGATCTCTGAATTCTATTATGTGGAATTTATATCTGGTTACGGTTAGCATTCAGGGTGGTGGGGGAAACAAATGCCTTTTAAACCTGCTGTAGAGTAAGCATGCTGGATAGTAAGCCTGATCCAGCGTGCAATTGTCTGCTTTGAAGCTGTACACCCAATTTTATTGGGATCATAGTGAACAAACAGCGAGTCTGATTTTCTGTGACGAGCTGTCCGCTTCACATAGATCTTCAAAGCCCTCACAACATTCAAGGACTTTGAAGTAGCAGAGGTGTCGGTAACCACCAAAACAACAATAGGTTGGTTGATATGAAACGCAGACACCACCTTAGGAAGAAATTGCTGACGAGTCCTGAGTTCAGCTCGATCCTCATGAAGATGAAGATTGCAGACAACGTTATTGCATGTCTTTCCGTCCAGAGGAGAATCCTTGTGACCTCTGACATCGCTGCTCTGCTCTTCGTTCCGCCTTGTCGGTTTATGTACGTCACCGCCGTCACATTGTCCGACTGAACCTGAATGGCTTGATCTTGAAGAAGATGTGAAGCCTGCAGAAGGGCGTTGTATTAGGCCCTAAGTTCCAGAATGTTGATTGGTAGAGTGGCTTCCTGACTTGTCCATCTTCCTTGGAAGTGTTGCCCCCTGGAGACTGCTCCCAAACCTCGGAGGCTTGTGTCTGTGGTTAGAAGAATCCAATTTTGAATCCCGAACATTCGGCCTTCTGTGAGGTGAGGAGTGTGAAGCCACCACAGTAGAGAAATCCTGGCTCTTGGCGACAGATGTATCCTCTGGTGCATGTGTAGATGCGATCCGGACCATTTGTCCAACAGATCCAGTTGGAAAGGCCTTGCGTGAAACCTTTCCGTACTGCAGCGCCTCGTAAGCTGCTACCATCTTCCACAGGTGTACCGATATCCAGGGAGGTTGTAGAACCTTCCGCACCATCGACTGAATTACCAATGCCTTTTCCAATGGAAGGAAAACTCTCATTGCTTCCATGTCCAGTATCATGCACAGAAACGGAAGTTTCCTCGTCAGTTCCAGGTGAGATTTTGGTAGGTTCAGAATCCACCCGTAATCCTGGAGCAGTTGAGTCAAAGTTGCAATACTGTCCAGCAGCTTCTCCCTGGATGATGCTTTTATCAGCAGGTCGTCCAGGTACGGAATTATGTTCACTCCCTGTTTGCGTAGGAGGAACATCATCTCTGCCATGACCTTGGTGAATACCCGTGGTGCCGCTGAGATGCCAAATGGCAGGGCCTGAAACTGGTAGTGACAGTCCTGTAATGCAAACCTTAGATAAGCCTGGTGAGGTGGCCAGATCGGGATGTGAAGATACGCATCCTTGATATCCAAAGACAATAAGAATTCCCCTTCCTCCAGACCGGAGACCACCTCTCTCAGAGACTCCATCTTGAATTTGAATACCCGTAAGTACGGGTTCAGGGATTTGAGGTTTAAAATGGGTCTTACTGAACCGTCCAGTTTCAGAACCACAAACAGGTTGGAAAAATAACCTTTGTTCTGTAGGTGAGGTGGAACTGGAACAATGACATGAGTCTGTACCACTTTTTGTATGGCTGCCTGTATGGTTAGACTTGCTTCTGGAGAAGCTGGTAAGCCTGATTTGAAGAATCTGTGAGGTGGGAGGTCCTGAAACTCCAGTCTGTAGCCCTGGGTGATAAGATCTTTGACCCAGGGATCTAGGCCTGATGTTGCCCATATGTGACTGAAATATCTCAAGCGGGCACCCACCTGCCTGTCTTCCAGGCAGTGTGGTCCACCATCATGCCGAAGGCTTTGAGGAAGCAAAACCGGAGGTCTGTTCCTGTGAACCTGCAGGAGCAGGTTTTCTGGGTATACCTCTATTACCTTTGAATGAAGCAGAAGAACCCTTGGATTTACCTTTGAACTTTGCTGTCCGAAAGGACTGCAGAGTTGGAGCAGAGTAGGTTTTCCTAGCTGGGGCGCTGCAGATGGGAGGTATGTAGACTAACCGCCGTAACCTTGGATATCCACGCATCCAGTTCATCTCCAAACAGGGCGTCACCTTTGAATGATAGGCTTTCCACTCCCTTTCTGGAAACCGCACAGCCATGGCCGTGGAGCGTGCATGGAGTAAGCCAATTTCTTTTAGGGCTTCGACCATAAAATTAGCCGAGTCCTGTACATGTTGTAGGAGTAAAACTATCTCCCCCCCTATATAAGGAATCCAAGTCCTCAATTAGAGTACCTGACCATTTGGAAATGGCCCTAGAGATCCAAGCGCAAGCTATAGTGGGTCTCTGGGCTACCCCCACAGCCGTGTACAGATTTGAGAGCGGTCAGCCGTGTCCTTTAAGGAGGCTGCACCTGGGACCGGTAAGATTATCTTACGAGACAACCTAGAAATTGAGGCATCAACAATTGGTGGGACTTCCCACTTTTTCCTATCATCCTGCGGAAAAGGGAAAGATGCTATTAACCGTTTAGGGATCTGAAACTTCTTGTCAGGAGTGAACCAAATTTCTTCAAATAGAGAATTTAACTCTTTAGATGCAGGGAAGGTAACAGAGGATTTCTTTTTTATATTGAAATGAGATTTCTCAGTGTCCTCTATCACTATATCAGGAATGTGCAGGACCTCCCTAATAGCCTCTATTAGGGCCTGTATTCCCTGTGATAGAGCTGCACTCCCCCCCCCCCCCCCCCACACCTAAATCCACATCACCGTCATCATCATCGGTGTCAGTGTGCAGGATCTGTGCCAGTGTACATTTTTGTGGACAAATGGCAGGGGTCTGAGACACTGGTATGGGCACTGAATCTCTATTCATAAGGTCATTCAGAGACTGTCTTAGGTATTGCTTCTCTTTCTCAGTTTGGGACAACTTATGTGAAAAGTTTGAGTTCATCCCTTTCAGTGAATCTAACCACACTGGTTCCGACCCACTAGGCTGAGAAGATGTACTATCTTGTGTACACTGTATAGATCACCCTCGGGACGAGAAGCACTCTGCAGTGCAGGACACACACTCTTTTGACATGGCAACAAGTAAAAGGGCAGCCACACAGTAGAGAAGAGGGTATAACACAGTTAACCCACCCAAAGCCCTCTAGGGAGACAGAGTATGACGGAGCCAGACACAACGCGCCCCTATGGCCAATAAAAGACTTAGCTAGGTCGCAAACTAAGTACCCTTAATAGGGGCTTAGTAAACCATTATTGCTCCTTCCCCCCCTTTGCTATAACCCCCTGGTACCGCTGAGGTAAACTCGAGTCTTGAAGGAGGAGCTGTGCGTCCCTGTGAGACTGTTCACTGATATCTGCAGAGGGAAAATGGCGCTGGTGAGCTGCTGGATCCGCTCATGTGAAGCCCCGCCCCCTTAATGGTGCACGGTCTTCCCGGTTTTTTATACTGGCTTGAGGTATTTCATGTGCTTTAGCAGTGGGTTAAAACCCCACTATGCGATAGCGCCAGTGTAGGTAGTGTTTGTGACTTCAGCTTGCCCCTCACCACGGATACACACCTAAGCATGTTACTGAAGTCTGGAGCCGCAGCCTTGTCAGCGCTGCGCTCCTACCCTTGTGTCGCCATTACAGCCGGCGACCCGCTAACCGGGACGCCAGCGTTCTACTCACCACTCTTCTTTCTTCTGGCTCTGTTAGGGGTGGCGGCATGCTGCGGGAGGGTACGCTCGCCATGGTGGGGCTTGCGAATGACTCCCTCAGGAGCTCAGTGTCCTGCCAGCAGAGAAATGGGACCATTAACTCTTTAGGAAGTTGGCCCGTTCTCACCCTTAAGTCCCACGAAGCAGGCATGCTGGTGCCACCCAGCAGTGCCTGAAAACAACAAACAGAAAATAAATGCAGAAAACTCTTCAGGAGCTTCCCGAAGCGTGACCGGCTCCTCCTAGTGGACCCGTCAATACCCCATGGTACTAATGTGGATCCCACTATCCTCTAGGACGTAAGAGAAAATGGGATGGTATGTAGGGCTGGGGATACGTCGTTAGGTCAACCCAACTTAGGTCGACCCCTGAAGGTCGACATTGCCCTTAGGTTGACATGTACTAGGTCGACAAGTCAAAAGGTTGACATGAGTTTTTCACTTTTTTGGATTTTTTCACACTTAACGATCCACGTGGACTACGATTGGAATGATAATCTGTGCTGAGCGAACCGAAGCACCTTGACCGAAGCATGGCAAGTGAAGCGAGCCATGCGAGGGGACACGGTTCTCTAATTTGGGTTCCCCGTCACTTTACGGAGAAAACGACACCAAAAACAGTCAAGAAACACACGTCGACCTTTTGACCTGTCGACCTAGTGCATGTTGACCTAATGGCCATGTCGACCTAAGAGCAATGTTGACCTTCAGTGGTCGACCTAATGAGTGTCGACCTAAGTTGGGTCGACCCAACTACCCATACCCGTAGGGCTGCACTGAATGGCATGGGAAGCCCAAATAACTGAACTTTTACAGCAAGGAACATAGCAGGGATCAGTACGAGATCCCGGCGGTAGAGATCACAGCGGCCAGGAGACCAACGCCGGGATCCGGCAGCGAGCGCAGCGTGTCCCCTCGCGTGCTCACCGGGCTTCGGACCTGGTGGTGACCTTCGGACGCCACAGGGTTCTATTCCCCCTCAGGTGGTGATGTGGACCCGACCGCCGGCATTCCAGGTGGTGTCGGGATTCCGGTGTCGGTATCCTGACCACCGGGATCCCGACCAGCGGTCAATTGACTGCCTCCCACACACCAAGCAGGATAGAAATACTGCCAATTCCTATGAAGACAAATAGAAGTTAAGAAAATTGCCAATTTCCATTTATTACATAAAACCAAGCCTGATTTACCAGTATTTGGTCAAATACAAGATTGTCCTAGTGTGATAATGACTTCTTCGATGTTTCATAGCATACGCCTAACATGGCGTGGTCTCATGTAACAATACAATGTACATCAGTGATAACATGCAAAGTGATAGTAAAGTTATGGTTTGTGCAATGTCCGTAATATTCACATATACATTTACACTTGAAAAGGACCATTAAACCAAACACAATAGACATTGGCCCTCATTCCGAGTTGTTCGCTCGGTATTTTTCATCGCATCGCAGTGAAAATCCGCTTAGTACGCATGCGCAATGTTCGCACTGCGACTGCGCCAAGTAACTTTACTATGAAGAAAGTATTTTTACTCACGGCTTTTTCTTCGCTCCGGCGAACGTAATGTGATTGACAGGAAATGGGTGTTACTGGGCGGAAACACGGCGTTTCAGGGGCGTGTGGCTGAAAACGCTACCGTTTCCGGAACAAACGCAGGAGTGGCCGGGGAAACGGTGGGAGTGCCTGGGCGAACGCTGGGTGTGTTTGTGACGTCAACCAGGAACGACAAGCACTGAAATGATCGCACAGGCAGAGTAAGTCTGGAGCTACTCTGAAACTGCTAAGTAGTTAGTAATCGCATTATTGCGAATACATCGGTCGCAATTTTATGAAGCTAAGATTCACTCCCAGTAGGCGGCGGCTTAGCGTGTGTAACTCTGCTAAAATCGCCTTGCGACCGATCAACTCGGAATGAGGGCCATTGTCTTATATAAGAGAACCACTACATGTCAAAGTTCAAATATATCTTACGATTTCTGACAAATATTTCACACAACGTCCATATTTTAAGGTTTACTGACTGGGAGTCTTAAAAACCTTTAAATCCATTAATCTCTCTCTATATATGCGAATGTCATTAGCAGCTCTTACATACATGCATACATACATACATACATACAAACAAACAAACAAACAAACAAACCCTATTTTAGCTTTAGTGGATCTTTAAATCAGTACACTATATTTTATTACTGTTCAGTAGTACAGAGTAGAAAGTGGTTACAAAAAGAAAAAGATAAAAAAAAAAAAAAGTCTCCATTCATGACACCTGTAGAGGTCGGCAGTCAAGGTCCAAGACTACATGGTCCACATGTGGTGCATATGATTTCACCTTCTCCACCCGCACAATATTGGTCTGCCATGGTGTACCATGGACCTGCTCTAGCAGAAACTGGATTTTAATCTCTACAGACTCTGCCCACTTCCTCCAAATCGCCCTCCTCCAACTCCCAGGATCATCGTCCACCTCCTTGTTAGCTAATGCTCGGTGTTCCTCAGGGAAGCAGTCCACATTGTGGTGTATGTGCAGTACTCCTCCATAGTTTTTCTTCAGTACTTTACAAGCTATGTGGTAACTTGGCTCGGATGTGGGGATAAGGCCCAAATTCACACGATCAGCTAAATTATGCAGCAATAACTGGGAGGAAAAACAGTGATAAGAGCTTATTATTTATAAAGTATTTCAATAAACAATCCTGACTGCTGAATAAAGCATAGAAATTGAAACCTTACAAAGAGTAGCACTCGCACACAAACCTGTGACTGACCTAACAAATTACAATATTCAATTTGCACAACGAAACTATTATGTGGAACAGTATTTATTCTTCTTTTTTTTTTAATTTGGAACATATAAATTAGTTTCTGAAGGCAGAATTCACTTTATAGCATTGCATATGCTAGAAACCATATTAAAGACCAATTTTAAAAATAATTCTGACTGTAAATTAAACCAAATAATTATTATTGTTATTGTAATATAGAATGCAGCAGTTGACTAAAGTATTATTAGCTTTCCAGCTCTCATTTTAACCACACAATATATATATTTTTTTATTTTTAGCTGTGACATTACCCATTATTATTTATGACAATTACATTATGCTTCATAGAAGGGCCAAATCAGGGCCGATGCTAGGGTGTTCAGCGCCCCCCTGCAAACTATAAATTTGTGCCCTACCATAATTTACAAAAGGGACGGCCCGTGTTAAAAAAGAGTGTGGTCTCACAAGGAATGGGTGTGGCCACACAATAGTACCCCTATTTCAAATTACGCCCCAGAGTAGCACAATCTTATTCACATTACACCGCAAATAGTGGCGCCGCTTATATACATAATACCCCGAGTAGTAGCTCCGCAGATACATAGCGGTATATTCAATTAAAGTCGAAAGCTGCCGTCTGTTGGAAAGACGGCAGTTTTCGACTTTTTTAGGTCGGAAGGGCTCCCGACCTATTCAATATACCCCAAAATTATTCGACAAGTCGGGGAATTCGACTTGTAAGAAAGCACGGAATAGCCGCCGATCCGCATGCTTCTGTTGGAAACGGGACCAAAGACGTCAGGTTTTGGCCCCGTTTCCGACCATCTCAATATGGCTTTAAAAAAAGTCGGATGGAGATGAGGGTGCTGACAGCAGCGGGGAGACGGGGGAGAGCACCGGCTACAGCTGCGTAGCTGGAGGATGGGACACCACTGCTGCTCACGGCGGCGTCCTCCCAGCTCCAGCAATCGAGCCGGGAGGACGCTGCCATGAGCGGCGGTGGTGAGGTCCCGCTTGCTGGAGCCGGGAGGACGCTGCTGTGAGCGGCGTTGGTGCCCCATCCTCTGGCTACGCTGCTGTAGCCGCTGCTCTCCCCCGTATCCCCGCTGCTCTCCCCCTTTCAGCACCTTTTTTTTTTTTTAAGTCGGATTGAGAGGGTCATTGAATAGGTCATGTCGGATTCATTCCCTACAAATTTATGTTGGAATGAATCCGACTTCAATTGAATATAACCCATAATGCCCCAGTAGTAGTGATGCTGAAAGATAACGCCTCCAGTAATAGCGCCGCTTATACATAACGCCTCCATAACGCACCCAGCAGTAGTGCTGCTGATACATAACGCTCCCAGCAGTAGCACCGCTGAAACATACTGCCCCCAGTAGTAGCACCGCTTATAAATAATGCACCCAGTAGTAGCGCCGCTGATGCATAACTCCCCCAGTTGTAGTGCCGCTGATGCATAAGTCCCCCAGTAGTAGCGCCGCTGATACATAATGCCCCCAGTAGTAGCGCCGCTGATACATAACACCCCCAGTAGTTGCGCTGTTTATACATAATGCCTACAAAACGCACCCAGCACTAGCGCTGCTGATACATAACGCCCCAGTAGTAGCACCGCTTATACATAATGCACCCAGTAGTAGTGCTGCTAATACATAATGCCCCCAGTAGCAGTGCTGCTGATACATAATGCCCCCAGTAGTAGCGCCGCTGATACAAAACGTCCCCAGTAGTAGTGCCGCTGATACATAAGGACCCCAGTAGTTGCGCTGCTTATACATAATGCCCCCAGTAGTAGCGCCGCTGATACATAACGCACCCAGTAGTAGCGCCGCTTATACATAACGCACCCAGTAGTAGCGCCGCTAATGCATAACGCCCCCAGTAGTAACGCCGCTGATGCATAACGCCCCCAGTAGTAGCGCCGCTGATGCATAACGCCCCCAGTAGTAGCGCCACTGATGCATAACGCCCACAGTAGTAGCACCGCTTATAAATAATGCACCCAGTAGTAGCACCACTGTCATGTTTAAATACAGAAAGGAGGATCACAAATTTTAGGTGATCTAAGGTGTGGTGATTACCTGCAGGAATAATCACCAATAATGTTTTCAAGTGACTGTGTGTGTATATATATATATATATATATATATATATATATAATTTTGTATTCTTTCAGCCTAGATGTGACAAGATGGCTGATAGGTAATATCCTGCATTTGACTTCCATAGGTCCAGACCAGGGGAGATCTGCAGACCATAAAGTTTGAGATGACATGTGCCTGACTGGACCATTGTAAAGGGGGATGACATTTCTACATCAAAAGCAGAGATTTGCAAGCTCTGGACATTGAGGGCTGATAAAGCCAATTTATTTGTTATGTCAACAGAGGGGCTGTAAACAGACCAGGGATCCTATTTCCTGGCTAATGTCATAAACATCACTTTCTTTGAAAGAGATTTATACAGTACACCCCTTACCCCCCCCCCCCCCCTTAGCTGTTGCCAAGCACCAAGTATGTCCAACAGGGAAATAGTAAAAAAATCCCAAGGGAGGGGGCCTGATGAAGCTGGAGACTATATCTGTCTCTCTCATGAAAAAGTTTGTGTGATCTCTTGGGGAAACAGTACAGTACATGCTGGAGATGAGCCGAGTAATCTTGTGAAATCCCCCACATCAGAAATACTTAAAACTTGTTTGCGTAAGTGAATAGGGTTTCTGTAAGTTTTTATTTCCTTTTCATTTATTGAGATTGCTGTATTCTGTGTGTGTTTTTAAATATACCGGTATGGTAAGAACTTACCGTTGATAACGGGATTTCTCCTATGTCCACAGGTATCCACAGGATAACATTGGGATATGCCGGAGCGACAGCGGAAATGGCACCAAATAGTCACAAGCTTTCTGGTCTCCCAGGATGTATCGGGCTCCTCTATATAATCCCGCCCACCGACTCAGTCAAATCAGTTGCTTTCACAGCAATTAGGCAGGGGTATCATGTAGAACCCTATTCAGGCGATAAGAACACACATGCACACCCTTCCATACAAGAGGGAAGAGGTTTAGTGATTGTCAGGATCCTCAAATCAGGTGCGTCAGGGTGGGATCCCTGTGGACATAGGAGAAATCCTGTTATCAACGGTAAGTTCTTACCATAACGGTATATTTCTCCGTCTGGGTCCACAGGTTATCCACAGGATAACATTGGGATTCCCAAAGCCATTATTAGTGGTGGGGACGCTCCTGATTAGCCAGGAGAACCTTTCGCCCGAATTCTGCGTCATGAGAGGCAAAAGTATCCAAGGCATAATGTCTAATGAATGTGTTAATGGAAGACCATGTGGCTGCCTTACAAATCTGTTCTGCTGAAGCACCATGCTGTGCTGCCCATGAAGGACCTATCCTACGTGTAGAGTGCGCAGAGACATTAGCCGGAACAGGGAGATCAGCACGAGAATATGCTTCTGAGATTGTCATTCGAAGCCATCTTGCTAGCGTCTGTTTAGTAGCAGGCCATCCCCTCTTGTGAAATCCGTAGAGAATGAAGAGAGAATCTGTCTTTCTGATGGCACTGGTACGCTCCACGTAAATTCTTAATGCACGGACTACATCCAGCGACGCTTCTCCCGCAGACAGTCCCGATACCTGAAAAGCTGGGACTACAATCTTCGTTCAGGTGAAACTTTGAGACCACCTTCGGAAGATAACCAGATCTAGTTCTGAGAATTGCTTTATCTGGATAAAAGATCAGAAAAGGAGACTTACACGACAGCGCTCCTAAATCTGACGCTCTTCTAGCTGACGCCATTGTCAGTAGAAAGAGAACTTTAGCCGTTAACCACTTAAGATCTGCTCTCTTAAGCGGTTCAAACGGAGCCCCCTGAAGGAATTTAAGAACCAGATTTAAATCCCAGGGTACTGCAGGAGGAATGCAACATTCCCTGAAAGAAAGTACGCACATCCTGCAGGTTCGCAATCTTTTTCTGAAACCATACAGTTAATGCTGATACTTGAACTCTCAAAGAAGCCACTTTTAAACCCTTATCCATTCCTGCTTGGAGAAAATCCAAAATCCTGGATACTTTAAAAGATCTTGGATTCATACCTCCCTTGTTACACCAAAGAATATAGGCCTGCCATGTTCGATGATAAATCCGAGCTGAAGAAGGCTTTCTTACTCTAAGCATGGTTTGAATTACCTGTTGTGAAAAACCTCTTGATTTTAGGATAGAGGTTTCAACAGCCACGCCGTCAAAGACAGCCGTTCCAGATGGCTGTGACAACAAGGCCCCTGCACTAGTAGATCTGGACGTTGAGGAAGCAGAATTGGAGCTTCCAGGGACATCCTTAGTAGATCCATGTACCAATGTCTTCTGGGTCAGGCTGGAGCTATTAGAATTATGGCTCCCTCTGCCTGCTTTACTTTCCTCACTACCCTGGGCAATAGGGAAACCCGCCCACCTTAGTATGTGAGTTACTTCTTCCATCAGTCTTTTGCTGTGAGTTCCTCCCTGATAGTTGAGGTACGCTACTGCTGTTGCACTGTCTGAACGGATCTGGACTGGTCTTCCTTGCAGAATGTCCTTTGCCTGAACTAGAGCCATATATATGGTCCTTATGTCCAACAAATTTATTGGCAGGCAACTTTCCTTCGTGGTCCATTTTCCCTGGAACCACACATTTTCGAACACTGCTCCCCAGCTTTGAAGACTGGCATCCGTTGTCAGTACTTGCCAATCTGCTATCCAAAAGGGTCTCCCCTTGTCTAGATGGTTAGTCTGTAGCCACCAAGCTTTTTACGCTTACTGGAAGCTTTATCATCTGTCTCTTTATTGTCTGATGTCTTCCGTCCCATCTGGTTAGAATGAGGTGCTGTAAGGGTCTGGAGTGGAATTGCGCATATTCCACCATCAGCCCCATCAGTCGCATTGCTGCATGGACTGAAACTGTCTGACTGTGCAACAATTCCTGAGTCATTACCTGTACCTTGGAGATCTTCTTCTCCGGTAAGATAATCCTTTGTAGACTTGAATCCAATATGGCCCCCAAGTGAAACATCCGTTGTGATGGCTACAGGGACGTCTTTTCCCAATTTATGAGCCATCCGTGTCTTTGTAGACAAGCTATTGTCTGTTGGAGATGGCTCAAAAGTAACTCCTGGGATTGAGCCAGGATTAACAGATCGTCTAGGTATGGAAAAATTCTTATTCCGTGCTTGCGGAGATAAGCTGCCAAAACCACCATAATCTTGGTAAATACCCTGGGAGCTGTTGCTAGCCCAAAGGGCAAAGCCTGGAACTGATAATGCTGCTGGAGGATGGCAAACCTGAGGTAACACTGATGTGACCGTGTTATGGGCATATGCAGGTAAGCATCCTGTACATCCAGAGATAATCTCCTGGTTCCATGGCCAATACTATGGAGCGTAACGTCTCCATGTGAAACTTTGGAACCCAAATGTATTCGTTCAAGCCTTTGAGGTTGAGAATTGGTAGGAATGATCCATTTGGCTTCTGGATCAAAAACAGGTTTGAGTAAAACCCCTGTCCCCTTTGTGTAGGGGTACCGGGACAATTACCCCAGACTGAAGCAATTTCTGAACTGCTTCTTGCAAAGCCCTGGCCTTCGACTCTACACGAGACGGACTGGTGCAAAAGAATCTTTGAGGAGGCTGCTTCCTGAAAGGGAAACCATAACCGAGAGATACCACCTTCTGTACCCAAGCATCTGTCGTCGACTGCCGCCAAATGTGTGCAAAGTGATGGCTTCTGCTCTGGTTTGGAAGCTGGCCGTCTACTGGCCCACTGCTTCTTGCCCTTAGCTGATTTATTGTACTGGGGTTGGTTAGTCTCAACCTTTCCTTTAGATCTACCTTGCCATCGAAATGGCCGAAATTTTGCTCCCCTTGATTTAGGGGCATAGGTAGCCGGAAACTTATCCTGGAGTCGGAAGCTGAATCCAAGAAGGTTATCTGTCAATTGCTTTCCGAACAGAATATTCCCAGTGAAAGGCAACGCCTCAAGAGCTTTCTTGGATTCTGCATCCGCTTTCCAAGTACATAGCCAGACTGCTCTACGAGCGGCTACCGTTAAAGCTGATGCTTTAGAAGCAATCGTACCCAAATCAATTGCTCCTTCTTCCAAATATTGCGCAGCTTGTTTTATGTAGCTTAGCAGAGACTCTTGCTCCCTGGTAGGTATGGCGAGGCCACTCTCTAGTTTCTCCGCCCATTTTACCACTGCTTTCGCTATCCAGGCTGAAGCCATAGCTGGCCTTACTACAGCCCCTGAGAGAGAAAATAAGAATTTACTTACCGATAATTCTATTTCTCATAGTCCGTAGTGGATGCTGGGAACTCCGTAAGGACCATGGGGAATAGCGGCTCCGCAGGAGACTGGGCACAAAAGTAAAAGCTTTATGACTAGCTGGTGTGCACTGGCTCCTCCCCCTATGACCCTCCTCCAAGCCTCAGTTAGGATACTGTGCCCGGACGAGCGTACATAATAAGGAAGGATCTTGAATCCCGGGTAAGACTCATACCAGCCACACCAATCACACCGTACAACTTGTGATCTGAACCCAGTTAACAGTATGATAAACGTAGGAGCCTCTGAAAAGATGGCTCACAACAATAAACAACCCGATTTTTGTAACAATAACTATATACAAGTATTGCAGACAATCCGCACTTGGGATGGGCGCCCAGCATCCACTACGGACTATGAGAAATAGAATTATCGGTAAGTAAATTCTTATTTTCTCTGACGTCCTAGTGGATGCTGGGAACTCCGTAAGGACCATGGGGATTATACCAAAGCTCCCAAACGGGCGGGAGAGTGCGGATGACTCTGCAGCACCGAATGAGAGAACTCCAGGTCCTCCTCAGCCAGGGTATCGAATTTGTAAAATTTAGCAAACGTGTTTGCCCCTGACCAAGTAGCTGCTCGGCAAAGTTGTAAAGCCGAGACCCCTCGGGCAGCCGCCCAAGATGAGCCCACCTTCCTTGTGGAATGGGCTTTTACAGATTTTGGCTGTGGCAGGCCTGCCACAGAATGTGCAAGCTGAATCGTACTACAAATCCAACGAGCAATCGTCTGCTTAGAAGCAGGAGCACCCAGCTTGTTGGGTGCATACAGGATAAACAGCGAGTCAGATTTTCTGACTCCAGCCGTCCTGGAAACATATATTTTCAGGGCCCTGACTACGTCCAGCAACTTGGAGTCCTCCAAGTCCCTAGTAGCCGCAGGCACCACAATAGGCTGGTTCATGTGAAACGCTGAAACCACCTTAGGGAGAAATTGAGGGCGAGTCCTCAGTTCTGCCCTGTCTGAATGAAAAATTAGGTAAGGGCTTTTATATGATAAAGCCGCCAATTCTGAGACACGCCTGGCTGAAGCCAGGGCTAACAGCATGACCACTTTCCATGTGAGATATTTTAATTCCACAGTGGTGAGTGGTTCAAACCAATGTGACTTTAGGAGACTCAACACTACATTGAGATCCCAAGGTGCCACTGGAGGCACAAAAGGAGGCTGTATATGCAGTACCCCTTTGACAAACGTCTGAACTTCAGGCACTGAAGCCAGTTCTTTTTGGAAGAATATTGACAGGGCCGAAATTTGAACCTTAATGGACCCTAATTTTAGGCCCATAGATAGTCCTGTTTGCAGGAAATGCAGGAAACGACCCAGTTGAAATTCCTCTGTAGGGGCCTTCTTGGCCTCACACCACGCAACATATTTTCGCCAAATGCGGTGATAATGTTTCGCGGTTACATCCTTCCTGGCCTTGATCAGGGTAGGGATGACTTCATCTGGAATGCCTTTTTCCTTCAGGATCCGGCGTTCAACCTCCATGCCGTCAAACGCAGCCGCGGTAAGTCTTGGAACAGACAAGGTCCCTGCTGGAGCAGGTCCTTTCTTAGAGGTAGAGGCCACGGGTCCTCAGTGAGCATCTCTTGAAGTTCCGGGTACCAAGTCCTCCTTGGCCAATCCGGAGCCACGAGTATAGTTCTTACTCCTCTCCTTCTTATGATTCTCAATACTTTGGGTATGAGAGGCAGAGGAGGGAACACATACACTGACTGGTACACCCACGGTGTTACCAGAGCGTCCACCGCTATCGCCTGAGGGTCCCTTGACCTGGCGCAATATCTGTCTAGTTTCTTGTTGAGACGAGACGCCATCATGTCCACCTTTGGTTTTTCCCAACGGTTTACAATCACGTGGAAGACTTCTGGGTGAAGTCCCCACTCCCCCGGGTGGAGGTCGTGTCTGCTGAGGAAGTCTGCTTCCCAGTTGTCCACTCCCGGAATGAACACCGCTGACAGTGCTGTCACATAATTTTCCGCCCAGCGAAGAATTCTTGCAGCTTCTGCCATTGCCCTCCTGCTTCTTGTGCCGCCCTGTCTGTTTACGTGGGCGACTGCCGTGATGTTGTCCGATTGGATCAATACCGACTGACCCTGAAGCAGAGGCCTTGCTTGACTTAGGGCATTGTAAATTGCCCTTAGTTCCAGGATATTTATGTGAAGAGACGTTTCCATGCTTGACCACAAGCCCTGGAAATTTCTTCCCTGTGTGACTGCTCCCCAGCCTCTCAGGCTGGCATCCGTGGTCACCAGAATCCAGTCCTGAATGCCGAATCTGCGGCCCTCTAGAAGATGAGCACTCTGCAACCACCACAGGAGAGACACCCTTGTCCTTGGAGATAGGGTTATCCGCTGATGCATCTGAAGATGCGATCCGGACCATTTGTCCAGCAGATCCCACTGAAAAGTTCTTGCGTGGAATCTTCCGAATGGAATCGCTTCGTAAGAAGCCACCATCTTTCCCAGGACCCTTGTGCATTGATGCACTGACACTTGTCCTGGTTTCAGGAGGTTCCTGACTAGCTCGGATAACTCCCTGGCCTTCTCCTCCGGGAGAAACACCTTTTTCTGGACTGTGTCCAGAATCATCCCTAGGAACAGTAGACGTGTTGTTGGAATCAGCTGCGATTTTGGAATATTTAGAATCCACCCGTGCTGACGTAGCACTACCTGAGATAGTGCTACTCCGACCTCTAACTGTTCCCTGGACCTTGCCCTTATCAGGAGATCGTCCAAGTAAGGGATAATTAAGACGCCTTTTCTTCGAAGAAGAATCATCATTTCGGCCATTACCTTGGTAAAGACCCGTGGTGCCGTGGACAATCCAAACGGCAGCGTCTGAAACTGATAATGACAGTTTTGTACCACAAACCTGAGGTACCCTTGGTGAGAAGGGTAGATTGGGACATGGAGATAAGCATCTTTGATGTCCAGAGACACCATATAGTCCCCTTCTTCCAGGTTCGCTATCACTGCTCTGAGTGACTCCATCTTGAATTTGAACCTTTTTATGTAAGTGTTCAATGATTTCAGATTTAAAATCGGTCTCACCGAGCCGTCCGGCTTCGGTACCACAAACAGCGTGGAGTAATACCCCTTTTCCCTGTTGTAGGAGGGGTACCTTGATTATCACCTGCTGGGAATACAGCTTGTGAATAGCTTCCAATACTGCCTCCCTGTCGGAGGGAGACGTTGGTAGAGCAGACTTCAGGAACCGGCGAGGGGGAGACGTCTCGAATTCCAATTTGTACCCCTGTGATACTACCTGCAGGATCCAGGGGTCCACTTGCGAGTGAGCCCACTGCGCGTTGAAATTTTTGAGACGGGCCCCCACCGTGCCTGAGTCCGCTTGTAAAGCCCCAGCGTCATGCTGAAGACTTGGCAGAAGCGGGGGAGGGCTTCTGATCCTGGGAAGAGGCTGCCTGCTGCAGTCTTTTTCCCCTTCCTCTGCCCCGGGGCAGAAATGAGTGGCCTTTTGCCCGCTTGCCCTTATGGGGACGAAAGGACTGAGTTTGAAAAGGCGGTGTCTTTTTCTGCTGAGAGGTGACCTGGGGTAAAAAGGTGGATTTCCCAGCCGTCGCCGTGGCCACCAGGTCCGATAGACCGACCCCAAATAACTCCTCCCCTTTATACGGCAAAACTTCCATATGCCGTTTGGAATCCGCATCACCTGACCACTGTCGTGTCCATAAACTTCTTCTGGCAGAAATGGACAGCGCACTTACTCTTGATGCCAGGGTGCAAATATCCCTCTGTGCATCTCGCATATATAGTAATGCATCCTTTAAATGCTCTATAGTCAATAATATACTGTCCCTATCCAGGGTATCAATATTTTCAGTCAGGGAATCCGACCAAGCCACTCCAGCGCTGCACATCCAGGCTGAGGCGATTGCTGGTCGTAGTATAACACCAGTATGTGTGTATATACCCTTTAGGATATTTTCCAGCTTTCTATCAGCTGGTTCCTTGAGGGCGGCCGTATCAGGAGACGGCAACGCCACTTGTTTTGATAAGCGTGTGAGCGCCTTATCTACCCTAGGGGGTGTTTCCCAACGCGCCCTAACCTCTGGCGGGAAAGGGTATAATGCCAATAATTTATTAGAAATCAGCAGTTTTTTATCGGGGGAAACCCACGCTTTGTCACACACCTCATTTAATTCATCTGATTCAGGAAAAACTATGGGTAGTTTTTTCACACCCCACATAATACCCCTTTTTGTGGTACTTGTAGTATCAGAAATGTTCAAAGCCTCCTTCATTGCCGTGATCATGTAACGTGTGGCCCTACTGGACATTACGTTTGTCTCGTCACCGTCGACGCTGGAGTCAGTATCCGTGTCTGGGTCTGTGTCGACCATCTGAGGTAACGGGCACTTTAGAGCCCCTGACGGTGTTTGAGACGCCTGGACAGGCACTAACTGATTTGCCGGCTGTCTCATGTCGTCAACAGTTTTTTGCAAAGTGCTGACACTGTCACGTAATTCCTTCCATACGACCATCCAGTCAGGTGTCGACTCCCTAGGGGGTGACATCACTATTACAGGCAATTGCTCCGCCTCCACATCATTTTCCTCCTCATACATGTCGACACAATCGTACCGACACACAGCACACATACAGGGAATGCTCTGATAGAGGACAGGACCCCACGAGCCCTTTGGGGAGACAGAGGGAGAGTTTGCCAGCACACACCAGAGCGCTATATATATACAGGGATAACCTTATATAAGTGTTTCTCCCTTCTATAGCTGCTGTATTTGTATTATCTGCCAATTAGTGCCCCCCCTCTCTTGTTTTACCCTGATTCTGTAGCAGGACTGCAGGGGAGAGTCAGGGAGCCGTCCTTCCAGCGGAGCTGTGAGGGAAAATGGCGCTTGTGTGCTGAGGAGATAGGCTCCGCCACCTTTTCGGCGGCCTTTTCTCCCGCTTTTTTTAGGAAAACTGGCAGGGGTTAAATGCATCCATATAGCCCAGGAGCTATATGTGATGCATTTCTTTAGCCATATAAGGTTTAAAACGTGTTTTATTGCGTCTCAGGGCGCTCCCCCCCAGCGCCCTGCACCCTCAGTGACCGGAGTGTGAAGTGTGCTGAGAGCAATGGCGCACAGCTGCAGTGCTGTGCGCTACCTTATTGAAGACAGGAACGTCTTCTGCCGCCGATTTTTCCGGACCTCTTCGCTCTTCTGGCTCTGTAAGGGGGCCGGCGGCGCGGCTCCGGGACCCATCCAAGCTGAGCCTGTGATCGTCCCTCTGGAGCTAATGTCCAGTAGCCAAGAAGCCCAATCCACTCTGCATGCAGGTGAGTTCGCTTCTTCTCCCCTTAGTCCCACAATGCAGTGAGCCTGTTGCCAGCAGGTCTCACTGAAAATAAAAAACCTATTTGAACTTTTACTCTAAGCAGTTCAGGAGAGCTACCTAGCATGCACCCTTCTCGGCCGGGCACAAAAATCTAACTGAGGCTTGGAGGAGGGTCATAGGGGGAGGAGCCAGTGCACACCAGCTAGTCATAAAGCTTTTACTTTTGTGCCCAGTCTCCTGCGGAGCCGCTATTCCCCATGGTCCTTACGGAGTTCCCAGCATCCACTAGGACGTCAGAGAAAAAATATTTTTCAAGAAACCATCTCATCTTCTATCCGTGACATCATCCAGTGAGGTAGACGGTAATGGTATAGCAGACTTACGCACAAGTCGTACAACATGTGCATCAACCTTAGGAGGAACCTCCCTTTTTGAACAGTCCCCAGCTGGAAAAGGATAATAAGAATCCCATTTCTTCGGAATCTTATACTTTTTATTGGGCCGGAAACTCAGTCCTAACTGATTTTGGATGTTTAAACTTAGGTGCCTTAGACTTTGACACTGCTTTGGCTGGTCCTCCAGACACATAATAGCTTTCATGGCATCAATGAGCTCAGCTATATCCTCTGTGCTGAAGCCCTCCGACTGGTCGTCATATGGGGTATTTGAATACACTGTATCCTCATCTGTTGTATCGTCCTGTGTAGTCTGTAACATGGATGTATCTACCCTGGTATTAATAGCCTGTCTACTTGTAGAAGCTGTTGGCATCAAACCATAAGGAGGGAGCTGCATGTATGGGTTAATAGTGTAACCTATTCCCGGGGGTGGAACTGCAGGTGTTAATCTGTCCGCTATTGCAGACAAAGTCTGTGCAAACATACCCCATAGTGGCTTTACTGGTTGCTGCACTAGGGCCTGCTTTTTAGTTTGCTTATACGCAAAACAGTTAGCACATAACCCCTCATAAGCCACATACTGGGTTATCTCATCCAAAATCCCTATCTTACAAGATAAGCATGTTAAAGGTGTAGGAGCCCCTGATAAAGTGTCCTCGTCACTTTTGCCGCTCATAGACATGGTAAATATTCCGTCTCTACACTCTCTGTGACTGAAAATCACCTATATGGATATAGAAGTGATATCAATCTGACCACAATCCGAGCACCTGAATTGAGGATCAGAAACAATGCTTGACAAACATATAAAAGTCAGCAATCACACTAGCAGTCAGTCACATGTTAATCATTAGACATTGTCATATAAGAATATAATCAACCACAGAATACTTTTTTTAGTATGTAGGATTACAATCACTGCACTTCTGTTTTTAAACAGCTATTATCACAAGTTTTCTCAGACATGTTATGCAGAAAACAACAGTACTGTACAGGTCTCATATGCATTGTGTACCAAAATTAACTATTTATACTAACAAGCAGAAAGAATTTTAGTACTGTATAATCCTTTACTCAGTTAGAGTGGTATACAGGGAGACTCACCCCACTTCCAGAATCAATCAATACGCCCGACAGACGCTGAGTGGACTCAGACGCTACTGGTGTACACAGCCGCTCCGGTAGCTGATGAGAGACCCAGACGCTCAGTGAACGATGAGTGTATGCAGACGCTCCTGTCTATGCAGATGCTCCTGTCTCGGCGGCAACTCTAGTGTACACAACCGCAGCGTCTAAGCTGCGACCGAGTACCCTCGTGGTAGCGTCTGAGACGGAAGTGAGGTCATCAGTTCATGGACGGGAAACGCACGGAAACTGGTCATGAACTGGGGGGAGGGGTGACCAGGAGAGCATCTGACTCCCCACTGCTGACATAAACCACAAGGATCACGGCCTCAGCCTAGTCCTGGCACCTATGATCCCTGCAGCGTAGTGCTGTTGCACTTAAGAGTAGCGGCACATCAGCCACTGTCTCGTAGTCTCCTCCAATACAGTGCGGCTGTGTTCGAATTCCCCTAGCAAGTGGAATTGATGCCTTACCTTCTCCCCATGCTCTGGCCACAGCCTGGTAACGTCAGCTGGACCTGCTAGAACATCCGACACAGACGCCCGTCGAGACAGCACTAATACCCGCGGGTAAGCGTTGTTGCAACCCGGTGGGGAGTTGTTGGAGCGACTCTTTCCAGCATGCGCTTAAGACGCTGTTAGGAAAGATCACTCAAAACATAGTAAGACTATAAAAATAAAATAACAAAAGCTTAGGGCTGCCTTAGCAGCAGCCCTGTGACCATGGTCCGGCTCCTGCCGCACCAAAAAACCCCTGATTTGACCGAGTCGGTGGGCGGGATTAAATAGAGGAGCCCAATGCATCCTGGGAGGCCAGAAAGCTCGTGACTATTTGGTGCCATTTCCGCTGTCGCTCCGGCATATCCCAATGTTATCCTGTGGATAACCTGTGGACACAGCCGGAGAAAATAATTAATAATCTTTGTAACCTTTTTGTAACCAAAGCTCTGAAGTATTCTTGAAATTAAAATCCTAATTTTATTTCTGATTCTGTTGTTCTTATGAACTCATGACCTGTGTGGCTCACGCCTATCTATTTTTCTAAGTATTGCAGTGTGTGTGTGACAGGTAAAGCTAAAGACGCCTGCAACGTCCGTAATACGTTGAAAAGTCTTTGCTGGTGGCAGCTGAAAGTATTTAAGTAATCCCGTGTGTCAAAAGTGACCCCCTTACGGCGCATGTGGCAATTCTCAAATTGGCATATTTGTGGAATTGGCCGGCAGCGTCGTCACAAAGTGGTGGCAAGCGGTGGGATGATAATTGTTTGTTTTTATCTAAGAACTTAAGTGAATGTGGTAATAATTCCGTGAGCGGAACATCCACTTCACCAGAATCAGAACTCGGAGCTTTATTATAATTTTAAAATCCTCACAGTGAGTGGAAATCTCTGTTCCCATCCCCATTCTCTTGTTTTTCTTTTCTATTATTTTATTTTGGCGAAAATGATATCAAAGATGACTAAGTCTAAGCATCTGATGAAGGATGATGGCAAATTTGTGCGTGGGAATGATGCATCGGCCTGTGCTGCTGAGACAGTAGGGGATGTATTGCGCACTGGACTGTTACGTACTGCGGGTAGTAATGGTGCCATGCTGATTTCTGATGTGGAGTCTGTTATCGACGCGAGGTCTGTGCATATGGCCTTGGATGAATATTCTCCGACTAATATCAAGTATGGGAAAGATACAGAGCATCATGATGGCTGCAAACCTGTGTGTGGGAATGATACATCGGCCTGGGCTGCTGAGACAGTAAGAGATGTATTGCGCACTGGACTATTATGTACTACGGGTAGTAATAGTGCGGCGTTGGATTCTTATGTGGACTCTTATCGATGTGAGGCCTGCTGTGGCTGCCTCAAATGTGGATCTTCTCCCCCCCATCCCTGGAAACTGTCAGAGCTGCGTGCTGGACAGGAAGAAAGTGTTCCAGTGCACGAGAGGAGAGAGAGATAGGGCCTGCAGGTGCTGCACACCTGGTGCAGAGGGAGAGTTCTATGGCAGAAACGACTTCTGCAAACCGACGAGAGGAGAGAGAGATAGCGCTTGCCCGTGCTGCACAACTGGTGCAGAGGGAGCGTACTATGACAGAAAAGAGTTCTGCAAACCGAGTAGCTGAGAGAGAATGTAAGCTACAAATTGCATCGCAACAAGAAAGTGATGGCTCGGATACCATGAGACCAGGGAGGTCACCGTTAAACCTTGCCTGGATCAAGTCCCTAGTATGACTGACTATGTGAACTTGGACAGTACTGCAAATACCCAGTGGAGGTCAGGCACCTCTTACATCTACACTGAAGGTCCTGACCTGGATAAGTATTTACAGATTGCAATTTCATCTATGAAGACATATCCAGACTGGACAACCCTTATGCAGCTGGTACAACAGTCCCTTGCCAAACGCCAAGCAGCTCTGGAAAGTGAGGCTGCCAGGGAGGAAAGGCAGGCTGACCGACTATACCAGCTGGAGCCGGCAAGGCTTAAAAGTCAGTCCGCAGGCAAAGACTCTCCTGTTAGCAAGCCCTGGTCAGAGGATCACACTGTGCTGCACCGGGACTGAGGCAGCCAAACAAATGCCCGCTGCGTTTTGGAAAATCAGCTGGCTTTGAACAGTACAACAGATACCAGACAGAAGTCGGACCCCTCTTCCAGTACCAGGGAGAAGGCTGAAAGTGCCTCGACTGCAGGGCAACCATCCGAGACAGCGCCAGAAGAGCAATGGGGAGGATGACCCAGCTGACCTGTTTTCCAGGATGAGTACAGATGAGCTAATTAAAGTATGTCTGCTGCAGGGTATACCCTGCCGCAACACTTCCCGCAGGGAGATAATCACGCAGCTCACCTATGTACAGAAAGATGAGAGCAACGCCTTCAGCCAGTATAGAATCTCATTTCTGTGGTTAGGACCCGAGGAGAGTCCTGGGTACCTGCTGCGTGAGTTGGCGGAATGTTTTGCAGATGCATGGAGAGAGGCTCACAGTTTGAGGAAGCTCGATACCCCATTCTGGCATGATCAGTGTCGCAGAGTGGATGATGAAAGACAACATCTACGAAAGCTTCTTTTATCAGCGGAAGAAGCAGTAGTCCAGCCTGCAGGGTTGCCCCAAGAGGAACAGGTACCCCTAACATCTACAGTCAGTGTGGACTATGTTACTGAGTTCTCACCTCCCAAGGTGCAGAGTACCCTACTGGGAGGGGCTGTTGGTGCGAACAGCCTATTATCACCGTCTGCACAGAATTTGCAGCTGGAAGAGGCTGATTTTCAGGAGAACCTGATTGTGGAGGAGATTATGTCGACAAGAGAGGTGGGAGTGTCAGATGTTATTCCCAAGAATGTGTTCGTGAGAACTGAATTTGGACAATTGATAGCACAGTCAGTGCCTGACATTTCTAAGTCTGTTGAAATATGTGAATCATCTCAAGTAGTATGCGATGATGCTAAACCTTGCAGTTGTATTGCTCTGTGTGCAGTACCTGTAATGCTATGTGATACTGCTGGATCTTGCACCGAAGTGACTCTGGGTAAAAACGTAGTGCCCCGTGAACATCTTGCATTTCCTACTATGACAGAGACTTGTGAAAATACCAGTGAAATGAACTGTATTGTTGCAGGAACTAACCCTTCTTTTCCTCAGGGGACACCTGCTGATCCGCGCAACATTAATGCCAATGTATGCGATGCTGAGAATGTTACCAACCAGTGTGTACTAGAAAATAACTCTTTGTCATTACACAGGGCTGAATCTATTCTGTCAGAAAGTGCATGCCCTGATCTGCAGTTAGCAGATTACGTTCCACCTGTATCAGTAGTTGGGTTGAAGGCTGTATGCAACAATGTGTCCCG
Source organism: Pseudophryne corroboree (assembly GCF_028390025.1). Taxonomy (NCBI): domain Eukaryota; kingdom Metazoa; phylum Chordata; class Amphibia; order Anura; family Myobatrachidae; genus Pseudophryne; species Pseudophryne corroboree. The sequence goes on from NC_086451.1 coordinate 137,434,112, forward strand.
TGCCACCCTGATAACGTGATAGGATGTAACCATGTCTGTCCACAGGCATCTTACCACGAGGTGGGGATAGGGGACCCTGTTCCCATGTGTGTGTTATCCAACCTGCCGAAGAGTGAGGTACTTTAAACTGGTTTGGGGCAAACGCACTCCACCTACATGAATGATGGTGATGTCATTACTGATACTGCAATGTTGCCAGCTGTTCTTGCTATCACCAATCCCCCTCAGGCCCCGGGTGATCCGGATAACATGCCAATGTCTATGTGTAGGGACAAGGAAATTACTCCCTGTATTGTTGAGGAAAATGCTCAAATTGATTTGCAGGTACTGAGGGGCCCCGAAAACATGCAAATGTCTATGTGTAAAGGAAGGGCAATGATTCCTTGTATTGATGAAAATGCTTGTGTTGTGTTACCCCAGGATGATGCACCCAGTCAGGATAATAATAAGGATGATGTATTTTCTTGTACCCGTGTTACCAGTAATTCTGATTATGCATGTATCAATGTAGGAAATAATGCGTCTGCCAGCATGTTAGGTACCAGGGTTGTGTCAGGGAAGGGGGCTGTGTCAACAGCTGAGGAGAAGGGAGTAACACACATTGCTGTCCCTCTCCCTCAGACCCACCTTCCTGCACTGCTCTTGCATGCAGACACCCAGCAGGGATTCCCATACACTGAGGCTTCAGTGGAAAACTTACCTCTCCAGGCTGAACAGAGAGCTGGAAGAGATTGTTTGGGAAAAGTGTCTAGGTGTATTTTCCCCGGTATGTGTTAATGAGGAAATTTCTCCCCATTGTGGTACCACGAGACCCATTGAGTTACAGACACCTGGGAATGATGTGGGCACACTGTATAAAGATGTGCCTGATGTGAGGTGTGGCCTAGCTATAGGTACCCAGCAGAGGGCAATGCAGAAGGGCTGCACATTAACCCTTGGAAAGGAATCAGAAAGTATTTCTGCTGATAAGAAACTGTCTCCTTTCAACTTAGCAATGGAAGTAGAAAGCTTATCAGTGTCAGGAATGGCTGTGCCTGACATAGGCACTGATGTATGTAAAAAGTGTGAAATTATGTTTAATCAGAATGAAAATCCCCATTTACAAGTGCCAGGGGGTAAGATGAACAAAAGGTTTGGACAGGAGTGTGATGCAAGTCCTGCCATGCAAACCCCCTTCTGCCCTGACAGAGAGCAGCCAGGGAGGGGTGGGCCACAGTCAGATGCTGCAGAACCTCTGAGGGGGAGGGCCTATCAACCTTTTCCTGAGGCTGAGCCAGGAAAGGAACATGTTACTCTCTCTCCAGGTGTAGGTAACAGGAGTGTAGAAGTATACAGTGTTTATTCACAGAGGTTGTGTATGGAGGTGGGCGACCCCAGTCTTATGGAGATGGGGCAGAGTGACAAAGGCCGTAGCTGTGACGCAGCTATAACACATACACTAACAGCAGAGATAGCAACACAGGGAGCATTGTGTACGAAAGAGAGTGTTCCCATCACAAAACACATATTTGCCCACTATACCAAAAAAGGGCAACCAGCTGACCCTGACTTAGCATCTGTAAGGACGCAGATCAGTCAGACAGGCTGGGGAGATAAATCAGGAAGCATTTATCTCAGAAAGGGACATTTAGGTAAGGATCCCAATGTCCTAGGTATACCCCAAATGATGTGCAGGGAAACCTGTCAAGAGCAACTTGTAGGAAAAGACGCCCCCACCTCAGGGCCCGGCCACCATATCAGGAAAGGGCACAAGGTGAGATTATGTGGGAGAAGAACATAGTCACCTGTCCCACCGTGAGCATTAATCATGATAGTACTCCCGTTGGTAAATATATTCACCCATGTAGAGGTAAATATATTCACCCATGTAGAGTTGAAAGTACCAGGGGATCATGTGAACCAAACGTGTAAAAATGTGTCTGATGTCGGTCAGAGTAAACTTAATAGATTATCTGGAGACAATAGGAAACTCCTGAGATGGAGTCTCACCTTGCAGCGGTATACCTTTACCATCCAGCACAGAAAGAAGGGTTCTCAACACACCAATGCAGATAGTTTATCACGGCAAGGTGAACAAGTGGTCAGTAGCGCAGCAATGAGTCAGTGACGTGGGTCACCATAGACTCCTGAGTGCCGCCTCGTTCTTTCCAAAATATAAATACCCAGACTGCACAGCCTGGGAGGGAGGGCACCGGAGCAGGAGCTTGGCTCGGATAGCCCATGGGGGAGTGCCAGACATTTTGCCTTATATATATATATATATATATATATATATACACAAACATACATATAATTTTGTATTCTTTCAGCCTAGATGTGACAAGATGGCTGACAGGTAAAATCCTGCATTTGACCTCCATAGGTCCAGACCAGGGGATATCTGCAGACCATAAAGTTTGAGATGAGATGTGCCTGACTGAACCATTGTAAAGGGGGATGACATTTCTACATCAAAAGCAGAGATTTGCAAGCTCTGGACATTGAGGGCTGATAAGGCCAATTTGTTTGTTATGTAAACAGAGGGGCTGTAAACAGACCAGGGATCCTATTTCCTGGCTAATGTCATAAACCTCACTTTCTTTGAAAGAGATTCATACAGTACACCCCTTACCTCCCCCCTTGGCTGTTGCCAAGCACCAAGTATGTCCAACAGGGAAATAGTTAAAAATCCCAAGGGAGGGGGCCTGCTGAAGCTGGAGACTATGGGGGTCATTCCGAACCGATCGCACGCTGCACTTCTTCGCAGCCGTGCGATCGGGTCGGATGTGCGCATGCGCGGGCGCATGGCAGTCATCGTTGCCTAGTGATCGCCTCTGAGACAGAGATGGTCGCTAGGCAGGAAGGGGTTGAAACGGCGGCGGGAGGGGGAGCGGTCCGGCCAACGCAGGCGTGGCCGGACCGTTGGGAAGAGCGTGTCACGCAGCCGATGCGGCCAGCGGGAGCGACGAGTAACCCCCAGCCAGCCGCAGGAGCTGCGCTGGCCGGGAGTTACTCCTCAAATACAAAGGCATCGCCTCTGTGCGATGCTTTTGTATTTGTGCGGGGGGAAAAGGGGGGGGGGGGCGGACCTAGCCCTGGGATGGGCGTCCCCCCGCATGTCTCAGTTAAGGATCGTAGCTGTGCTAAACTTAGCACAGCTACGACCAACTCGGAATGACCCCCCATATCTGTCCCTCTCATGAAAACGTTTCTGTGATCTCTTGGGGAAACAGTACAGTACATGCTGGAGATGACCTGAGTAATCTTTTGAAATCCCCCACATTAGAAATACTTAAAACTTGTTTGCGTAAGTGAATAGAGTTTCTGTAAGTTTTTATTTCCTTTTCATTTATTGAGATTGCTGTATTCTGTGTGTGTTTTTAAAATATAATTAATAATCTTTGTAACCTTTTTGTAACCAAAGCTCTGAAGTATTCTTGAAATTAAAATCCTAATTTTAGTTCTGATTCTGTTGTTCTTATGAACTCATGGCCTGTGTGGCTCACGCCTATCTATTTTTCTAAGTATTGCAGTGTGTGTGTGTGAGACAGCTAAAACTAAAGACGCCTGCAACGTCCGTAATACGTTGAAAAGTCTTTGCTGGTGGCAGCTGAAAGTATTTAAGTAATCCCGTGTGTCAAAAGTGACCCCCCTTACGGCGCATGTGGCAATTCTCAAATTGGCATATTTGTGGAACTGGTCGGCAGCGTCGTCACAACCGCTGTTACATAACAGCCCCATTAGTAGTGCCGCTGATACATAACACCCCCAGTAGTAGTGCCGCTGATACATAACTCCCCCAGTAGTAGCACTGCTGATACATAACACCCCCAGTAGTAGCGCCGCTGATGCATAATGCCCCCAGTAGTAGCGTCGCTGATGTATAACGCCCCCAGTAGTTGTGCTGTTTATACAAAATGCCATCAAAACGCACCCAGCAGTAGCACCGCTTATACATAATGCACCCAGTAGTAGCGCTGCTGATATATAACGCCCCCAGTAGTAGCGCTGCTGATACATAACGCCCCCAGTAGTAGCGCCGCTGATACATAACGCCCCCAGAAGTAGCGCTGCTTATACATAACGCCCCCAGTAGTAGCGCCGTTTAAACATAAGGCACCCAGTAGTAGCACTGCTGATACATAACGCCCCCGGTAGTAGCGCCGCTGATGCATAACGCCCCCAGTAGTAGCGCCGCTGATGCATAATGCCCCCAGTAGTAGCGCCGCTGATGCATAACGCCCCCAGCAGTAGCGCCGTTGATGCAGAACACCCACAGTAGTAGCACCGCTGATACAAAACGCCCCCAGTAGTAGCACACCTGATACATAACGCCCCCAGTAGTAGCACCGCTGATGCATAACGCCCTCAGTAGTAGTGCCCCTGATACATAACGCCCCCAGTAGTAGCGCCCGAATAACGCCCCAGTAGTAGCGCCGCTGATGCATAACGCCCCCGTAGTAGCGCCGCTGATGCATAACGCCCCCAGCAGTAGTACCGCTGATACATAACGACCCCAGTAGTTGTGCTGCTTATACATAACGCACCCAGCAGTAGCGCTGCTGACACATAACGCCCCCAGCAGTAGCACCACTTATAAATAATGCACCCAGTAGTAGCACCGCTGATACATAACGACCCCCAGTAGTAGTGCCGCTGATACATAATGCCCCCAGTAGTAGCGTCGCTAATACATAACGCCCCCAGTAGTTGCGGTTTATACATAATGCCTCCAAAACGCACCCTGCACTAGCGCTGCTGATACATAACGCCCCCAGTAGTAGCGCCGCTGATACATAATGCACCCAGTAGTAGCACTGCTTATAGATAATGCACCCAGTAGTAGCACCGCTGATACATAATGCACCCAGTAGTAGCATCGCTGATACATAAGGCACCCAGTAGTAGCGCCGCTGATACATAACGCCCACAGTAGTAGCGCTGCTTATACATAATGCACCCAGTAGTAGTGTCGCTGATACATAACGCCCCCAGTAATAGCACCACTGATACATAATGCCCCCAGTAGTAGCGTCGCTGATACATAACACCCCCAGTAATAGCACCACTGATACATAACACCCCCAGTAGTAGCACTGCTTATACATAACGCCTCCATAATGCACCCAGCAATAGTGCTGCTGATACAGAACGCCCCCAGTAGTAGTGCTTCTTATACATAACACCTCCATCCCAGTAGCAGCACCCAGTAGCAGCGTCGGTTATACATAATGCACCCAGTAGTAGCACCCCTGATGCATAACGCCCCCAGTAGTAGCACCGCTGATACATAACGCCCCCAGTAGTAGCTCTGCTTATACATAACGTACCCAGTAGTAGTGCCGCTGATACATAACTCCCCTAATTGCAGCACCGCTGATACATAATGCACCCAGTAGTAGTGCCGCCGATAAATAACGACCCCAGTAGTTGCGCTGCCTATACATAACACCTCCATAACGCCCCCAGTAGTAGCATCGCTTATACATAATGCACCCAATAGTAGCACCGCTGATACATAACGACCCCAGTAGTTGCGCTGCTGATACATAACGACCCCAGTAGTAGCAACGCTGATACATAATGCCCCCAGTAGTAGCGCTGCTTATACATAACGCACCCAGTAGTAGCGCCGCTTATACATAACGCACCCAGTAGTAGCGCCGCTTATACATAATGCACCCAGTAGTAGCACCGCTGATACATAATGCCCCCAGTAGTAGCGCCGCTTATACATATGGCACCCAGTAGCACCGCTGATACATAACACCCCCAGTAGTAGCACCGCTGATTCATAATGCCCTCAATAGTAGCTCTGCTGATACATAACACCCCCAGTAGTAGCGCCGCTGATACATAACGCCCCCAGCAGTAGTGCCGCTGATAAATAACGACCCAAGTAGTTGCGCTGCTTATACATAACGCCTCTGTAACGCACCAAGCAGTAGCGCTGCTGATACATAACGCCCCCAGTAGTTGCGCTGCTTATGCATAACGCCCCCAGTAGTAGTGTTGCTCATACATGATGTCCCCAGCAGTAGCACCACTTGTTCATAACTCCCCCAGCAGTATATTACTATGCCCCCACAGCCCGCAAACCCCCCACACACATACTACGAAACACATACACACACACACTTTCTCACTCACTCTCCCCAACTTACGTACTCACAGGCTGGCTGGCTGGAGCCGCTGGATCTGGAGCAGCACGTCATCCTCTTGTTGTCCCATGTAGCTCCGCCCCCTGAGTCCGTGTAGCCAGCCCACTTTTTAACGCCTGCGGCTGTGGTGTTGGCGGGGGAGAGAGAGGAGGCTTCATGCTGCCGGCACCGCTGCAGTGTGATGGGCGCAGCAGCCGGCAGCAGCAGGAGACCTCAGCACAGGGATGCAGAGCAGAGAGAGCGCCTCTCCAGCCTGGCGCCTCCCTGCTCTGCATCCCTTGCTGAGCGGGTATCGCCGGACCTGGGCCAGAAGAACTATTGGGTGGATTGGACTACAGCCCAAAGCATTCCAATAATAATAGCTCCATAAACACAACATGCATGATGACCAGAATCCACACGATCTGCCATAAAAGGAGATTTATGGTAGACTTACCACGGTTAAATCTCTTTCTGCGAGGTACACTGGTTTCCACAGGGAATAATATTGGGGTGTAGAGTTGGATCTTGATCCAAGGCACCAACAGGCTAAAGCTTTGACTGTTCCCAGGATGCACTGCACAGCCTCCTCTATAGCCCCGCCCCCAGGCCCTGGAGCTCAGTTTCGTTAACCAGTCCAATGCAGTAGCAGGTAAAATAGAGACGGCAGATGTCAGCCACATAGAACCACATTCTCACGACCGGAGAAGGTACCAGCGGCTAATGCCACACAAGCCCAAAGAAGTTAAGTGCGTCAGAGTGGGCGTCCTGTGGAATCCAGTGTACCTCGCAGAAAGAGATTTAACCATGATAAGTCTTACCATAAATCTCCTTTTCTGCAGCGGGGTACACTGGGATTCACAGGGAATAACATCGGGGATGTTCTAAAGCAGTTCCTCATGGGAGGGGATGCACTGTAGTGGGCACAAGAACCCCGCGTACAAAGGAAGCATCATGGGAGGCAGAAGTATCACTGGCATAGAACCTGATGAACGTGGATACAGAAGACCACGTAGCCGTCTTGCACAATTGTTTTGCGGATGCGCCATGGTGCACCGCCCAAGAAGGTCCAACCGACCGAGTAGAATGGGCCTTGATAGCAGCAGGAGCTGGGAGTCCAGCCTGCGCATAAGCTTGTGCAATCACCATTCTAATCCATCTGGCCAAGGTCTGCTTGTTCGCAGGCCAGCCACCATTGTGAAAACAAAAAAGTACAAAAAGGAAATCAGACCTCCTGATGGAGGCAGTCCTCTCCACATAGACACGGAGAGCCCGTACCACATGCAAAGATTTTCCTTTGGAGGACAGACCAGATGAGGTGAAGGCCGGAACCACAATCTCCTGGTTAAGGTGAAAAGATGACACCACCTTAGGCAAATAACCAGGGTGAGTTCGAAGAACTCGGTCACGGTGAAAAATCAGAAAGGGTGGAAGACAGGATAAAGCGCCTAAATCCGACACCCTCCTAGCAGAGGCAATAGCCAACAGAAAAACGACCTTAAGCGTAAGGCATTTAAGGTCCACAGACTCAAGAGGTTCAAATGGAGACTCTTGCAGGGCATTCAATACAAAAGACAGATCCCATGGAGCCACAGGAGGGACATAAGGAGGCTGAATCCGTAGAACACCCTGAGTGAAAGTGTGAACGCCAGGAAGAGACGCAATTTTCCTCTGAAACCACACCAACAAGGCAGATATCTGAACCTTGAGGGAGGCCAGACGAAGGCCCAAGTTTAGGCCATGCTGATGAAAAGCCAAAAGTCTTGAAGTTTTGAAAGTATACACGTCATAATTCTTAGCAGCACACCAAGTGAAGAAAGAATTGCAGAACCTGTAATAAATCCGAGCCGAAGCTGGTTTACGGGCTTTCAACATAGTTTGATTGACCGCCTCAGAGAATCCTTTTGCTCTCAGGAGTGATGCTTCAAGAGCCACGTCGTCAAAGCCAGTCTGGCCAGGTCCGGGCAGACACAAGGGCCCTGAAAGAGGAGATCTGGGCGTTGAGGAAGTAGAAGAGGACGCTCTATCGAGAGACCCCGCAGATCTGAGAACCAATGCCGTCTGGGCCACGCCGGAGCGACTAGATGTAGTACTCCTCCTTCTTGCTTGAACTTCCGTATTACCCTGGGCAGGATTGACACTGGAGGGAACACATATGGCAGACGAAAGTTCCATGGAATTGCCAGTGTGCCCACGAACGCCGCTTGAGGATCCCTTGTCCTTGCTCCGAAGACCGGTACCTTGTGATTGTGTTGAGATGCCATTAGGTCTACATCTGGTAGGCCGCACTTGTCCACTAGGAGTTGAAAGACTTCGGGATGAAGACTCCACTCTCCGGCGTGCACGTCCTGATGACTGAGGAAGTCCGATTCCCAGTTGAGGACTCCCGGAATGAACACTGCCGGTATGGCTGGCAGATGGAGTTTAGCCCATTGGAGAATTCTTGACACTTCCATCATTGCCATGCGACTTCGAATGCCGCCTTGATGATTTATGTACGCAACCGTGGTGGCGTTGTCTGATTGTACTTGAACAGGCCTGTTCTGTACCAGAGGCAGGGCCAGTGTCAATGCATTGAACACTGCCCGCAATTCCAGAATGTTTATCGGTAGAAGAGATTCCCCCTTGGTCCACCGACTCTGAAGAGAGTGTTGCTCCAACACCGCGCCCCACCCCCGCAGACTGGCGTCTGTTGTTAGGAGGACCCAATTGGAGATCCAGAAGGGACGGCCCCTGCTCAACTGTAGGTCCTGTAGCCACCAGCTCAGTGATAGACGAACCTCCGGAATCAAGGAGATCATTTGAGACCTGATCCGGTGAGGCAGGCCATTCCACTTGGAAAGGATTAATTGTTGCAGAGGGCGGGAATGAAATTGAGCGAACTCTACCATGTCGAATACCGACACCATGAGGCCTAGTACTTGCATTGCCGAGTGTATTGACACTCTCTGGTGAGAGAGGAAGTATCTGATCCTGTCCTGAAGTTTCAGGACTTTCTCTGGAGACCAAAACAATCGTTGGTTGTGTGTGTCCATCAATGCCCCCAGGTGCACCATGCTCTGAGCAGGAACCAGCGAGGACTTCTTCCAGTTGATGAGCCACCCGTGGGCTTGTAGGAATTGGACCGTCAGTTCTAGATGACTGAGGAGAACCTCTGGTGAGTTCGCCAGGATCAACAAGTCATCCAGATACGGCATGATTCTGACACCCTGGCGGCAGAGAAGAGCCGTCATGACTGCCATGACCTTGGTGAAGATCCGAGGAGCCTTGACCAGTCCGAAAGGCAAGGCCTGGAATTGATAATGTAGGTTGCCAATAGCAAACCGCAGATATTGCTGATGCGACATGGCAATAGGTATGTGCAGCTAAGCATCCTGTATGTCCAGGGATACCATATAGTCCTTGGGCTCCATAGCCAGTACAATAGAGTGCAGAGTTTCCATACAGAATTTGGATACCCTCACAAATTTGTTCAAAGATTTGAGATTGAGTATAGGCTGGGAGGACCCATTTGGATTCGGGACTATCACTCCAGTATCTAGGAGAAATTGTACAACCAAGTGTAGAGTTTGTGCTTTCAGCGGATCCAAAGGGATAACCGTCGAGCAGAACCGTTGAGGGGGGCGTCTCTTGAAAGAGATTGCGTACCAATGACAGACAACTTCCCGCACCCAGGCGTCCGAAGTGGTTCTTAACCAGGCCCAGGCGTCCGAAGTGGTTCTTAACCAGGCCTGGGCGAACTGCAGAAGTTGGCCTCCCACCCTGGGGTCCCCCCCAGGGGGATGCCCGCCCCGTCATGTTGCAGGTTTGTCCTGTTTGGAAGCAGGCTGACAAGATTGCTTAGACTTGAGCTTGGTGGTTTTGGAAGTACGAGCCTGTCTCGTATACGCCTGACCCTTTGCTTTACCTGGAGGTCGAAAGGAACGAAAAGTGGTACTCTTAGCCTTCGGAGCAGAAGGATTAGTACTTGGGAGAAATGCAGTCTTGGCTGTTGCCAAGTCAGTCACAATCTTGTTCAGATCCTTCCCAAATAGTATGTCCCCCTTAAAAGGGAGCACCTCCAAGGTCTTTTTTGAGTCCAGGTACACTTTCCAGGACCTTAACCACAAAATCCGGCGAGCCAGGATAGATGTAGCAGACGCCTTGCCTGCCATTACACCGGCATCAGAGGCCGCCTCCTGAATATAGTGAGAGGCTGTGGTAATATACGACAGATATTGTCTGGCAGTGTCAGAAAAATGTAGAGGTAGCTCATCCTCAATTGCCTGAAACCATGCTTCAATAGCTTTTGCATTAAGTCTATGTACAGCACCTGTAAGTGTGTAGATAGACTTCAGGCATCCCTCCACACGCTTATCCGTTGGTTCCTTCACTGAAGTGACAGTGGTGACAGGCAGAGTAGAAGACACCACTAGACGGGCGACATGAGAGTCCACTGTGACAAAGCCTATATGCTTATCCTATTTAAAACACTTTTAAAGGTTAGGAGACACAGTACGCAATTAGCGCAAAAAGTACCGCAAGGGTACGCCCTTAGCGTAGCAGACGCTGTGCACAGGGTGTGAACACAGGCGTTGCAGATACTTACAGAATTAAACTAGAATAACTATACCTTAAACAATATACTTATACTGTAAACCCTTGTGCAGTGATAAGGTGAAAATGCAACACAGTGTAACCTTGTTTACACTAAAGCTGTTTGAGCTATAGAGACGCTCCTATTACCCACTGCAATATAATGAACACACACAATACCGGTCTAAGGGTCTAACGCCTTTTAAGGAAATGAATGAACGTTCAAAAAGAATAATACAATACAAATCATACACTACCAATATAACATAGACTACCTAACCAGATAACTACACATGAAATACAATAGCAGTACAATAACACTTAAGAGAAAGAGAGAGAAAGAGGAGAAGAGAGAGAGAGAGATATATGGCTCACAATAACAAGAAAGACAATATGATTATATGGCTGCAGAGAAGCTTACACATGTGAGGAACAATCGCTGTGCAGTTAGTCAATGCTGAGAATCTTTGTGGAGAAAATACTTGTTCTTACCCAGGCTGGCTGTCCCTATATACACAACACCCAGCAACACAATTGTCCCTACAATACCGCATGGGACTGAAGCTAGACTCCATTTTGGGAAAACTCCCATGATTCCAAAGACTGCAACACATGATTTAAAAGGGAATGCTAGCAGCCATTTTAGATTTGCAAGTCCAAACACATGGCACTCTCTGCTACACCACAATCACATAGCAGAAGACACAAGACTCCACTATATTCCAAAATGTCCAAGCCTCAACACAATGCATATGTGCTGATTTTACAATTCCAAACCACCTAACTCACCTTTCACAATTTCAAGCCAACACAGTATCTCAATAACCAGGTACCCACAAGTATCAGCCTGCTATTGCTACAAGCACATGACTACAGTAACAAAAGGAAGTATGTTTTGACTTCAAACCTTCAGCAAGATGTATCATGTAAAACTACTATAATCTGTTATAAATCACCATCCATAAATGTATACCAGGAAATGCTATGCTACAGATTGTCTACTGTTCCAATTCATTACAGATTTCATAGAGTATTATCACCAACACATAACAATCACACAACTGCACAAGCCTCATTAACCTTAAGCCATTTGTATCTCCACTAACTGATTCTATGCCAATCATTTCACAACTACTTTACCTCAAACACATATCTAAACTATTCTATGCCAATCAGCCATGTGAATTCTATACTTAGCCTTTCGCTTGGAGGTCAGTCCTGGTGATGATCCAGCCATGCTTGCTGGGTGCAAGGTAGCTGTGTGAGTGAGTGAGTGAGTGTGCCCTGTGATTTCCAGTGGGTATCTCATACCTGCATTACAGCTGTGGGGGTGTGTCAACCACAGGAAGTGTGTGTCTTTCACAGAAAAATGTTGGGTGATGACTAACAAATTCCTGTCTTGTGGGAAGCTATTGTTTGGCGAATACTGTCTCACTGTCCACTTTCAGTTGAGACAATGACATCTCAGCAATCATTCTTCTGGAGACAAATCCAGCCCCATTTCGTAAACACAGGTGTTGGCCCTCCTCATTGAGTCTCAAAGCTCAGTGTAATTAAAGGCTATTGTATTCCGTCTGCGGGACAGAAACTGACTATTCTTAGGTGTAATTTATTCGGAATACAATTAATCTTCAATTACTATTCCTGTCCTTAACTATGCATAAGAACATGTGAAGCCCTTTTAACATGCAAACTATTGTTTGGGGAATCTCTAAGGTCAAAGAGCCATCTTTAATATACCATACTTTGCTGAACTCAGGGGAATATTAACTTATAAAATACATTATTTTGATTAAATATGCAGCGTGCACACACACATGAAGTGCATATATGGCAACGTGCAGCGTGATATTTTTCTGACTTTGACAACTGGCGGTTGAGTTTCCCACTTGTTACTCAAGTCCGCAGGGATAGGATAATGAGCCAACATCCTTTTACACAGGGAAAATGTATTTCCTGGAGATGACCAGGCTTCCTGGCGTATGTCAATTAAGAGGTCAGAATGAGGTAAAACTACTTTAGCAACCTTCTGACGATTAAACTTATCAGGTTTCTTAGATGTAGCAGGAGGTTCAATCTCATCATTATTCTGGAGAATCAGCTTGATAGCCTCCACTTGTTCAGGAACATCAACCTGAGTTGTAGATTCCTCATCAGAAACAACTGTATCAGTATCTGAAGGATCAGTATAATCCCCATCATCATTGGAGGAATCATCCGAAATATTAGTGGATTGTGAGGAAGAAATGGCCCGCTTAGAGGACCCTTTGATCCCAGTAGGGCGAGGGTTAGGTTTGTGTTTAACCAAGGACTGATTTAATTGCTGTAACTGGGTTGACAGAGTATCCGCCCATGGCGGATTAACTACAGGGACAATATGTGGCTGTAATGGCACAGGAGGTCCCACAGGGGGTGTAAATCGTGTTACAAGCGTAGTCAGCATATTTGAAAATGCAGCCCAAGGAGGATCCTGATTTGCCACATGAGCTGAGGGCAGACTGGAAGGTGCAGAGCACCCAGTACCTGAACTCTCAGCTGAAATCCTTTCCTCAGGTAAATCCGTGGCGCCAGCACTGCATGATGCAGGAGGGTCTGCGAATTTCCCGCCCTGTGTAACAGACATTATTGGGAATGTAGTCTTAGGGCGTAACAGTACAATATAGCCAGACAAAACACAATACCTGACAAAAAACCTGTGTGTTATGTGACCGCAAATGCAGAGCACAAACAGAGGATTTAAGCGGTATGGGGTGACTGAAACACACAGTGAAAAATACAAAACAGTATATCCTGTGGAACGCACTTAGCCCCCCAGGGTACAGAATATAGTGATAGCAACGTGTGTGATACACAGAATAGGATCCACACAGCAGCTTTAGGCACACACAGTCGCAGGTACAATGCAGAAATTATTACATATAACCAATAAAACTGCACTGGACTAGTAATACTACATATAGAGATGTATGTATACAGATATAACAATGCACAGTAAACACTGGATGTATATCACAGAATATTTGTACTAACTATTCATATAGTAGTGCACTTGTTCTTAACTAACACTGTCTAAACGACATGTAGAATACTTAAGTGTCCTGTAAATGCACAGCACTGATGAGGCAGGTGGCTTTACAGAGGAGACAGTGCCCAACAGTCCCAGGATCAGCGCAGCTATGTGAAATGGCACCCAAACGCTGACAGGGAGTGAGGGAGAGAGAGAAATGCAGCTCCAGGGTGGGAACACCTGCTGTAGATGGCGCCTGGAGCTGGGGGAGGGGGCTACAGGTCAGCGCCTTATCCACTCTGGTGGACTTCACCACCGGGTACTATGGAGCCTATAACAAACGGATTTTTGTAAATCCGACCTGTGTTTCCTGCCCTGATGGATATAGTAGGGTCCCTGCACGGCCACAGTGTCCAAGCCAGCGGCTCGGTCCATCTCCTGGGACCGCGACCGGATAGCGATTTACCGGCGGGTCCCAACCGGGGGAACACTCTTACCTCCTCCCTTAAGTGCGGCCACGCGATCCAGGGGAGCAGCAGCAGTGATGTGTGCCTTAAGGGAACCGGAGACCCTCCGCTGCAAGTACCCGGCAACCAGGGCGCGGGAGTATGCAGCGCCGCTGAGGGAGGTGATGGAGCCGCAGCACAGAATGTCAGATTGACATGCTGCAGCCCTTGAAGTCTTCTTTTTCTTTAAAAAGCTCTTTTCAGGGCTGCCTAGCGCAGCCCCCGTTAGTGACCTGCACTGCAGGCACCAACTTACAAACTGAGCTCCAGTGCCTGGAGGCGGGGCTATAGAGGAGGCGGTGCAGTGAATCTTGGGAACAGTCAAAGCTTTATCCTGTTGGTGCCTCGGATCAAGATCCAACTCTACACCCCGATGTTATTCGCTGTGGAATACCAGTGTACCCCACTGCAGAAATGATAAGTATAAGATAGGTATTTCTAGGGAGAAATTGGGGCTGATAGTGTAATACTGTAATACCAACTCACCAAGGACCACAGCTTCTCACAATCATTCTCAGCCCTAGGTCCTTATGGCCCTGGTTTATATAACCCTCAAAACTGTTTAAGCAATTGGAAAATTACCAAAATCATAACAGAAGTGAAAGAATATTATGTCTCAGTGCAGTGATTATTGAGTTACCTGTCTGTTATCACCCTCATGGATTTGGCATTTGTGAGACACCTTATTAAGCTCGAGGTTTTTCTTTAATGCGGTCACAGCATGAGAATTCCACTCGCAGGCATGAACAAAGGCAGCCCCCGCGTGCACCAGGAAAGGCAGAGTGAAATATCCAATACCTAAAATCGATACACACACTATATATAAATACACCTACAGTAATGATGGACTTCACCAAAATCTAAAGGCCCATACACATTAGACGATGTTGCTCTGTGAGCGACATCGTCTAACGTTTCCCCCTCCCGGGCCGGCCGGTCGGCGGCCGCCTGTACGCACTGAGCGATATGACAGCTCAAATCGCTCAGTGACGTCACGCCCCCGCCAGCCCTGCATGAAGGTCGCGGACGACAGTCCACATCCTTCATGCATGCCCTACCGACAGCGACGATCGTTGCCGACCCGCGGGGCCGCGCATCGGTCGTCGCTGGCGGCATACACACTTAACGATAAAATGAGCGACGTCGCTCAAGGAGGGGGAAAATAAGCGACGTCGCTCATTATATCGTTAAGTGTGTATGGACCTTAAGAGTAGATGGTTAGAAGACAAGAAATGTAATATTACTGAACAACAAGGACAAGAAATGTAATATTACTGAACAACAAGGACAAGAAATGTAATATTACAGAACAACAAGGACAAGAATGTAATATTACAGAACAACAAGGACAACAAAAACATTTGGCAAAATAGTATGTGACAAGGCATAGCATAACAAATCGGGTAGGGTGTAGGCTTAAGAGGCACTACATTTTTTTAAGAGTTTTAATATTAAAATGTAGATAACAGATTTTAGTAAAAATGACCTCAATGACTCATGTTAAACCTTTTTTTTGTTGTTGTTTTTAATAACTCAAATGTATTAGTGTTCACTGTAGGCTGGTATAGCAGGGTGCAGTGCCCTGTCTGTTTTTTTAAAGGGCAAAATGCAGCCTGCCCCTTAGTGGAACCCTGCTAAAACAGCCTGCCGTGCCGCCGTGTGAAGAAATGTTGCACGCACACGCGCACAGCGTCTATTCAAATGAAAGGGACCACTTGGGGGAAGCCCTGCATGCATGCCACCATCAGTGACGCCGAATGCTTGGGCACGTCCCAGTAGAAATGTAGAGAGGGCTGGCCCGCCCCCAATAGTGATGCTGGTGGGGCTGCACCCCCTCCCTATCTGGCTGTGCCCTCTTTTTGAGCACAGAGTGCCCCAGCAGCCTGTGCGCCCTGTCCGCCTGGAATTATGGCGGGAACACTATGTATATTAAAGTATGTCTTTGCTTTTATTTCCTATTTGTGTGATTGTTATGCTTTTCTGTTTAACTTGTACTTATATTATATTTGTACTACGAAAAATAAGAATTTACTCACCGGTAATTCTATTTCTCGTAGTCCGTAGTGGATGCTGGGTACTCCGTAAGGACCATGGGGGATAGACGGGCTCCGCAGGAGACTGGGCACTCTAAAATAAAGATTAGGTACTATCTGGTGTGCACTGGCTCCTCCCTCTATGCCCCTCCTCCAGACCTCAGTTAGGGAAACTGTGCCCGGAAGAGCTGACACTACAAGGAAAGGATTTGGAATCCAGGGTAAGACTCATACCAGCCACACCAATCACACCGTACAACTCGTGATAACTATACCCAGTTAACAGTATGAATAACAACTGAGCCTCACTGAACAGATGGCTCATAACAATAACCCTTTAGTTAAGCAATAACTATATACAAGTATTGCAGAAAATCCGCACTTGGGACGGGCTCCCAGCATCCACTACGGACTACGAGAAATAGAATTACCGGTGAGTAAATTCTTATTTTCTCTGACGTCCTAGTGGATGCTGGGTACTCCGTAAGGACCATGGGGATTATACCAAAGCACCCAAACGGGCGGGAGAGTGCGGATGACTCTGCAGCACCGCATGAGCAAACTCAAGGTCCTCCTCAGCCAGGGTATCAAACTTGTAGAATTTTGCCAACGTGTTTGACCCCGACCAGGTAGCAGCTCGGTAAAGTTGTAATGCCGAGACCCCTTGGGCAGCCGCCCAAGAAGAGCCCCCTTCCTCGTGGAATGGGCTTTTACTGATTTAGGATGTGGCAGTCCAGCCGCAGAATGTGCAAGTTGAATCGTGCTACAGATCCAGCGAGCAATAGTCTGCTTAGAAGCAGGAGCACCCAGCTTGTTGGGTGCATGCAGGATAAACAGCGAGTCAGTATTTCTGACTCTAGCCGTCCTGGAAACATAGATTTTCAGGGCCCGGACTACATCCAGCAACTTGGAGGCCTCCAAGTCCCGAGTAGCCGCAGGCACCACAATAGGTTGGTTCAAATGAAACGCTGATACCACCTTAGGGAGAAATTGGGGACGAATCCTCAATTCTGCCTTGTCCCTATGGAAGATCAGAAAAGGGCTTTTACATGACAAAGCCGCCAATTCTGACACACGCCTAGCCGAAGCCAAGGCCAAATATATATATGACCACTTTCCACGTGAGATATTTCAACTCCACGTTCTGAAGTGGCTCAAAACAATGTGATTTTAGGAAATCCAACACTACATTGAGATCCCAAGGTGCCACTGGAGGCACAAAAGGGGGCTGAATATGCAGCACTCCCTTAACAACGTCTGAACTTCAGACAGCGTCTTTCCTAGCCTTTAACAGCGTAGGAATCGCTTCATCTGGAACGCCCTTTTCTGTTAGGATCCGGCGTTCAACCGCCAAGCCTTCAAACGCAGCCGCGGTAAGTCTTGGAACAGACAGGGCCCCTGCAGTAACAGGTCCTGTCTGAGAGACAGAGGCCATGGGTCCTCCGAGATCATTTCTTGTAGTTCTGGGTACCAAGTTCTTCTTGGCCAATCCGGAACTACGAGTATAGTTCTTACTCCTCTCTTACTTACTATCCTCAGTACCTTGGGTATGAGAGGAAGAGGAGGGAACACATAAACCGACTGGTACACCCACGGTGTCACTAGTGCGTCCACAGCTATCGCCTGAGGGTCTCTTGACCTGGCGTAATACTTTTTTAGCTTTTTGTTGAGGCGGGACGCCATCATGTCCACCTGTGGCCGTTCCCAACGGTTCACAATCTGCGTGAAGACGTTTGGATGAAGTCCCCACTCTCCCGGGTGGAGGTCGTGCCTGCTGAGGAAGTCTGCTTCCTATTTTTCCACACCCGGAATGAACACTGCTGACAGTGTTAGCACGTGATACTCCGCCCATCGGAGAATCCTTGTGGCTTCTGCCAACGCCATCCTGCTTCTTGTGCCGCCTTGTCGGTTTACATGGGCGACAGCCGTGATGTTGTCTGACTGAATCAGCACCGGCTGGTTTTGAAGCAGGGGTTCTGCTTGCCTTAGGGCCTTGTAAATGGCCCTTAGGTCCAGAATATTTATGTGTAGGAAAGTCTCCTGACTCGACCATTGTCCTTGGAAGTTTCTTCCCTGAGTGACTGCTCCCCAACCTCGGAGGCTTGCATCCGTGGTCACCAGGGCCCAGTCCTGAATGCCGAATCTGCGGCCCTCGAGAAGATGAGACTCTGCAGCCACCACAGCAGAGACACCCTGGCCCTCGGGGACAGGGTGATCAGCCGATGCATCTGAAGATGCGATCCTCACTTGTCTAACAGGTCCCACTGAAAGTTCCTTGCATGGAACCTGCCGAAGGGAATTGCTTCGTAAGAAGCTACCATCTTTTCCAAGACTCGCGTGCAATGATGCACCGACACCTGTTTTGGTTTCAGGAGGTCTCTGACCAGAGATGACAACTCCTTGGCCTTCTCCTCCGGGAGAAACACCTTCTTCTGTTCTGTGTCCAGAAACATGCCCAATATCAGCAGACGCGTCGTAGGAACCAGCTGCGACTTTGGGATATTCAGAATCCAGCCGTGCTGTTGTAGCACTTCCTGAGATAGTGCTACTCCGATCAACGACTGCTCCATGGACCTCGCCTTTATAAGGAGATCGTCCAAGTACGGGATAATTATAACTCCCTTCTTTCGAAGGAGTATCATCATTTCGGCCACTACCTTGGTAAATACCCTCGGTGCCGTGGACAGACCAAACGGCAACGTCTGGAATTGGTAATGGCAGTCCTGTACCACAAAACGGAGGTACTCCTGGTGAGGTGGGTAAATGGGGACATGTAGGTAAGCATCCTTGATGTCCAGTGATACCATATAATCCCCCTCTTCCAGGCTTGCAATAACCGCCCTGAGCGATTCCATTTTGAACTTGAACTTTCTTATATAAGTGTTCAAGGATTTCAAATTTAGAATGGGTCTCACCGAACCGTCTGGTTTCGGTACCACAAACAATGTGGAATAGTAACCCCGTCCCTGTTGAAGGAGGGGAACTTTGAATATCACCTGCTGGAGGTACAGCTTGTGAATTGCCGCCAGTACTACCTCCCTGTCCCGGGGAGTAGCTGGCAAGGCTGATTTGAGGTAACGGCGAGGGGGAGACGTCTCGAATTCCAGCTTTTATCCCTGAGATACCACTCGTAGAACCCAGAGATCCACCTGTGAGCGAACCCACTGGTCGCTGAAGTTCCGGAGACGGGCCCCCACCGCACCTGGCTCCACCTGTGGAGCCCCAGCGTCATGCGGTGGATTTAGTGGAAGCAGGGGAGAATTTTTGTTCCTGGGAACTGGCTGTCTGATGCAGCTTCTTTCCTCTTCCCCTGCCTCTGGGCAGAAAGGATGCGCCCCTGACACGCTTGCCTTTCTGAGGCCGAAAGGACTGTACTTGATAATACGGTGCTTTCTTAGGCTGTGAGGGAACGTGAGGTAAAAAAGTCGACTTCCCAGCTGTCGCTGTGGATACAAGGTCCGAAAGACCGTCCCCAAACAATTCCTCACCCTTATAAGGCAAAACCTCCATGTGCCTTTTAGAGTCGGCATCACCTGTCCACTGCCGAGTCCATAATACTCTCCTGGCAGAAATGGACATCGCATTTATTCTGGATGCCAGTCGGCAAATGTCCTTCTGTGCATCCCTCATATATAGGACTGCATTCTTAAAATGTTCTATATTTAGCAAAATAGTACCCCTGTCTAGGGTATCACTGTTGTCTGACAGGGTATCAGACCATGCAGCTGCAGCACTACACATCCATGCCAAAGCAATTGCAGGTCTCAGTATAGTACCTGAGTGTGTATATACAGACTTCAGGATAGCCTCCTGCTTTCTATCTGCAGGCTCCTTTAAGGCGGCCGTATCCTGAAAGGGCAGTGCCACCTTTTTAGATAAACGTGTGAGCGCCTTGTCCACCCTAGGGGATGTTTCCCAACGTAACCTATCCGTTGGCGGGAAAGGATACGCCGCCAGTAACCTCTTAGAAATCACCAGTTTCTTATCAGGGGAACACCACGCCTCTTCACACAGTTCATTCAACTCGTCAGATGGGGGAAAAGTCACTGGCTGCTTTTTCTCCCCAAACATAATACCCTTTTTTGTGGTAACCGGGTTTATGTCAGCAATGTGTAAAACATCTTTCATAGCCGTAATCATACATCGGATGGCCCTTGTGGACTGTACATTTATCTCATCCTCGTCGACACTGGAGTCAGACTCCGTGTCGACATCTGTGTCTGCCATCTGAGTCAGCGGGCGTTTTTGAGCCCCTGATGGCCTCTGAGACACCTGGGCAGGTGCAGACTGAGCTGCCGACTGTCCCATGGCTGTCACGTCATCAAACCTTTTATGTAAGGAGTTGACACTGTCTGTTAAAACCTTCCACATATCCATCCACTCCGGTGTCGGCCCCACAGGGGGCGACATCACACTTATCGGCTCCTGCTCCGCCTCCACGTAACCCTCCTCCTCAAACATGTCGACACAGCCGTACCGACACACCACATACACACAGGGAATGCTCTGACTGAGGACAGGACCCCACAAAGTCCTTTGGGGAGACAGAGAGAGAGTATGCCAGCACACACCACAGCGCTATATAATCAGGGATGTACACTAACACAAAGTGATTTTTCCCTATAGCTGCTTTACATATACAATTTGCGCCTAAATTTAGTGCCCCCCTCTCTTTTTTACCCTTTGAGCCTGGAAACTGCAGGGGAGAGCCTGGGGAGCTGTCTTCCAGCGGAGCTGTGAAGAGGAAATGGCGCCAGTGTGCTGAGGGAGATAGCCCCGCCCCCGTCTCGGCGGACTTCTCCCGCTCTTATATATATATTATGGCGGGGGATTTTGCACATATATAGTTTATTGGACTATATTATGTGCTTTTTGCCATAGAAGGTACTCTAATTGCAGCCCAGGGCGCCCCCCCCCCAGCGCCCTGCACCCATCAGTGACCGGAGTGTGTGGTGTGCATAGGGAGCAATGGCGCACAGCTGCAGTGCTGTGCGCTTCCTTCATGAAGACCGAAGTCTTCAGCTGCCGATTTTCAGGATGTTCTTCTTGCTTCTGGCTCTGCAAGGGGGACGGCGGCGCGGCTCCGGGACCGGACGATCGTGGACGGGCCCAGTGTTCGATCCCTCTGGAGCTAATGGTGTCCAGTAGCCTTAGAAGCCCAAGCTAGCTGCAAGCAGGTAGGTTCGCTTCTCTCCCCTCAGTCCCTCGTAGCAGTGAGTCTGTTGCCAGCAGATCTCACTGAAAATAAAAAACCTAACAAATACTTTCTTTACTAGAAGCTCAGGAGAGCGCCTAGAGTGCATCCAGCTCTGGCCGGGCACAGATTCTAACTGAGGTCTGGAGGAGGGGCATAGAGGGAGGAGCCAGTGCACACCAGATGTAGTACCTAATCTTTCTTTAAAGAGTGCCCAGTCTCCTGCGGAGCCCGTCTATCCCCCATGGTCCTTACGGAGTACCCAGCATCCACTAGGACGTCAGAGAAAATAAGAATTTACTTACCGATAATTCTATTTCTCGGAGTCCGTAGTGGATGCTGGGGTTCCTGAAAGGACCATGGGGAATAGCGGCTCCGCAGGAGACAGGGCACAAAAAAGTAAAGCTTTTACCAGATCAGGTGGTGTGCACTGGCTCCTCCCCCTATGACCCTCCTCCAGACTCCAGTTAGGCACTGTGCCCGGACGAGCGTACACAATAAGGGAGGCAATTTGAATCCCGGGTAAGACTCATACCAGCCACACCAATCACACCGTACAACTTGTGATCTAAACCCAGTTAACAGTATGATAACAGAAAGAGCCTCTTAAAGATGGCTCCTTAACAATATAACCCGAATTTGTTAACAATAACTATGTACAGTATTGCAGATAATCCGCACTTGGGATGGGCGCCCAGCATCCACTACGGACTCCGAGAAATAGAATTATCGGTAAGTAAATTCTTATTTTCTCTATCGTCCTAAGTGGATGCTGGGGTTCCTGAAAGGACCATGGGGATTATACCAAAGCTCCCAAACGGGCGGGAGAGTGCGGATGACTCTGCAGCACCGAATGAGAGAATTCCAAGTCCTCTTTTGCCAGGGTATCAAATTTGTAGAATTTTACAAACGTGTTTTCCCCCGACCACGTAGCTGCTCGACAGAATTGTAATGCCGAGACCCCTCGGGCAGCCGCCCAAGATGAGCCCACCTTCCTTGTGGAATGGGCCTTAACAGATTTAGGCTGTGGCAGGCCTGCCACAGAATGAGCAAGTTGAATTGTGTTACAAATCCAACGAGCAATCGTCTGCTTAGAAGCAGGGGCACCCAACTTGTTGGGTGCATATAGTATCAACAGCGAGTCAGATTTTCTGACTTCAGCCGTCCTTGAAATGTATATTTTTAAGGCTCTGACAACGTCCAACAACTTGGAGTCCTCCAAGTCGCCAGTGGCCGCAGGCACCACAATAGGTTGGTTCAGGTGAAACGCTGATACCACCTTAGGGAGAAAATGCGGACGAGTCCTCAGTTCTGCCCTATCCGAATGGAAGATTAGATAAGGGCTTTTATAAGATAAAGCCGCCAATTTAGATACTCTCCTGGCGGAAGCCAGGGCCAGTAACATAGTCACTTTCCATGTGAGATATTTAAAATCCACCTTTTTCAATGGTTCAAACCAATGGGATTTGAGGAAATCTAAAACTACATTTAGATCCCACGGTGCCACCGGAGGCACCACAGGAGGCTGTATATGCAGTACTCCTTTAACAAAAGTCTGTACCTCAGGAACTGAGGCCAATTCTTTTTGGAAGAATATTGACAGGGCCGAAATTTGAACCTTAATAGATCTCAATTTGAGACCCATAGACAATCCTGATTGTAGGAAATGTAGGAAACGACCCAGTTGAAATTCCTCCGTCGGAACACTCCGATCCTCGCACCACGCGACATATTTTCGCCAAATGCGGTGATAATGTTTCGCGGTGACTTCCTTCCTTGCCTTAATCAAGGTAGGAATGACTTCTTCTGGAATGCCCTTCCCTTTTAGGATCTGGCGTTCAACCGCCATGCCGTCAAACGCAGCCGCGGTAAGTCTTGAAAGAGACAGGGACCCTGTTGTAGCAGGTCCCTTCTCAGAAGTAGAGGGCACGGGTCGTCCGTGACCAACTCTTGAAGTTCCGGGTACCAAGTCCTTCTTGGCCAATCCGGAGCCACTAGTATTGTTCTTACTCCTCCTCACCGTATAATCTTCAATACCTTTGGTATGAGAGGCAGAGGAGGAAACACATATACTGATTTGTACACCCAAGGTGTTACCAGTGCGTCCACAGCTATTGCCTGTGGATCTCTTGACCTGGCGCAATACTTGTCCAGTTTCTTGTTGAGGCGAGACGCCATCATGTCTACCATTGGTCTTTCCCAACAGTTTATTAGCATGTGGAAGACTTCTGGATGAAGACCCCCCTCTCCCGGGTGAATATCGTGTCTGCTGAGGAAGTCTGCTTCCCAGTTGTCCACGCCCGGGAAGAACACTGCTGACAGTGCTATTACGTGATTCTCCGCCCAGCGAAGAATCTTGGCAGCTTCTGCCATTGCACTCCTGCTTCTTGTGCCGCCCTGTCTGTTTACATGGGCGACCGCCGTGATGTTGTCCGACTGAATCAACACCGGTTTTCCTTGCAGGAGTGGTTCCGCCTGGCTTAGAGCATTTTAGATTGCTCTTAGTACCAGAATGTTTATGTGAAGAGACTTTTCCAGGTTCGTCCATACCCCCTGGAAGTTTCTTCCTTGTGTGACTGCTCCCCAACCTCTCAGGCTGGCGTCCGTGGTCACCAGGATCAAATCCTGTATGCCGAATCTGCGGCCCTCCAATAGATGAGCCTTTTGCAACCACCACAGAAGATATACCCTTGTCCTTGGCGACAGGGTTATTCGCAGGTGCATCTGAGGATGCGACCCTGACCATTTGTCCAACAGATCCCTTTGGAAAATTCTTGCATGGAATCTGCCGAATGGAATTGCTTCGTAAAAAGCCACCATTTTTCCCAGGACTCTTGTGCATTGATGTACAGACACCTTTCCTGGTTTTAGGAGGTTCCTGACAGGTCGGATAACTCCTTGGCTTTTTCCTCGGGAAGAAAAACCTTTTTCTGAACCGTGTCCAGAATCATCCCTAGGAACAGCAGACGTATTCCCGGAAAACAGCTGCGATTCTTGGAATATTTAGAATCCAGTCGTGCCGTCGAAGAACTACTTTAGATAGTGCTCTTCCGACCTCCAACTGTTCTCTGGAACTTGCCCTTTTTAGGTCGTGCAAGTAAGGGATAATTTAGATGCCTTTTTTCTTTGAAGAAACATCTTTTCGGCCATTACCTTGGTAAAAAGGCCCGGGGTGCCGTGGATAATTCAAACGGCATCGTCTGAAACTGATATTGACAGTTCTGTACCACGAACCAGAGGTACCCTTGATGAGAAGGACAAAATTTGGACATGGAGGTAATCCTTGATGTCCAGGGACACCATATAGTCCCCTTTTTTCCGGTTCGCTATCACTGCTCTGAGTGACTTTATCTCGATTTGAACCTTTTATGTAAGTGTTCAAAACATTTTAGATTTAGACTATGTGTCACCAAGCCGTCTGGCTTCAGTACCACAATATAGTGTGGAAAAATAATACCCTTTTCCTTGTCGTAGGAGGGGTACTTTGATTATCACCTGCTGGATATACAGCTTGTGAATTGTTTCCAATGCTGCCTCCCTGTCGGAGGGAGCCGTTGGTAAAGCAGACTTCAGGAACCTGCGAGGAGAAGATGTCTCGACTCTCCAATCTTTACCCCTGGGATAATACTCGTACGATCTAGGGGTCAACTTGCGAGTGATCCCACTGCGCCCTGAGACTCTTGAGACTACCCCCCCACCTTGAGTCCGCTTGCACGGCCCCAGCGTCATGCTGAGGACTTGGCAGACGCGGTGGAGGGCTTCTTTTCCTGGGAAAGGGCTGCCTGCTGCAGTCTACTTCCCTTACCTCTATGTCTGGGCAGATATGACTGGCCTTTTGCCTGCATGCCCTCATGGGAAAGGAAAGATTGAGGCTGAAAAGACGGTGTCTTTTTTAGCTGAGATGTAACTTGGGGTAAAAAAGGTTGGATTTCCCAGCTGTTGCTGTGGTCCCCAGGTCCGATGGACCGACCCCCAAATAACTCCTTCCCTTTATACAGCAATACTTCCATCTGCCGTATGGGATCTGTATCACCTGACCACTGTCGTGTCCCTGACATCTTCTGGGAGATATGGACAACGCACTTATCTTGATGCCAGAGAGCAAATATCCCTCTGTGCATCTCACATACATATATATAGAATGCATCCTATTAAATGCTCTACATGAATAAAATATTTTCAGTCAGGGAATCCGACCAAGCCAACCCAGCACTGCATCTCCAGGCTGATGGCGATCGCTGGTCGCAGTATAACCACCGTATGTGTGTATATACTTTTTAGGATATTTTTCCAGCTTCCTATCAGCTGGCTCCTTGAGGGCGGCCGTATCTGGAGACGGTAACGCCACTTGATAAGCGTGTGAGCGCCTTATCACCCTAAGGGGTGTTTCCCAACGTACCCTAATTTCTGGCGGGAAAGGGTATAACGCCAATATT
This sequence comes from Pseudophryne corroboree, assembly GCF_028390025.1. Classification (NCBI taxonomy): domain Eukaryota; kingdom Metazoa; phylum Chordata; class Amphibia; order Anura; family Myobatrachidae; genus Pseudophryne; species Pseudophryne corroboree. Next base: position 137,459,982 of record NC_086451.1, read on the forward strand.
TGCTATCGGGGTAACCCTACGCATCATCACACACTTCATTTTATTTTATCTGATTCAGGAAAAACTACAGGTAGTTTTTTCCACTCCCACATAATACCCTTTCTTGTGGTACTTGTAGTATCAGAAACACGTAACACCTCCTTCATTGCCCTTAACGTGTGGCCCTAATGAGAAATACGTTTGTTTATTCACCGTCGACACTGTATTCAGTGTCCGTGTCTGTGTCTGTGTCGACCGACTGAGGTAAATGGGCGTTTTTAAAACCCCTGACGGTGTTTCTGAGACGCCTGGACCGGTCCTAATAGATTGTCGGCCGTCTCATGTCGTCAACCGACCTTGCAGCGTGTTGACATTCTCACGTAATTCTCTAAATAAGCCATCCATTCCGGTGTCGACTCCCTAGAGAGTGACATCACCATTACAGGCAATTTCTCCGCCTCCTCACCAACATCGTCCTCATACATGTCGACACACACGTGCCGACACACAGCACACACACCGGGAATGCTCTGACAGAGGACAGGACCCACTAGCCCTTTGGGGAGACAGAGGGAGAGTCTGCCAGCACACACCAAAAACGCTATAATTATATAGGGACAACCTTATATAAGTGTTTCTCCCTTATAGCATCTTTTATATATATACAATATCGCCAAAATCAGTGCCCCCCCTCTCTGTTTTAACCCTGTTTCTGTAGTGCAGTGCAGGGGAGAGCCTGGGAGCCTTCTCTCCAGCTTTTCTGTGAGAGAAAATGGCGCTGTGTGCTGAGGAGATAGGCCCCGCCCCTTTTACGGCGGGCTCGTCTCCCGCTATTTTTGAAGTTAGGCAGGGGTTAAATATCTCCATATAGCCTCTGTGGGCTATATGTGAGGTATTTTTTGCCTCTAATAAGGTTTTTATTTGCCTCTCAGAGCGCCCCCCCCAGCGCTCTGCACCCTCAGTGACTGTTGTGTGAAGTGTGCTGAGAGGAAAATGGCGCACAGCTGCAGTGCTGTGCGCTACCTTTATGAAGACTCAGGAGTCTTCAGCCGCCGATTTTGGACCTCTTCTCTCTTCAGCGTCTGCAAGGGGGCCGGCGGCGCGGCTCCGGTGACCATCCAGGCTGTACCTGTGATCGTCCCTCTGGAGCTAGTGTCCAGTAGCCAAGCAGCAAATCCACTCTGCACGCAGGTGAGTTCACTACTTCTCCCCTAAGTCCCTCGTTGCAGTGATCCTGTTGCCAGCAGGACTCACTGTAAAGTAAAAAACCTAAGCTAAACTTTCTCTAAGCAGCTCTTTAGGAGAGCCACCTAGATTGCACCCTTCTCGTTCGGGCACAAAATCTAACTGGAGTCTGGAGGAGGGTCATAGGGGGAGGAGCCAGTGCACACCACCTGATCTGGTAAAAGCTTTACTTTTTTGTGCCCTGTCTCCTGCGGAGCCGCTATTCCCCATGGTCCTTTCAGGAACCCCAGCATCCACTTAGGACGATAGAGAAATATGTAATTGTATTTTGACTGTTTATTTTTCAATGCATTCACTCATATCCTCATGTCCAACATTGGTCAAGTGTGTACCCACCACTGACCAAACCGTTACCTCTATCCTGGTGGCCTGTTGGGTCTCTTGGTTTTTAAACATTCTTAAAAACTAGGAGACCTGACCCCTGACAGCTGTCCATCCAGAATTGCCTACATTTTGTCAGTTTACAATCATCTTGCAATAGGTGAGCACTCTCCCAACATTTTCTTAGGGCTACTGGGGGTACAAAACATACCTCACCTGCATAAAGGTCCACCACTATCTCCTGGGAACAGCAAAGAGCCGCCAGCCTCTGTTTTTCTACAATGTTTCCGGCTGAGAACATGCACTTGGTGACATCAAATGTGTATCTGCAGATAGTTGTGAAGCCATTACACAAGGTAAATGAAATGAGAATTACATTCTATTTCTTATTTGTTATATCAGTTACCTGATGCCATTGTCCACATGTTCCACCCATCCTGTATCTCCAAGTAACATGGTCACATTCGGAGATCTCACGCCATCATGCAGCACACGACCTTGCTTTGCTAGACGTTTAGCCCCAAGAGAGCATGCTACACTGGACCAAAGTTCAGCACCTGCAAATTTTTAAACAAATGAACCCCTTTGCTGTTGAGGGTTTTTCAATCGGCACTGCTAGTAATTTTCTGACGTTAACGCTCGTTACATTCCAACATCAATATCATTGACTTTGTATATTAAAAAAATACCATTTGTCTTTTTGCACAGTCTAACACGTCAAATAAAATGTAGCTAGAGCGACCAACAAATATATTTTTACTGAAATTTCAAGAAAGTGTACCAAAAAACAAACATGATTTTTTAAACCACAAATAAATATTTGGTGCTTGATTCGGCATTAATTCACCTACCAAAATTGCAACCAGCAGGATTCTAGTTATATGTTTTCACAAATTTTTTTAAAAAAAATTTGCTAATGTTTTGCCATCTCGCCTTAACCAATATATTGCAGCCCTACAAGGCTGTTATTAAACTAGAAAAAACCTACAACATTACTTGAGGGAATCACATTTTTTATTTCGGATTATTGGAAAACTGTAAATGCGTAGGACCCGTACTGCATCCTTGCATGCAGTGACGCTGCAGACATCATTTGGGGGCGGAGTGGCAGCAGCAATGGGCTCTAACACAAAACTGAAGTGTGTTGCCTTCGTTTTGTGGGAGTACCAAGGCCAGGGTCTCCATCTCCAACGGAGAATACCTGGTCTCGGTGACGGAGTTGCGATGGCCGGTCTATACAACCTGAGGGTTACTCAGATGGCAGATGGTGTCTGACGTAGCAGTGGATCACACATGCGTCTATGTATACCAAAAGCCTCCTGCCGTATTAGGATATGTAAGCATCCCTGCTGCTTCCAAGGCACCTCCTGATGTACAGTATTAGCATATGTAAGCAACGCTGTCACTTCCAGGAAGCAACAGCTATTCTAAATCCATGCACACCTGAATCAGGCCCAATATGTGGGAGATCTGGGCTTTAGATCCCCTCCCATGCATGGAATTTTATTTTGTGCGCTGTTTAATTCATTGTCTGGCAATAACTGCTGCTTGGACACATCGTTTTAAAGTGGAGACTCTTTCAAACAAAGGTACTCTCATATGTGTGCAGTTCAGTATAGGAGAGATATGGTACACAGTGCTTATATCTCCAGCTCATTTATGCAAAAAGGAGTGTTATGGTAGACTTACCATGGTTAACACTCTTTCTGCGAAGTACACTGGCTTCCACAGGAAAACATTGGGGTGTAGAGTGGATCTTGATCCAGAGTCACCAACAGGCTAAAGCAGGCATGTCCAAACTGCGGCCCTCCAGCTGTTGAGAAACTACACATCCCAGCATGCCCTGACACAGCTTTAGCATTCTTTGACAACAAAACTGTGTCAGGGCATGCTGGGATATGTAGTTTCACAACAGCTGGAGGGCCGCAGTTTGGACATGCCTGGGCTAAAGCTTTAGGCTATCCCAGGATGCATTGGGGCCTCCCCTATAAACCCCGCCTCCAGGCACTGTGAGCTCAGTTTCGTTAACCAGTCCAATGCAGGAGCAGGTAAGAGAGAAGGTAGATGTTAGTCACACAGAACCACATTTTCACGACAGGAGATAGTACCAGCGGCTTATGCCATACAAACCCAAAGAAGCAAGGTGCGTCAGGGTGGGCGCCCCGTGGAACCAATGTACCTCGCAGAAAGAGTGTTAACCATGGTAAGTCTACCATAACACTCCTTTTCTGCAGCAGGATACATTGGTTTACACAGGAAAACATTGGGGATGTCCTAAAGCAGTTCCTCAAGGGAGGAGACGCGCCTTACCGAGTATGAGAACCTGGCGTCCAAAGGAAGCATCCTGGGAGGTGGAAGTATCAAAGGCATAGAACCTATTAAACGTGTTCACTGAGGACCATGTAGCCACCGTGCACAATTGTTCTGCGGACGCATCACGGCGGGTCACCCAAGGAGGTCCAACCGACTGAGTAGAATGGGCTTTAACAGCAGCAAGAGCTGAGAGACCAGCCTGCGCATAAGCTTGTGCAATCACCATTCTAATCCATCTGGCTAAAGTTAGCTTATTCACAGGCCAGCCACGTTTGTGAAAACAAAAGAGGACAAAAAGGGTATCTGACCTCCTGACAGAGGCAGTCCTCTCCACATAAACACAGAGAGCCCTTACCACATCCAAAGAACGCTCTTTGAAAGACAAGTCTGAAGAGATAAAGGCCGGAACCACAATCTCTTGGTTAAGGTGAAAAGATTACACCACCTTAGGCAAATAACCCAGTCGAGTTCGTAGAACTGCCCGGTCATGGTGAAAAATCAAATAGAGTGGACGACAGGACAAGGCGCCTAAGTCCACCACCCGTCTTGCTGAGATAATAGCCAGCAAGAACAGGACCTTGTCCATGAGCCATTTAAGGTCTGCAGACTCAAGAGGTTAATTGGAGACTCTTGCAGGGCTTTCAGTACAACAGTCAAATCCCATGGAGCCACAGGAGGGACATAGGGCGTACTTAGGATTCATCCTCCCTGAGTGAAACTATGAATGTCAGATATAAACGCAATTTTTCTCTGAAACCATACCGACAAGGCAGATATGTGAACCTTGAGGGAGGCCAGACAGAGACCTAAGTCAAGGCCTCATTGCAGAAAATCCAGAATTCTGGAAGTTCTGAACGTAGAGACATCATAATTCTTATCAGCACACCAGGTGAAGTAAGAATTACAAACCCTGCAAAAAATCCGAGCAGAGGACGGTTTGCAGGCTTTCAACAAAGTCTAGATAACGGTCTCAGAGAAACCTTTGGCCCTCAGGAGTGATGCTTCAAGAGCCACGCTATCAAAGCCAGTCTGGCCAGGTCTGGGTAGACACAAGGGCCCTGTACGAGGAGGTCCGGGCGCTGAGGAAGTAGAAGGGGACGCTTTGTCGATAAACCCTGCAGGTCTGAGAACCAATGACTTTGAGGCCACACTGGAGCGAATAGAAGTAGTATTTCTCCTTCTTGTTTGAACTTCTGTAGTACCCTGGGCAGGAGTGACACTGGAGGGAACACATAGGGCAGCCGAAAGTTCCATGAAATCGCCAATGCATCCACGAGCGCTGCTTGAGGATCCCTGGTCCTTGATCTGAAGACCGGAACTTTGTGATTGTGTCGAGAGGCCATAAGGTCTACGTCTGGTAGCCCCACCTGTCCACAAGGAGTTGAAAGACTTCTGGATTAAGACTCCACTCTCCGGCGTGCACGTCCTGGCGACTAATGAAGTCCGCTTCTCAGTTCAGGACACCCGGAATGAGCACTGCCGATATGGCTGGCAGATGGAGTTCCGCCCAACAAAGGATTTTTGACACTTCCAACCTTGTCATGCGGCTTCGAGAGCCGCCTTGATGGTTTATGTATGCCACTGTGGTGTTATTGTCTGATCGTACTTGAACAGGCCTGTTCTATACTAAAGGCAGGGCGAGCATTGAACACTGCCCTCAGCTCCAGAATATTTATTGGAAGGAGTGATTCCTCCTTGGTCAAATGACCTTAAAGAGTGTTGCTCCAACACCGCTTCCCATCCCCTCAGACTGGCGTCCGCTGTCAGCAGGACCCAGAGGGGATGGCCCCTGCTCAATTGCTGGTCCTGGAGCCACCAAGACAGCGACAGGCAAACCTCCGGAGTCAAAGAGATCTGAACCAATGAGGCAGTCCATCCCACTTGGAAAGGATTAATGTAGTGGGCGGGAATGAAATTGAGCGTACTCTATCATGTCGAACATCGACACCATCAGGCCAAGTACTTGCATCGCCGAGTGTATTGACACTCTGGGGCGACAATGAAGTTTCTTATCCTGTCCTGTATCTTCAGGACTTTTTCTGGATACAGAAACAGTCTCTGACTGTGCGTGTCCAGGAGTGACCCCAGGTGCACAATGTTCTGAGCTGGGACCAGTGAAGACTTCTTCCATTAATAAGCCACCCGTGGGCTTGCAGGAAGGTTACCTGTCAGTTACAGATGACATAGGAGGACTTCATGGGAATTTTCCAGAATCATCAGGTCATCTCGGTATGTCAGGATTCTGACTCCCTAGCGACGGAGATGAGCCGTCATCACGGCCATGACCTTGGTGAAGATCCAAGGAGCCGTAGCCAGTCCAAATGGCAGAGCCTGGAATTGGTCATGGAGGTTGCCATTAGCAAACCGTAGAACTGCTAATGCAATATGGCAATAGGTATATGCAGGTATGCATCCTGTATATCCAGGGTTACCATATAGTCTCCGGGTTCCATAGCCAGCACAATTGAGCGCAGCATTTCATACAAAACCTGAACACTCTCACAAACTTGTTCAGAGATTTGAGATTGTGTATAAACCGTAAAGACCCATTGTTCAGACTAGAACAGGGTCGAAAGTAACCTCTGCCTCTTTGGGACTAACTTACCAGCACAACCACTAGAACAGGGTCGAAAGTAAACAACGAAATAGGTGACAGACACCCCTGGGCACGTCTCTGAAAATCAGCTTGCCTTTGTTACCAAATAGAGGGGTAACCCTAAATGCTTCTGAGGAAGGACCAAAAGTGTCCGAAACGCGTTAAGCAGGTGGTGCTAGCCTTTTTCTGGACTGTGGGTGGACTGACCTTGGTGCTTCGACTTCCCTTGTACTGCTGTGGTGTCCGGGACCTCCGGTGCTTCCCCTTGTGCCATCTTGGGAGGGTAACTAGAAGATATCCGATACCAGCACCCCTTTCTATCCACTTGTAGTGGTTACATGCTTGTTTTTTTTATGAATATTGTGAGTGTTCTGTGTTATGTGTTAAATAAATTCGTTGTCCCTGTGAAATTGATCTGCACTATGACCTCTTCTTCTTTATTGAGAGAAAGAAGTATTCTACATCATTGAGTTTGTGTGGACAAGGGATTTAAGAACACTGAATATACAAAATCAAGATTTCACTCCTGTCTTTTCATAAGGACACTTATGTAAGGATTCATTTACGGTGTTTGGGCCTACTTTAAACTTTTCTGTTTATGGGTAACCCTAAACCGCCCAAAACGTCACAGGCAGAATACAATGGTAGGTAAAAAAAAATGGCGCTATTCAGTTGCAAACATAAAATATGTATAAAATGTAATGAAAAAAATGAAATAAAAGCATAATAACATGCATAAAATAAGGAGTCCTACCGGAAGGATGGTCGGACAGCTGCAGGTCACAAAGTAGTGCATTGCAGTCCGGACTTACCCTGCACAAGCTCCCAGATCTAAAAGTCCTCCCTGGCAAAATCTCCTCCACTGGAACTGCTGGCGCCAACGCGTTTCGGAACTTGATGTTCCTTTTTCAAGACATATATGCACCTCCATGCTTCCAATGGTTTATAAAGCCTGAAGCTGAGGTACTTCCTGGTTCATCATACCTGGAAATGGAAGCGGTATGGAAATAGTCATATAGTACAGAATATAGCATGCTGTACTTCTTTATTCAGTTCCCAGATATTTACAGGTAGTTGTAGTATGGAGAAGAGTCTTTATGAGCCACAGAATCCCGAACCGGAAGTCCTGCGGCCGCCATTTTGAAGTTGAAGCCACCATTTTGATTAAGGGAAAATAAAATGGAAACTGTTTAAGAGATTGTATTTTAGATTTCTGTGTTATTGTACTCCTCAGATAAATTCCCCAGGCATGATGATTCTAATCATAATGGGATAACAAATCTTTTTATATAAAAAAATCCCAAAGTGGGGAAAAAAATAAGAATTTACTTACCGATAATTCTATTTCTCGTAGTCCGTAGTGGATGCTGGGACTCCGTCAGGACCATGGGGAATAGCGGCTCCGCAGGAGACAGGGCACAAAAGTAAAAGCTTTAGGATCAGGTGGTGTGCACTGGCTCCTCCCCCTATGACCCTCCTCCAAGCCTCAGTTAGGATACTGTGCCCGGACGAGCGTACACAATAAGGAAGGATTTTGAATCCCGGGTAAGACTCATACCAGCCACACCAATCACACTGTACAACCTGTGATCTGAACCCAGTTAACAGCATGATAACAGCGGAGCCTCTGAAAAGATGGCTCACAACAATAATAACCCGATTTTTGTAACAATAACTATGTACAAGTATTGCAGACAATCCGCACTTGGGATGGGCGCCCAGCATCCACTACGGACTACGAGAAATAGAATTATCGGTAAGTAAATTCTTATTTTCTCTGACGTCCTAGTGGATGCTGGGACTCCGTCAGGACCATGGGGATTATACCAAAGCTCCCAAACGGGCGGGAGAGTGCGGATGACTCTGCAGCACCGAATGAGAGAACTCCAGGTCCTCCTCAGCCAGGGTATCAAATTTGTAGAATTTTGCAAACGTGTTTGCTCCTGACTAAGTAGCAGCTCGGCAAAGTTGTAAAGCCGAGACCCCTCGGGCAGCCGCCCAAGATGAGCCCACCTTCCTTGTGAAATGGGCATTTACATATTTTGGCTGTGGCAGGCCTGCCACAGAATGTGCAAGCTGAATTGTACTACACATCCAACTAGCAATCGTCTGCTTAGAAGCAAGAGCACCCAGTTTGTTGGGTGCATACAGGATAACAGCAAGTCAGTTTTCCTGACTCCAGCCGTCCTGGAAACCTATATTTTCAGGGCCCTGACAACATCTAGAAACTTGGAGTCCTCCAAGTCCCTAATAGCCGCAGGTACCACAATAAACTGGTTCAGTTGAAACGCTGACACCACCTTAGGGAGAAACTGGGGACGAGTCCGCAGCTCTGCCCTGTCCGAATGGACAATCAGATATGGGCTTTTGTGAGACAAAGCCACCAATTCTGACACTCGCCTGGCCGAGGCCAGGGCCAACCGCATGGTCACTTTTCATGTGAGATATTTCAAATCCACAGATTTGAGCGGTTTAAAATGTGATTTGAGGAATCCCAGAACTACGTTGAGATCCCACAGTGCCACTGGAGGCACAAAAGGGGGTTGTATATGCAGTACTCCCTTGACAAACTTCTGGACTTCAGGAAGTGAAGCCAATTTTTTCTGGAAGAAAATTGACAGGGCCGAAATTTGAACCTTAATGGACCCCAATTTGAGGCCCATAGACACTCCTGTTTGCAGGAAATGCAGGAATCGACCGAGTTGAAATTTCTTCGTGGGGCCTTCCTGGCCTCACACCACGCAACATATTTTCGCCACATGTGGTGATAATGTTGTGCGGTCACCTCCTTCCTGGCTTTGACCAGGGTAGGAATGACCTCTTCCGGAATGCCTTTTTCCCTTAGGATCCGGCGTTCCACCGCCATGCCGTCAAACGCAGCCGCGGTAAGTCTTGGAACAGACATGGTACTTGCTGAAGCAAGTCCCTTCTTAGCGGCAGAGGCCATGAGTCCTCTGTGAGCATTTCTTGAAGTTCCGGGTACCAAGTCCTTCTTGGGCAATCCGGAGCCACGAGTATAGTTCTTACTCCTCTACGTCTTATAATTCTCAGTACCTTGGGTATGAGAAGCAGAGGAGGGAACACATACACCGACTGGTACACCCACTGTGTTACCAGAACGTCCACAGCTATTGCCTGAGGGTCTCTTGACCTGGCGCAATACCTGTCCAGTTTTTTGTTCAGGCGGGACGCCAGCATGTCACCTTTGGTCTTTCCCAACGGTTCACAATCATGTGGAAGACTTCCCGATGAAGTCCCCACTCTCCCGGGTGGAGGTCGTGCCTGCTGAGGAAGTCTGCTTCCCAGTTGTCCACTCCCGGAATGAACACTGCTGACAGTGCTATCCCATGATTTTCCGCCCAGCGAAGAATCTTTGCAGTTTCTGCCATTTCCCTCCTGCTTCTTGTGCCGCCCTGTCTGTTTACGTGGGCGACTGCCATGATGTTGTCTCACTGGATCAATACCGGCTGACCTTGAAGCAGAGGTCTTGCTAAGCTTAGAGCATTGTTTTATGTGGAGAGAAGTCTCCAGACTTGATCACACTCCCTGGAAATTTTTTTTTTTTTTTCCCTGTGTGACTGCTCCCCAGCCTCTCCGGCTGGCATCCGTGGTCACCAGGACCCAGTCCTGAATGCCGAATCTGCGGCCTTTTAGTAGATGAGCACTCTGCAGCCACCGCAGAAGAAACACCCTTGTCCTTGGAGACAGGGTTATCCGCTGATGCATCTGAAGATGCGATCCGGACCATTTTCCAGCAGATCCCACTGAAAAGTTCTTGCGTGAAATCTGCCGAATGGAATCGCTTCGTAAGAAGCCACCATTTTTCCCAGGACCCTTGTGCAATGATGCACTGACACTTTTCCTGGTTTTAGGAGGTTCCTGACTAGCTCGGATAACTCCCTTGCTTTCTTCTCCGGGAGAAACACCCTTTTCTGGACTGTGTCCAGAATCATCCCTAGGAACAGCAAATTGTCGTCGGAAACAGCTGCGGTTTTGGAATATTTAGAATCCACCCATGCTGTCGTAGAACTACTTGAGATAGTGCTACTCCGACCTCCAACTGTTCTCTGGACCTTGCCCTTATCAGGATATCGTCCATTTTCTTTGAAGAAGAATCATCATTTCGGCCATTACCTTGGTAAAGACCCGGGGTGCCGTGGACAATCCAACCGACATCGTCTGAAACTGATAGTGACAGTTCTGTACCACGAACCTGAGGTACCCTTGGTGAGAAGGGCAAATTGGGACATGGAGGAAGCATCCCTGATGTCCCGGGACACCATATAGTCCCCTTCTTCCTGGTTCGCTATCACTGCTCTGAGTGACTCCATCTTGATTTGAACCTTTGTATGTAAGTGTTCAAATATTTCAGATTTAGAGTAGGTCTCACCGAGCCGTCTGGCTTCAGTACCACAATATAGTGTGGAATAATACCCCTTTCCTTGTTGTAGGAGGAGTACTTTGATTATCACCTGCTGGGAATACAGCTTGTGAATTGTTTCCAATACTGCCTCCCTGTCGGAGGGAGACGTTGGTAAAGCAGACTTCAGGAACCTGCGAGGGGGAGATGTCTCGAATTTCCAATCAGTACCCCTGGGATACTACTTGTAGGATCCAGGGGTCCTGTACGGCCCCAGCGTCATGCTGAGGACTTGGCAGAAGCGGTGGAGGGCTTCTGTTCTTGGGAATGGGCTGCCTGCTGCAGTCTTCTTCCCTTTCCTCTATCCCTGGGCAGATATGACTGGCCTTTTGCCCGCTTGCCTTTATGGGGATGAAAGGACTGAGGCTGAAAAGACGGTGTCTTTTTCTGCTTAGATGTGACTTAGGGTAAAAAAGGTGGATTTTCCAGCTGTTGCCGTGGCCACCAGGTCCGATGGACCGACCCCAAATAACTCCTCCCCTTTATACGGCAATACTTCCATGTGCCGTTTGGAATCTGCATCACCTGACCACTGTCGTGTCCATAAACATCTTCTGGCAGATATGGACATCGCACTTACTCTTGATGCCAGAGTGCAAATATCTCTCTGTGCTCTATAGTAAATAAAAAACTGTCCCTGTCAAGGGTATCAATATTTTCAGTCAGGGAATCCGACCAAGCCACCCCAGCGCTGCACATCCAGGCTGAGGCGATAGCTGGTCGCAGTATAACACCAGTATGTGTGTATATACTTTTTAGGATATGTTCCAGCCTCCTATCAGCTGGCTCCTTGAGGGCGGCCGTATCTGGAGACGGCAACGCCACTTGTTTTGATAAGCGTGTGAGCGCCTTATCCACCCTAAGGGGTGTTTCCCAACGCGCCCTAACTTCTGCCGGGAAAGGGTATACCGCCAATAATTTTCTATCGGGGAAAACCCACGCATCATCACACACTTCATTTAATTTATCTGATTCAGGAAAAACTACATGTAGTTTTTTCACACCCACATAATACCCTTTTTTGTGGTACTTGTAGTATCAGAAATATGTAACACCTCCTTCATTGCCCTTAACATGTAACGTGTGGCCCTAAAGGAAAATACGTTTGTTTCTTCACCGTCGACACTGGAGTCAGTGTCCGTGTCTGTGTCTATGTCGACCGACTGAGGTAAATGGGCGTTTTAAAGCCCCTGACGGTGTTTGAGACGCCTGGACAGGTACTAATTTGTTTGCCGGCCGTCTCATGTCGTCAACCGACCTTGAAGCGTGTTGACATTATCACGTAATTCCTTAAATAAGCCATCCATTCCGGTGTCGACTCCCTAGAGAGTGACATCACCATTACAGGCAATTGCTCCGCCTCCTCACCAACATCGTCGTCATACATGTCGACACACACGTACCGACACACAGCACACACACAGGGAATGCTCTGATAGAGGACAGGACCCCACTAGCCCTTTGGGGAGACAGAGGGAGAGTTTGCCAGCACACACCAAAACGCTATAATTATACAGGGACAACCTTTATATAAGTGTTTTCCCTTATAGCATCTTAATATATAATCATATCGCCAAATAAGTGCCCCCCCTCTCTGTTTTAACCCTGTTTCTGCAGTGCAGTGCAGGGGAGAGCCTGGGAGCCTTCCCACCAGCAGTTCTGTGAGGGAAAATGGCGCTGTGTGCTGAGGAGATAGGCCCCGCCCCCTATTCCGGCGGGCTCTTCTCCCGGTTTTTCTGAGACCTGGCAGGGGTGAAATACATCCATATAGCCTCAGGGACTATATGTGATGTATTCTTTTTAGCCAGAAAGGTATTAACATTGCTGCCCAGGGCGCCCCCCCCAGCGCCCTGCACCCTCAGTGACCGCCGGTGTGAAGTGTGCCTGAGCGCAATGGCGCACAGCTGCAGTGCTGTGCGCTACCTCATGAAGACTGAAAAGCCTTCAGCCGCCGGTTTCTGGACCTCTTCTTACTTCGGCATCTGCAAGGGGGTCGGCGGCGCGGCTCCGGTGACCCATCCAGGCTGTACCTGTGATCGTCCCTCTGGAGCTAGTGTCCAGTAGCCTAAGAAGCAAATCCATCCTGCACGCAGGTGAGTTCACTTCTTCTCCCCTAGGTCCCTCGTTGCAGTGAGCCTGTTGCCAGCAGGACTCACTGAAAATAATAAAACTATCAAAACTTTTACTCTAAGCAGCTCTTTATGAGAGCCACCTAGATTGCACCCTGCTCGGACGGGCACAAAAACCTAACTGAGGCTTGGAGGAGGGTCATAGGGGGAGGAGCCAGTGCACACCACCTGATCCTAAAGCTTTTACTTTTGTGCCCTGTCTCCTGCGGAGCCGCTATTCCCCATGGTCCTGACGGAGTCCCAGCATCCACTAGGACGTCAGAGAAATAGGATTTTAATACCTACCGGTAAATCCTTTTCTCCTAGTCCGTAGAGGATGCTGGGGACTCCAAAAGGACCATGGGGTATAGACGGGATCTGCAGGAGCTTGGGCACACTAAAAAGACTGACTGGGTGTGAACTGGTTCCTCCCTCTATGCCCCTCCTCCAGACCTCAGTTATAGGAACTGTGCCCAGGAGAGACTGACATTTCGAGGAAAGGATTTTTGTTAAACTAAGGGCGAGAAACATACCAGCCCACACCACAAACATACCGTACAACTGGAGTAGCATGAAACCAGATAACAGTATGAACTAACAACAGCAACAAGCTGAACATAACTAATACACAACCTCGTGTAACCGAAAATAACCAGTATCAACCTAACTGCAAGGAACAGTCCGCACTGGGATGGGCGCCCAGCATCCTCTACGGACTAGGAGAAAAGGATTTACCGGTAGGTATTAAAATCCTATTTTCTCTTACGTCCCAGAGGATGCTGGGGACTCCAAAAGGACTATGGGGTCTATACCAAAGCTACAGAACGGGCGGGAGAGTGCGGACGACTCTGCAGCACCGACTGAGCAAACATGAGGTCCTCATCAGCCATGGTATCAAACTTGTAAAACTTAGCAAAGGTGTTTGAACCCGACCACGTAGCTGCTCGGCAAAGCTGAAGTGCCGAGACCCCTCGGGCAGCCGCCCAAGATGAGCCCACTTTCCTGGTAGAATGGGCCTTTACTGACTTCGGCAACGGTAGCCCAGCCGAAGAATGAGCTTGCTGAATCGTATTACAAATCCAGCGTGCAATAGTTTGCTTAGAAGCAGGATTTCCAATCTTGTTGGAAGCATACAGGACAAACAAAGCCTCTGTTTTCCTGGTAAGAGCCGTTCTGGCGATGTAAATTTTCAAAGCTCTTACAACATCAAGAGACTTTAGAACCGCCACAGCATCTGTAGCCACTGGCACCACAATAGGTTGGTTAATGTGAAACGAAGAAACTACCTTCGGCAGAAATTGTTGACGAGTCCTCAATGCCGCTCTATCCGAATGGAAGATCAAATATGGACTCTTGTGAGACAAGGCCGCCAACTCTGACACTCGCCTGGCAGACACCAGAGCCAAAAGCATGACCACTTTCCAAGTGAGAAACTTTAACTCAACCTTACGCAAAGGTTCAAACCAGTGAGACATAAGAAACTGCAACACCACTTCAAGATCCCACGGTGCCACAGGCGGCACAAATGGAGGATGGATATGCAGTACTCCCTTCACGAAAGTCTGAACCTCTGGAAGGACGGGCAAATCTTTTTGAAAGAAAATAGATAAAGCCGAAATCTTCACTTTGATGGAACCCAATTTCAGGCCTGCATCGACGCCTGCCTGCCAAAAATGGAGAAACCGACCCAAGTGAAACTCCTCCGCAGGAGCCGCTTTGGTTTCACACCACGAAACATACTTTCTCCAAATACGGTGATAATGTTTCGCCGTAACCTCCTTCCTAGCCTTAAGGAGAGTGGGGATGACCTCCCCGGGAATACCTTTTCGAGCTAAGATTTGGCGCTCAACTTTCACGCCGTCAAACGCAGCCGCGGTAAGTCCGGAAACACGCAGGGCCCCTGCAGTAACAGGTCCTCTCTTAGAGGAAGCAGCCAAGGATCTTCCACAAGCAATTCCCGAAGATCCGGATACCAGGCCCTGCGTGGCCAATCTGGAACGACGAGAAACGCCTGAACCCTTGTTCGTCGTATGATCCCCAGCACCTTTGGAATGAGAGGAATTGGAGGGAACACATACACCGACTGAAACACCCACGGAGTCACCAGGGCGTCCACTGCACTGGCTTGGGGGTCCCGTGACCTGGAACAATACCTCGGAAGCTTCTTGTTGAGGCGAGACGCCATCATGTCTATCAGAGGAATTCCCCAACGCCTTGTCACTTCTGCAAATACCTCTTGATGAAGAGCCCACTCTCCCGGATGGAGATCGTGTCTGCTGAGGAAGTCTGCTTCCCAGTTGTCCACGCCCGGGAGGAAGACTGCTGACAGAGCGCTCACGTGCTGTTCCGCCCAGCGAAGGATTCTTGTGGCCTCCGCCATAGCCGCCCTGCTCCTTGTTCCGCCTTGGCGGTTTACGTACGCCACCGCTGTTATGTTGTCCGACTGGATCAGGACAGGACGACCCTGAAGAAGGCTCTTCGCTTGCAGTAGGCCGTTGTAAATGGCTCTTAACTCGAGAACATTTATGTGGAGACAAGATTCCTGGTTTGACCATTTTCCCTGGAAATTTCTTCCTTGCGTGACTGCGCCCCAGCCTCGGAGACTTGCATCTGTTGTCAGCAGGACCCAGTCCTGGATTCCGAATCGGCATCCCTCTAGAAGGTGAGAGCTTTGCAGCCACCGCAGGAGAGAAATCCTGGCCCTGGAAGATAGACTTATTTTCCGGTGCATGTGCAGGTGAGACCCGGACCATTTGTTCAGCAGATCCCACTGAAACTCCCGGGCATGAAACCTGCCAAACGGAATGGCTTCGTAAGCCACAATCATCTATCCTAGAGCCCCAGTGCATTGATGAATCGACACACTTGTCGGCCTCAGAAGCTCCCTGACCATTGTCTGTATTTCCAGAGCTTTGTCTTCCGGAAGAAACACACTCTGTAACTCCTTGTCTAGAATCATGCCCAGAAAGGGCAGCCGAGTGGCCGGGATCAACTGAGACTTCGGCAAATTTAGAACCCAACCGTGTTGTCGCAGAACCGACAGAGAAAGATCCACATTTCTTAACAACTGTTCCTTGGACCTCGCCTTTATCAGGAGATCGTCCAAGTACGGGATAATTGTAACCCCTTTCTTGCGAAGGAGAACCATCATTTCTGCCATGACTTTGGTGAAAACCCTCGGGGCCGTGGAAAGCCCAAACGGCAACGTCTGAAATAGGTAATGACAATCCTGTACCGCAAATCTCAGGAAGGCCTGATGCGGAGGATATATCGGGACGTGTAAGTAGGCATCCTTTATGTCGACTGACACCATAAAATCCCCCCCTTCTAGGCTGGAGATCACAGCTCGAAGAGATTCCATCTTGAACTTGAAAGTTTTCAAGTATGGATTGAGGGATTTTAGGTTCAGAATCGGTCTGACCGAACCGTCCGGCTTCGGTACGACAAAGAGGCTCGAATAGAACCCCTCCCCCCGTTGGGATGGGGGAACGGGAACAATGACCCTCTGTTGACACAACTTTTGTATCGCAGCATTTACCACATCTCTTTCCGGAAGAGACACTGGCAAGGCCGAAATGAAAAAGCGGTGAGGGGGCATCTCCTGAAACTCCAGCTTGTACCCCTGAGACACTATGTCTAAGACCCAAGGATCCAGGGCTGATTGAACCCAGACCTGACTGAAGATCCGGAGATGACCCCCCACCGGCCCGGACTCCCGCAGGGGAGCCCCAGCGTCATGCGGTGGACTTGGTAGAGGCGGGGGAGGACTTTTGGTCCTGGGTGCCTGATCCTGAAGGCGACTTCTTTCCCCTTCCTCTACCCTTTGAAGCGAGGAAGGACAAGCCTTTTCCTCATTTGTATTTATTAGGTCGAAAGGACTGCATCTGCTGATGGGGTACCTTTTTCTGTTGTGTGGGAACATAAGGAAGAAAAGATGACTTACCCGCAGTCGCGGTAGACACCAGGTCAACCAGGCCGTCACCAAACAAGACACTACCTTTGAAGGGGAGAGCTTCCATATTTTTCTTGGAGTTGGCATCAGCATTCCATTGATGGATCCACAGCGCCCTCCTGGCCGAGACCGCCATGGCATTGGCTCTTGATCCCAAGAGGCCAACATCCCTCGCCGCATCCTTTAGGTAATCTGCAGCGTCCTTGATATAACCAAGAGTCAAAATAATATTATCTTTATCAAGGGTATCCATATCAGAAGCTAAATTATCATTCCATTTAGCAATAGCACTACTCACCCATACCGACACCAAAGCAGGTCTGAGCAATGCACCCGTATTAACGAAAATGGCCTTCAAAGACGTTTCCAGCTTGCGATCCGCCGGATCCTTGAGAGCAGCCATGTCTGGGGACGGAAGCGCCACCTTCTTGGACAAACGGGATAGAGCCTTGTCGACATTCGGAGACGACTCTCATTTTTCCCTGTCATCAGAGGGGAAAGGATACGCCATAAAAATTCTCTTGGGAATCTGCCACCTCTTGTCCGGCGACTCCCAAGCTTTTTCACAAAGAGCATTCATTTCATGAGAAGGGGGAAACTTCACCTCAGGTTTTTTCCCTTTAACTAGGCAAATCCTTGTTTCCTGAACTGCAGGTTTGTCAGAAATATGTAAAACATCTTTAATAGCCACAATCATGTACTGAATACTCTTAACTACCCTTGGGTGTAAAGTAGCCTCATTAAAATCGACATCGGAATCTGAGTCCGTGTCGGCATCTGTATCACCATCTGGGTAAATGAACGTTTTTGTGACCCTGAGGGGGTCTGCACCTGAGCCAAGGCATCCTCCATGGATTTTCTCCATGTCTGTGTCTGAGAATCAGATTTATCCAACCTCTTAGACAACAAAGCAACATTAGCATTAAGTGTACTCAACATAGCAACCCAATCAGTAGTCGACTGTGTCGACAGAGCCATTTCCAGCTCCTTTTCTGCGCCCCCAGTAACTTCCTCCGGGGAGAAACACTCAGCCTCAGACATGCCGACACGAAGTACCGACACCCACACTGGCCAATAAAGGGGACAGCCTACAGGGAAGCCCAGAGAGAGAAACACAGAGGAAGTATGCCAGCTCACACCCCAGCGCCCATATATTACACCACACTAATATATGTCAGCAGCGCTGTACCAATAATA
Source organism: Pseudophryne corroboree (assembly GCF_028390025.1). Classification (NCBI taxonomy): domain Eukaryota; kingdom Metazoa; phylum Chordata; class Amphibia; order Anura; family Myobatrachidae; genus Pseudophryne; species Pseudophryne corroboree. Next base: position 137,478,113 of record NC_086451.1, read on the forward strand.
AGAAAAGCACCAAAAAATGTGTGCCCCCCCCGTTTTGCTCCCTTTTACGTGTGAGGAGCCTGGAGGTCCGGGCCAACGTTCTCTGCAGCGGCTGTGGAGAGAAGAAAATGGCGCTGGTGAGCTGTGCGACTAAGCCCCGCCCCTTCCCGGCGCGCTTCAGTCCTGCCTGAATTTGAATTTTTTATACTGGCGAGGGTCTGCTATACGGTAGAAGAAAAAAGGATTCCTGCACACTTTTCTAGGATATTTTGAATTTACAAATGTATATAAAAGTCCAAAATAAAGTTCAGTCAATATGTAGTTAAACAGTTCCAATAGGTAAAAACCTGTTCAGTGTATCCCACCAAACGGATGATGATAGCAATCACTTAATTCACAATGTTTTTCTGGTTCCTTCAGTCGTATATGCGACTTTGGTGGGATACACTGAAAAAGGTTTTTACCTATTGGAACTGTTTAACTACATATTGACTGAACTTTATTTTGGACTTTTATATACATTTGTAAATTCAAAATATCCTAGAAAAGTGCGCAGGAATCCTTTTTTCTTCTATGGATATATTTGTGGATTGGTGATATCCACGGTTGAATCCTGCTGCCTTTTTTGTCAATTTTTCTCTGTTTTGCCTGCTATACGGTGCCCGGGTACCGAATATCACTTTTACCAGTCTCCAATACTTCAGTAACTGCTGCCCAGGCCCCCCCCAGCACCCTGTGAGTGCCGTTAGTGGTATGTGTGGGAGCATGGAGTGCAGCACTACCGCTGCGCTGTACCTCCGTTACTGAAATCTTCTGCCGTCTGAAGTCTTCGGTTCTTCTCATACTCACCCGGCTTCTGTCTTCTGTGAGGTGGGTGACGGCGCGGCTCCGGGAACAAGCAGCTAGGCGAACCAAGTGATCAAACCCTCTGGAGCTAATGGTGTCCAGTAGCCTAAGAAGCAGAGCCCTTAACTAAGCAGAAGTAGGTCTGACTTCTCTCCCCTCAGTCCCTCGATGCAGGGAGCCTGTAGCCAACAGGTCGCCCTGAAAATAAAAAACCTAACAAAAGTCTTTTTCCAGAGAAACTCAGTAGAGCTCCCTTAGTGTGTGTCCAGTCACTCCTGGGCACAAAGTCTAACTGAGGTCTGGAGGAGGGGCATAGAGGGAGGAGCCAGTTCACACCCAGTCAAAGTCTTTTTAGTGTGCCCAAGCTGCTGCGGATCCCGTCTATACCCCATGGTCCTTTTGGAGTCCCCAGCATCCTCTAGGACGTAAGAGAAAAAGCCATCTTAGCAGCTGCTATTTCAGACACTATTTTATTTAGATCTTACCCAAACATAATGTCTCCAGTGAAGGGGAGTCCAGGTCCACTTTCCATGACCTCAACCACAGCATGCGGCGAGCCAGGACAGACGTGGTTGACGCCTTGGCTGCCAATACACCCGCCTCAGAGGACGCCTCCTCTAATAGGCAGCGGTGGTATTGTGAGATAGGTATTGCTGATATGTCAGATATATCTTCGGGCAGCTCTTCCTTTAATGCCTGAACCCACGCCTTATTGCAGCCCAAGAGGCAGCTATAGTAGGTCTATGAATGGCTCCAGTAAGGGAGCATATAGATTTCAGGCATCCCTCCACACTCTTATCTGTCAGTTCCTACAGTGAGGTGACAGTGGTGACAGGCAATGGACTACACCACAAGGCGGGCGACGTGAGAATCCACCGTGGTGGAGTTTCCCATTTGTTACATAACTCTGCAGGGAGAGGATAGCGAGCCAAGACCCGTTTTGGCAGAGGGAATTTCTTCCCTGGATTAGACCAGGGTTCCCATCTGATGTCCACAGGATGATCAGAATGGGGTAATATAGTTTTAACCACCTTCTGCTGTTTAAATTTTGCCACAGTAGTGGAATCCTCATCATCAGTGATTTGAAGGATATGCTTAGTAGCCTCCACTAAAGCAGAGACATCAATCTGCAAGGGAGAATCCTCATCAGTAACACAGGATTCAGTTTCTGACAGGACCGTATGCTACCCCTCCTCTTCAGATGAGACAACAGAGAGGTATTTAGATTGTGAGGAGGAAGCAGCCCGCTTAGAGGACCCAGAGACACGTAGTGACCTGGTATAAGTTTCTGTCTAACCAGAGACTGACTCATTTGCTGCAGTTTGGTTAGACAAATTTTCCGCCCAAGCGGATTAACCATAGAGACAATGTGAGGTGGCAGTGGCATCGTGGTTCCATAGGGGTCGCTAGGCGTTCCACCAGAGTACCCAGTAGGTTGGTGAACGCAGCCCAGTGGCTCCATTGCAGGTGCAGGAGCTGAGGACTGACTGAGAGGCGTATGACAATTAGAACACAGACTGTTAAATAACATTTTCCCTCTGGTGAATCCCTGGAGCATGTTCTACATGATGCAGGACCTTCCACTGATTTACTGCCCTTTCTGTTAGACATTGTGTGAGAATGCAACAACAGAGCGAATTAGCATGATATTGCCTAAGTACAATACCTGAGATTAAATCAGTACACAGTAGAATATACGTATTGGATAAATACTGTGACGCACTATATTAGCAGGCCCAGATGCACCTAGCCTCTTAGGGTACAGAATATAGTGACAGCTATATCTGGGAAACACTAAGAGTGAAACCACACAGCAGATGCAGGGAACACACAATCATAGGCAATGCAGAAATTATTATCAAAATAAAGCTGCACTGTAATATATATATATATATATATATATATATATATATATATATAGTGCTAGAGAATGGCGGCACTCAGCAGACTCTTTCAAAGATGCAAAAAAGCCTTTTATTATGGTCCATAATAAAAGGCTTTTTTGCATCTTTGAAAGAGTCTGCTGAGTGCCGCCATTCTCTAGCACTGTTACAGGAATTTTATTCCCTGGATGGCACCACAGCAAGTAATCTACTTCCCACAAGTGAGTGCCGAGCCTTTCCAATGTCATATATATATATATATATATATATATATATATATATATATATATCAGCGCAGTCTTAGACCGGAGATATATATCTGAATACTCGCACAATATATTCTGTAACAGGTACACTCTTTCTTAACTAACGCGTCTGTATAAAGACATGTAGAATACTCAAGTGTTTGTAAAGTCACAGCGCTGTATACAGGCAGCTTTACAAGGGAGACCTTGCCCTACAATCCCAGAGAGACTAGTAGTAGCTATGCTCATAAAATGGCCCCCAGCATCTATGTCAGGGAATAAGGGGAAAGTGTGAGGCAGCTCCAGGGCGGGAAATCTATTTGGAGATGACGCTCTGGGCCGGGGGAAGGGCTACAGGTCAAGCGCCGGTTCCCTTATGCTGGACTTCCACCGCTCGTACTACAGAGCCTTATTAAATGGGGCGTTAGTACACCCCACCTTTACTCTTAAGGCTGTTTCACACACACGGGTTTTCGCCGGATGGCAAAAAGCCGGACAAACTTTGTCTGGCTTTTTGCAATCCGACAGTGTCTTTCACACACAACGGCTTTGAGCCGTGTTTAATGGTGTGCGCATTACTTCACACACTCGGTTCACTGCCTATAAGGATGGCACGGCCCCGGCACGGCAGTCGGACCTTTCAGTGGATGTTTCCGGCTGCAACCCGGCAGCCAGGCAGGGGCCGTGCTGTGTGAAAGGAGCAGTGTGTTTTCTTATATAACTGAAAACACTGCTCAGTGACAGTGTCCATGCCAGTGCCGTGACCCGTCTTTCTAGGTCTCGTACGTAACGCTATTTAATGGCCTGGGAGACCCTCTTACCTCCTCCCCGTAGCTGCCATGCGATCCAGGAGAGGGTCTGCGACTGTGTGCCTAAGCTGGAGCGTCTCCGCCACAAGTACCCGGGAACTGAGCCATGGGAGTATGCGACGCCGCTTGGGAGGTGATGGAGTTGCAGTGCTGAAGTGTCACCCTGACATACAGCGCTGACAGCCCAGTTGAAGAAATCTTCTTAGAAAAGCTTTTTCAGGGCTGCCCAGTGCAGCCCTCCTGTTAGGTGACCTGCTGCTGTAGGCACCAACTCGAAGCTGAGCTCTCAGTGTCTGTAGGTGGTGTTTATAGGGGAGGCCCCAATGCATCCTGGGACAGCCTAAAGCTTTAGCCTGTTGGTGCCTCTGGATCAAGATCCACTCTACACTCCGATATTTTCCTGTGGAAGCCAATGTATCCTGCTGCAGAAACCACATTTTCCTGTAGCCCTGGATGACAAAGTCTGGGTTATCGTAGGTGATCACCAGACAATAACTGCTAAAAGGACACAATTTTAGATAGAGAATCTTCTCTTTCTAATGTGTGTGACCACATGTGTGGAGGTGCAATTATGGGCATTAGTGTTCTTCCGCCGATATATGTCTGATGATCACCATACAATAGCTACTAAGACATACAAAAAAGATGTGAATTGCGCTCCCCAATTAAGGTATATGTCACCCAGAATAATGTCCGTGATATTCTGCAAGAATATCACGGACATTATTCTGGGTGACATATACCTTAATTGGGGAGCGCAATTCACATCTTTTTTGTATGTACGTGTATTTAGGTTTGTGGTGACCTGGTGATTAGCTGCACCCCTTTAATCTTAGCGCAGAAAATATATCCTTTGTTTGACAATAGCTACTAAGAGTCCAAATACTTCAAAACAGGTCTCCTCTCATTCAAATGTGGGTGCCCCAACATCTACAGGTTCAATTATACTGTAGGTGTAAGCTGATCACCAGACAATAAACACTAAGGGGGTTCTATCATTTGAAAGAGGGGATCTTTCTTTCAAATATGCTGAATTTCTAGATGCAAGGTTGGGAGAAAATTTTATCCCATCTCTGGACTCCCTTTAATTTTCTGTAGCGTAGAGGGTTGATGTCTGATAATCTGTTTTATCACAAGGCAATAACTTGGGGAATCTAGTTTTAAAGATGAGGGTGACCCCATCTTCTGAATTGCAATTTTGGAGGAGATATGGGGGCTTGAAGTCCCTTACCCATCATTTTCAAGTGGTTTTCATTTTGAATTTTAAAAGAAAAAGTTATGTCAACATTCATGCCAGTGAGAGTAATATATATTTTCTTATCATTGCGGACCCCCTCAAACCAAACGATGAGCACCACTTGCTGTTGCCAGTTTTAACATACATGCTGGTGACAAGTGTGACTCATTGTTAAAAAGTTTGTTTTCTGGGGGGCGTGGTTTAGCAGCCATTAGGATCAGACGTGTACTTCAGGGGCTCCTGCTAATAACAAGACTTTCAGCTGTCCTATCTCCCCCAGCCACGCTCTAACCCCTCCGTGACCCGGCGGCATCCAGAACGTTCCCCGAGGCTCTCACCGCTGAAGACGCTGCACTCCTCCTCCTGCTTTAGCCCCTCGCGGCTGCCACGGCTCTCTCCTTTCCTTGTGCCGGACGGACACACGCCATCTTGCGACTGGTAGCTTCCTCCGCCGAACGCTGCGCTCCGGACCGCGTTGACGGGGAGAGACATCCTCACCTCCTGGCTCATATCACAACCCTATTTCTGTGGCCCGACATGGAGCCCGGCGGGGCTGGGGATGTGGATCGGAGGTCTCAGCAGTGGGAGGTAAGCGCACTGTGTGGGCAGCAGAGGCTAGCCCATATACTAGGCACCCCCCAGACATTGATTCCCGGCCCACAGCATCCAGCACGCGGACACCGGTGAGAGGCACTGCAGAGGGTCTCCCAGCCGCTAGTGACCGAACGCAGCCTGCACGTTCCTCGCACCCCCACGGGCGGCCCCCATCTGAGAGGTACCCTTGTGGGCCTGCTACGCCTGGGTCTCCCCGATTGCTTCGCCCACTCAGTTGGGGCAACGCATACTCCTCACCCCTGTCCTCTACATATCTTCCCACCCCCATAACCTCCGTGGCTGAATCTAGGCGGAACCTGCAGAAATCGGGGAGCACTGGAGGAGCTCCCGCGGATTGCGGTCCGCTTACCCCCTGGAAGCTGCGACCCCAATTTCAGCTGCACTGAGGCTCCCACTCCAAAAGCCTAGGTATCCCTGGCACCCGCCTACGGCATTGGAGTGCCGCTAATACCACCGCTGCCTTTTTATTGAACACAGCTGTGTCTGCTGGTCAGCAGCGGTCCTCCCCGACCTGCACTGCACGAGCGGTAGACCGAGATCCCCAAGAGAGGTGTTCGCCTCCCTCATTTCAATTGCTGCTTCTGCCGATCCGCGACCTGTCATCAATCACCATAGAGGAGCGCCGTCTTTAATACGTCCGGAGCCCCCTGCTGCTGAGAGGGGTAGATGGCCTTCGCTCCCTGACCCTCCGAACCATATGTGCCCGGACCTCCACCGCCAGGAAGGACTCGTGTGGTTCCTAGCCCCTCAGCGGCCACCCAGCGGAGAGTGGTTTGGCGCGCGGCACTGCTAAGGAGTCCCGTGGCTGCCTACGACACTTAATCATCCTCATGCCCCACTGATCGCACCGTAACTCAGCCCTCCAGTGGTTCTTTCTCTGACTGTTTGGTGGATTCGCTCCAGAAATTTCTCTCCAGTGCTTTGTTTAACCGTTCCTTACTCCAACCCACCTGCCAGGGTGCAATCATGTCTAAGTCCAACCCGAATACAAGAAAACGTGCGGTGACGGATATCTCCCAACATTTCACTAAAAACGACAAGAATGACAAACCCTCCTCGCCCTCAGGCCCTCCCTCTCCTAGCCTATCCTCATCAGATAAAGACGACCCATCCCCCTCTCCTGTCCTATCGACCAAAGAAGATATCTTAGCCTTGAAATCGCTCATAATGGACTTTAAAGAATCGATGGAATCCAAGTTGGACGGTGCGGTCTCTTCGATCAGATCGGATATCTCCTCTCTGTCTTCCAGAACCTCCAAATTTGAATCCAGACAGGACATACTTCAGAAGGATCACATAGAAACTGTCAGGGATATCGATCACCTTATCCAAGATATTTCGGAGCTGCGTGCCAAAAATGAGGATTTGAAAAATCGCGAAAGGAGAAACAATCTCCGAATCCGCAATATCCCTGAGTCTATTCTCCCAGCGGCCCTCGAAGCATATTTACAAAGGCTGTTCTCCACTCTTGTCCCAAGTGTGGGCCCCCGGGAGCTGCCCTTGGAGAGGGCTCATAAAGCCCTCCGACCTAGGCCTCGTGACGGCGATCCTCCTAGGGACGTTATCATGCGCTTCCTCAGTTTCAAAGATAAGGAACTGGTTCTCCTCCCGACTCGGGGTAAACCACATATATTGTTCGAGGACTCCAAGCTTCAGTTCTTCCAGGATCTAGCTCCCTCTACAATACTTAAGAGAAGGGAACTCCGGGACCTAACCTCCGCGCTCCGCGGGATTCGATACCGCTGGGGATTCCCCTTCAAACTCCTGGTTGACTATAACGGCAAAACAATCGTCATCAAAGACCCGAGGGAAGGGGGGGACTTTCTGTCTCACTTGGAGGACTCCGACCCCCCGCCTGGGCCGATTCCCAACTCTCGGCCAACCTAAACACTTCTGCACCCGCGGTCATATGAACATTCTACTCGTTATACTGCTATAGATGCTATGTAGCTTGTTTGATTAGTTTCAGTTTATCACACCCTGGTTGTTACTGACTGTCTACTGCACATTGTCTGCCCTTTTTTCTCCCAGCACGTTTTTTCAGCTCTGCGATCCATAGGTCTGCAGCTAATTCTATTTTATAAACACTACACACTCGGCGCTCACTGCCGCGTAATTGCCGCTAGTGCATAATCTATAGTCATGCATGCACACCAGGATAGATAGGATTTCTAGTAACTCTGTTGTTCATCTTACTGCAGTACTGCTCGTCATGTACCTAACGTTGCACTCTGCACGCTGCCTTTTCGCTATGTCTCCCACGTATTGATTCTTTAACCTCACGGCCTCTAATGCAAATTCCGCATAGACCACCACTGGAGGGACGTGTTCCCCCACTACCTTTACATACCACACAAGTTCGCACCATTGCTCTCTAACCTCTGAGCCCGCCTCCCTCACCCTTTCCCCCTTGTGGAGGGAGCACGGTCTCTATCCGACACTCCCCCACTCCGGATCCTTTGATCCTACTCTCTGTGCCTGTTCCTTCTCGCTGGTCGTAAGGAACCCCTGCATAGACTCCTCCCCCCGACACCACCCTACAGTACCTATTCTTCCTTTTTTTTTCTCCTCTCTTTCCTTCTCTCTCCTCCGTCGAGTCGGGGCCCTTTCTTCGTCTCCCCCCCCCCCCTTTTTTTGTTCGCTTTTTAGTTATTTATTTATTTTTAATTATTTATTTATTTTTCTCTCTCCTTTTTTCCTCTCTCTCTCTTTCCCGCATCTCTCCTCATTACTCCCCCACCCCCCCTTTCTCGGAAACATTCAAGATGCCCTTGGTCCTGGCGTCTCTGAACGCTAAGGGCCTCTATACCCCTCAGAAACGTTCGTCCCCGTTTCGATCTCTCCAGTCTCTCAAAGCGGGAATAGTGTTTATCCAGGAAACTCATTTTAAATCTCGGCAACATCCGACCCTATCCACCAAACGCTACCCGACAGCCTTTTATTCCTTAAGCCAATCGAAGCACAACGGGGTGGCCATCTTGATCCACTCCACAGTCCCATTTACACTACATTTGACTCACACGGACACTGACGTACGCTATGTCATCTTGACGGGCACACTGGGACATTTGGAATGCACGATCGCCACTGTCTACGCTCCCAACTTCGGGCAACCCTCCTTTTTCAATTATTTTTTCACAGACTTGACGAAAGTCCGAAAAGGTTACTTAATATTGGCGGGAGACTTTAACACCGTCCCAGACACCGACTTAGATAGATCTTCTGGCCATTCCCGCTCACAACGTGATTCATCCACACGATCCTTAAACAACCATATCCACGAATCTGGCCTCTTCGATGTTTGGCGGGCCCTCAACCCCACAGCTAGGGACTACACCTTCTCGATTCCACACCAATCAGACTCCCGAATCGATCTTTTTCTCTGCGGCACCCTGGTCTCTAAACACGTCACAGATTCATCTATTATCACCAACCCATGGTCAGACCATTCCATCATCACCGCCACTTTTGACATTCTCGATACTCCGACAACCTGCCCCAACTGGCGATTAAACAAGACACTTTTGAAAATCCCTAAGTTCCAAGAAAAAATAAGATTTTACTTACCGATAAATCTATTTCTCGTAGTCCGTAGTGGATGCTGGGGACTCCGTCAGGACCATGGGGATTAGCGGCTCCGCAGGAGACAGGGCACAAAAATAAAGCTTTAGGATCAGGGGGTGTGCACTGGCTCCTCCCCCTATGACCCTCCTCCAAGCCTCAGTTAGGATACTGTGCCCGGACGAGCGTACACAATAAGGAAGGATTTTGAATCCCGGGTAAGACTCATACCAGCCACACCAATCACACCATACAACTTGTGATCTGAACCTAGTTAACAGTATGACAAACGTAAGAGCCTCTGAACAGACGGCTCACAACAATAACAACCCGATTTTTTTGTAACAATAACTATGTACAAGTATTGCAGACAATCCGCACTTGGGATGGGCGCCCAGCATCCACTACGGACTACGAGAAATAGATTTATCGGTAAGTAAAATCTTATTTTCTCTGACGTCCTAGTGGATGCTGGGGACTCCGTCAGGACCATGGGGATTATACCAAAGCTCCCAAACGGGCGGGAGAGTGCGGATGACTCTGCAGCACCGAATGAGAGAACTCCAGGTCCTCTTTAGCCAGGGTATCAAATTTGTAGAATTTTACAAACGTGTTCTCCCCCGACCACGTAGCTGCTCGGCAGAGTTGTATTGCCGAGACCCCTCGGGCAGCCGCCCAGGATGAGCCCACCTTCCTTGTGGAATGGGCCTTGACAGATTTAGGCTGTGGCAGGCCTGCCACAGAATGTGCAAGTTGAAATGTGCTACAAATCCAACGAGCAATCGTCTGCTTAGAAGCAAGAGCACCCAGTTTGTTGGGTGCATACAGGATAACAGCAAGTCAGTTTTCCTGACTCCAGCCGTCCTGGAAACCTATATTTTCAGGGCCCTGACAACATCTAGCAACTTGGAGTCCTCCAAGTCCCTAGTAGCCGCAGGTACCACAATAAGCTGGTTCAGGTGAAACGCTGACACCACCTTAGGAAGAAACTGGGGACGAGTCCGCAGCTCTGCCCTGTCCGAATGGACAATCAGATATGGCTTTCGTGAGACAAAGCCGCCAATTCTGACACTCGCCTGGCCGAGGCCAGGGCCAACAGCATGGTCACTTTTCATGTGAGATATTTCAAATCCACAGATTTGAGCGGTTTAAAATGTGATTTGAGGAATCCCAGAACTACGTTGAGATCCCACAGTGCCACTGGAGGCACAAAAAGGGGGTTGTATATGCAATACTCCCTTGACAAACTTCTGGACTTCAGGAACTGAAGCCAATTCTTTCTGGAAGAAAATTGACAGGGCCGAAATTTGAACCTTAATGGACCCCAATTTGAGGCCCATAGACACTCCTGTTTGCAGGAAATGCAGGAATCGACCGAGTTGAAATTTCTTCGTGGGGCCTTCCTGGCCTCACACCACGCAACATATTTTCGCCACATGTGGTGATAATGTTGTGCGGTCACCTCCTTCCTGGCTTTGACCAGGGTAGGAATGACCTCTTCCGGAATGCCTTTTTCCCTTAGGATCCGGCGTTCCACCGCCATGCCGTCAAACGCAGCCGCGGTAAGTCTTGGAACAGACCTGGTACTTGCTGAAGCAAGTCCCTTCTTAGCGGCAGAGGCCATGAGTCCTCTGTGAGCATTTCTTGAAGTTCCGGGTGCCACGTCCTTCTTGGCCAATCCGGAGCCACGAGTATAGTTCTTACTCCTCTACGTCTTATAATTCTCAGTACCTTGGGTATGAGAAGCAGAGGAGGGAACACATACACCGACTGGTACACCCACGGTGTTACCAGAACGTCCACAGCTATTGCTTGAGGGTCTCTTGACCTGGCGCAATACCTGTCCAGTTTTTTGTTCAGGCGGGACGCCATCATGTCCACCTTTGGTCTTTCCCAACGGTTCACAATCATGTGGAATACTTCCCGATGAAGTCCCCACTCTCCCGGGTGGAGGTCGTGCCTGCTGAGGAAGTCTACTTCCCAGTTGTCCACTCCCGGAATGAACACTGCTGACAGTGCTATCACATGATTTTTCGCCCAGCGAAGAATCCTTGCAGTTTCTGCCATTGCCCTCCTGCTTCTTGTGCCGCCCTGTCTGTTTACGTGGGCGACTGCCGTGATGTTGTCCCACTGGATCAATACCGGCTGACCTTGAAGCAGAGGTCTTGCTAAGCTTAGAACATTGTAAATTGCCCTTAGCTCCAGTATATTTATGTGGAGAGAAGTCTCCAGACTTGATCACACTCCCTGGAAATTTTTTCCCTGTGTGACTGCTCCCCAGCCTCTCAGGCTGGCATCCGTGGTCACCAGGACCCAGTCCTGAATGCCGAATCTGCGGCCCTTTAGTAGATGAGCACTCTGCAGCCACCGCAGAAGAAACACCCTTGTCCTTGGAGACAGGGTTATCCGCTGATGCATCTGAAGATGCGATCCGGACCATTTTTCCAGCAGATCCCACTGAAAAGTTCTTGCGTGAAATCTGCCGAATGGAATCGCTTCGTAAGAAGCCACCATTTTTCCCAGGACCCTTGTGCAATGATGCACTGACACTTTTCCTGGTTTTAGGAGGTTCCTGACTAGCTCGGATAACTCCCTGGCTTTCTTCTCCGGGAGAAACACCTTTTTCTGGACTGTGTCCAGAATCATCCCTAGGAACAGCAGACGTGTCGTCGGAAACAGCTGCGGTTTTGGAATATTTAGAATCCACCCGTGCTGTCGTAGAACTACTTGAGATAGTGCTACTCCGACCTCCAACTGTTCTCTGGACCTTGCCCTTATCAGGAGATCGTCCATTTTCTTTGAAGAAGAATCATCATTTCGGCCATTACCTTGGTAAGGACCCGGGGTGCCGTGGACAATCCAACCGGCAGCGTCTGAAACTGATAATGACAGTTCTGTACCACGAACCTGAGGTACCCTTGGTGAGAAGGGCAAATTGGGACATGGAGGTAAGCATCCCTGATGTCCCGGGACACCATATAGTCCCCTTCTTCCTGGTTCGCTATCACTGCTCTGAGTGACTCCATCTTGATTTGAACCTTTGTATGTAAGTGTTCAAATATTTCAGATTTAGAATAGGTCTCACCGAGCCGTCTGGCTTCAGTACCACAATATAGTGTGGAATAATACCCCTTTCCTTGTTGTAGGAGGGGTACTTTGATTATCACCTGCTGGGAATACAGCTTGTGAATTGTTTCCACTACTGCCTCCCTGTCGGAGGGAGACGTTGGTAAAGCAGACTTCAGGAACCTGCGAGGGGGAGACGTCTCGAATTTCCAATCTGTACCCCTGGGATACTACTTGTAGGATCCAGGGGTCCACTTGCGAGTGAGCCCACTGCGTGCTGAAACTCTTGAGACGACCCCCCCCACCGCACCTGAGTCCGCTTGTACGGCCCCAGCGTCATGCTGAGGACTTGGCAGAAGCGGTGGAGGGCTTCTGTTCCTGGGAATGGGCTGCCTGCTGCAGTCTTCTTCCCTTTCCTCTATCCCATGGCAGATATGACTGGCCTTTTACCCGCTTGCCCTTATGGGGACGAAAGGACTGAGGCTGAAAAGACGTTGTCTTTTTCTCCTTTATACGGCAATACTTCCATGTGCCGTTTGGAATCTGCATCACCTGACCACTGTCGTGTCCATAAACAACTTCTGGCAGATATGGACATCGCACTTACTCTTGATGCCAGAGTGCAAATATCCCTCTGTGCATCTCGCATATATAGAAATGCATCCTTTAAATGCTCTATAGTCAATAAAATACTGTCCCTGTCAAGGGTATCAATATTTTCAGTCAGGGAATCCGACCAAGCCACCCCAGCGCTGCACATCCAGGCTGAGGCGATCGCTGGTCGCAGTATAACACCAGTATGTGTGTATATACTTTTTAGGATATTTTCCAGCCTCCTATCAGCTGGCTCCTTGAGGGCGGCCCTATCTGGAGACGGTACCGCCACTTGTTTTGATAAGCGTGTGAGCGCCTTATCCACCCTAAGGGGTGTTTCCCAACGCGCCCTAACTTCTGGCGGGAAAGGGTATACCGCCAATAATTTTCTATCGGGGGAAACCCACGCATCATCACACACTTCATTTAATTTATCTGATTCAGGAAAAACTACAGGTAGTTTTTTTTTACACTCCACATAATACCCTTTTTTGTGGTACTTGTAGTATCAGAAATATGTAACACCTCCTTCATTGCCCTTAACAAGTAACGTGTGGCCCTAAAGGAAAATACGTTTGTTTCTTCACCGTCGACACTGGAGTCAGTGTCCGTGTCGACCGACTGAGGTAAAAGGACGTTTTAACGTCCCTGACGGTGTTTGAGACGCCTGGACAGGTACTAATTGGTTTGCCGGCCGTCTCATGTCGTCAACCGACCTTGCAGCGTGTTGACATTATCACGTAATTCCTTAAATAAGCCATCCATTCCGGTGTCGACTCCCTAGAGAGTGACATCACCATTACAGGCAATTGCTCCGCCTCCTCACCAACATCGTCCTCATACATGTCGACACACACGTACCGACACACAGCACACACACAGGGAATGCTCTGATAGAGGACAGGACCCCACTAGCCCTTTGGAGAGACAGAGGGAGAGTTTGCCAGCACACACCAAAACGCTATAATTATACAGGGACAACCTTTATAAGTGTTTTTCCCTTATAGCATCTTAATATATATAATCATATCGCCAAATTAGTGCCCCCCCTCTCTGTTTTAACCCTGTTTCTGTAGTGCAGTGCAGGGGAGAGCCTGGGAGCCTTCCCACCAGCATTTCTGTGAGGGAAAATGGCGCTGTGTGCTGAGGAGAATAGGCCCCGCCCCCTTTTCGGCGGGCTTCTTCTCCCGTTTTTCTGAGACCTGGCAGGGGTTAAATACATCCATATAGCCCCAGGGGCTATATGTGATGTATTTTTTAGCAAGAACAAGGTATTCTCATTGCTGCCCAGGGCGCCCCCTGCAGCGCCCTGCACCCTCCGTGACCGCTGGTGTGAAGTGTGTGACAACAATGGCGCACAGCTGCAGTGCTGTGCGCTACCTCATGAAGACTGAAAAGTCTTCTGCCGCCGGTTTCTGGACCTCTTCACTTTTCGGCATCTGCAAGGGGGTCGGCGGCGCGGCTCCGGGACCGGACTCCATGGCTGGGCCTGTGTTCGATCCCTCTGGAGCTAATGGTGTCCAGTAGCCTAAGAAGCCAATCCATCCTGCACACAGGTGAGTTCACTTCTTCTCCCCTAAGTCCCTCGTTGCAGTGAGCCTGTTGCCAGCAGGACTCACTGTAAAATAAAAAACCTAAAAACTTTTTCTAAGCAGCTCTTTAGGAGAGCCACCTAGATTGCACCCTGCTCGGACGGGCACAAAAACCTAACTGAGGCTTGGAGGAGGGTCATAGGGGGAGGAGCCAGTGCACACCACCTGATCCTAAAGCTTTATTTTTGTGCCCTGTCTCCTGCGGAGCCGCTAATCCCCATGGTCCTGACGGAGTCCCCAGCATCCACTAGGACGTCAGAGAAAATTAATCTAGCTATCGCTGAATATTTTCCCCTAAATATTACTGATTCCTCATGCACCCCATTAATCTGGGAAGCCCACAAGGCTGTCATTAGAGGCCACATCATCAGCTATGCATCGCATAGGAACCGGGAACATAAGCAAAAGATATCGTCTCTCACAGTTGAGCTCCATAATCTGGAAACCCTACATAAACGACGGCCCTCGCGTTCTCTCTACACACAACTCTTGTCGGTCAGGGCAGCACTGAACGCTTTACTGGCTGAAAAAACTGAGTGCTCTCTCCGCTGGTTAAAGCAAAGATTCTATGAAAAGAGTAACAAAGCTGATAAGCTAATGGCCAGCAGATTGAGAGCCCGGAAGGCGCACACTGCTATCCCGGCCATTAAAGACGACAACGGCTCCCTCCAATACAACCCAGCGACTATTAACTCTCTTTTCAAGAATTACTACGAGCGGCTTTACAATCTGCCTGACACTTCATCTTCCCTGAACTCGACCCACCCCACGACTTCTGATTACTTAGCATCTTCTGACCTTCCCTGTATCGACTCAAACACCTCTTCGGGCCTCGATCAACCTATCACCCCTGAAGAAATCGACCTCGCTATCAAATGTCAGAAGCCGTCCAAAGCCCCAGGTCCGGACGGCTTTCCGATGTCCTACTACAAAACTTTTCAGCCCGCACTACTTCCTCACCTCACTACAGTATTTAATCTGATTCTGGACGGGTCCCCCTTCCACTCCCACACTACTAAGGCTATCATTACCGTGCTTCCAAAACCCGGTAAAGACCCCCAGCTTCTTTCTAACTATCGGCCTATATCCCTTCTGAACTCCGATTTGAAAATCTTCGCTAAAGTATTGGCATCTAGACTTAATCCTATTCTTCCTTCGCTCATACACCCTGACCAGGTAGGCTTTGTCCCGTCTAGACAGGCTCTTGACAATACTAGACGCGTTGTCGACATCATTCACCACATTAACCTCCACAAGATCCCAGCCTTGGCGCTCGCCCTGGACGCGGAGAAAGCCTTCGACAGGGTCTCATGGCCTTTCATGCAACTCACTCTACAACGTTTTGGCTTTCAAGGTAAATTTCTTCAGGCCATACAGGCCTTATATCATAACCCCTCAGCATCGGTACATTCTAACGGGTTATTATCTGACCCCTTCAAAATTTCAAATGGAACCCGACAAGGATGTCCATTATCTCCCCTCATATTCGCACTTATTATTGAACCCCTCGCGAATCGCATCCGGGCCAACCCTGACATTTCAGGGATACGTATCAATCACACCCAGTACACCATCTCCCTCTTCGCCGACGATATACTTTTAACTTTGACAAACCCGACTATCTCCCTTCCGAATCTCTTCCAAGAGCTATCCACATATGGCAACCTCTCGGGTTACAAGATTAACCAGACAAAATCCAAAGCCCTCTCCTTACACATCTCCAAAACAACTAAATCTCACCTACAAAATAATTTTGACTTCTCCTGGCGCAGACATTCGCTTAAATATTTAGGGGTTTCTATCACCAAATCTTACAGTTCCCTTTACAGAGCCAACTACCCCCCGCTCATCGCTTCTATCCTTAGAGATATTCATCAATGGGAATCCTACTTCCTCTCGTGGGTGGGACGAATCAACGCAATAAAAATGAACGCCCTCCCCAGACTCCTGTACTTATTTCAAACGCTCCCAATTCCGATCCCCCCTCAGATTCTTAATACCCTTCAATCTTCTCTGTGTAAATTCATTTGGAATCATAAAAAACCCAGAATCCGCCGGGATATCTTAGCCAAACATTCCCGGAACGGCGGCCTAGGCCTTCCCATCCTTCAGCGTTATTACGATGCGACTAGGCTGAGCCAAATGGTTGCCTGGCACGCCCCAAAGCATACTAAAAGGTGGGTAGACCTGGAGAGTGATCTGATGGGAGTTCCTTTAATCTCATACTTGCCTTGGCTCTCTGGACAACAATGCTCCCAACTTCCCTGTCCTTCACCCACGATAGAGTTGACACTTAAACATTGGAGGAACCTGAATAAAAAATTTAAATTGGCCACCCAACCCTCCCCTCTGACTCCCATCTGGAACAATCCAGCATTTCCCCCGGGGCTCTCCCAAGGAATGGCCCGCTGTTGGATCTCTGCTGGTGCTACTAGAATTCATCACTTCACAGGGAAACACGCCATTAAATCATTTGCCGATTTGAAAAGCACATATGACTTACCTAATTCTCTGTTTTACCAATATCTTCAAATTCGCCACTTTCTCTCTTCTCTACACTTAACATTCCCATTACCGGTTCCCTCACCTCTTGAAAGATACTGCATTTACAATCCCACGGAGAGGGGCACTATCTCTTTTCTCTATAAATCTATCCTCAACCCTGAATCGCCCCCCCTCGAACCGCACGAGTTAGCGTGGGAAGCAGATCTCGGGCAACACCTCGGAGAAGAGGGTTGGAACACAATTCGCACCGCGATCTCACAAAGCTCCATCAACGTAGCTACACGTGAAAACTCATACAAAATATACACGAGATGGTACCTGGTGCCAGATCGGCTGCACAGGATCTATCCTGATACCTCCAACCTTTGCTGGAGGAACTGCGGTCAAGTGGGCACGTTTTATCACGTTTGGTGGACCTGTCCGGTCATAGCTCAATACTGGGCGATGATCCGCACGCTCTTTTCTCAACTAATTGACTTTCCGGTGCCTCTTTCGCCCGCTAACTTTCTTCTCTGCTCTCCACCCGACCACGTCTCTAAAGACTCGAAAAAATGGACCCTCTTTATCTCGTGCGCAGCCAAATAGCAAATAGCATGTAACTGGAAGAACCCCGATGCCCCCAATCGTCAGGCACTAATGAACAGAATCTGGTTTGTCGCAAACATGGAATACATTACTAGTCTACAACACAACACAGTCCAAAAATTCCACTGTACCTGGCTTCCCTGGTATAGGTATCACGACCAACCCCTCCCAGGACTGAATTAATTCCGGGTCCCATCCTATAACTACTACCTTTCCCCCTAACCCTTCCCCCCCCCTTTTTTTTTTCTTTTTTCTTTCTCTTCCCACCCCTTCCCTTATTCTCTTTTTATTTCTCAGGCCTCCGACGCACGGCAAAACTTTACTTTTTCTTCTTTCTTTTACATCTTTTGATTACTTCTTTCTATCCTACCCTTCCTTCCTACTTTACACATCTGTCCCGCCAAATATTTACTGTCTCCTTTACAGCTCGGAACTCTGCGAGCTCACTCCTCTTCTTGATTTTACATCTTCCTGCTTTACGAAACCCGTCTTCTTACTTATTTTCCAAATCTCTAGATTACACGTTAACATATTATACTTTTTTCTTTCTCTATTACTTCTTCGGAGAAACTTTTTGTATCTGTATTCACACTGACCTTTCAGCCACCTGTTCATTGATTATATTCCTGTTGTGTTGTTTAATGCTGAAATGTATGTTTTGCTCTCACATTAAAATCTACTTGATATAAAAAAAAAAGTTTGTTTTCTGATTAACTATTAACTAGTCTAACACTGTTTATTAACAGTTTGTATTTATAATCACCTAGCTGTTTCCATACAGGGTCACAAAAACAGTCTTCACTCAGGACAACTAGATCGCCATGTTGCTGCCAGGAGTGAGGAAGGTCACGTTCCAAATCCCGTCCCCAAAATACTCCATAGCGTTCCAAAAGCTCATATAGGTCCACACGTAATTTCTGGGCTGGAGACTGAACTCTAGCCCTTTTGGAAAGCACAGGATTCTGGAATACAAATAATAAGCTCAGGTCACATTTTACAATATTTTAAAATTAAAAACTAACAAACTAACCAACCAACAACATACAGTTATCCCTCAATAAAAGGAAAACAAAACCAGAACATTTCAAGAAACATTATAGTCTTAGGGGTGTATCCAATTAGCCGCGATAATGCGATCCGCGATCACGGCTATGGTTATCGCACCTATCTCCCGAAAAATCAGCTTATCGCAGCCGGCGTGCTCCATCTTACTGCGCTTATCCTATTCCATAATGGTGATAATGGGATTTTAATTACCTACTGGTAAATCCTTTTCTCGTAGTCCGTAGGGGATACTGGGAATCCATTTAGTACCATGGGGTATAGATGGCTCCACTTGGAGCCATGGGCACTATAGAGGTTTGATAACTTGTGCTCACTCCTTCCTCTATGCCCCTCCTACCAGACTCAGTCTAGGATACTGTGCCCGAGGAGATGGACATACTTCGAGAGAAGGAAACAGATAAAGAAAGTGGTGAGATTTCGAACCAGCACAACCAGAAAAAGAGGAAAGCCATGCTAACCAAACTTGAAAACAGGAACAGCAACGGCTGAACTAAACAACAGTACTTAAACAAGTAAGTGCAGGAAGAACGAAGCACCGGGCGGGCACCCAGTATTCCCTACGGACTACTAGAAAAGGATTTACCAGTAGGTAATTAAAATCCTATTTTCTCTTACGTCATAGGGGATACTGGGAATCCATTTAGTGCCATGGGGAAGTACCAAAGCTCCCAAACCGGTGAGAGAGTGCTGAGGTTCCTGCAGAAAAGATTGACCAATTACTGAAGGTCCTCAGAGGCCAAGGTATCAAACTTGTAAAACCTGGCAAACGTGTTCGAACCTGACCAAGTAGCTGCTCGGCAGAGCTGTAATGCCGAGACACCATGGGCAGCCGCCCAAGAGGAACCCACCGACCTAGTAGAGTGGGCCTGTACAGATTTTGGAATCTGCTAGCCTGCCGTGGAATAAGCATGCCTGATAGTTAGCCTGATCCAACGTGCAATTGACTGCTTAGAAGCAGGACACCCAATTTGTCATCATAAAGAACGAACAGCAAGTCCGATTTCCTGTGACGAGCAGTTTGCTTTACATATACCTTCAAAGCCCTTACACAATGTCCAAAGACTTTGAAGTAGCAGAGGTGTCAGTAACAACCGGATCCACAATTGGCTGGTTGATATGAAACGCCTACACCACCTTAGGAAGGAATTGCTGACGAGTCCTGAGTTCAGCTCTGTCCTTATGGAAAATCAAGTAGGGGCTCTTGTGAGACAATGCCCCCAGCTCCAATATGCGCCTTGCCGAAGCCAAGGCGAACAGTGTGATGGTCTTCCATGTAAGATATTTTACGTCTACCTCCTGTAACGGTTCAAACCAGTCTGATTGGAGGAATTTCAGAACCAAATTAAGATCCCAAGGTGCCGTGGGAGGCACAAAGGGAGGTTGGATATGAAGAACACCCTACAAGAACATCTGAAGCTCAGGGAGAGAAGACAACTGTTTCTGAAAGAAAATAGACAAGGCTGAAATTTGAACTTTTATGGAGCCTCGGCGTAGGTCCACAACAACTTCCGACTGCAGAAAAAGCAGGAAACGTCCCAGATGAAATTCCACCGTAGAATATTGTCTACGCTCACACCAAGAGACATATTTCTTCCAGATACGATGGTAATGTTTAGACGTTCCCCCTTCCTGGCTTGGATCATAGTCAAGATGACCGTGTCAGGAATCCCCCTCCTGGCCAGAATCAGCCGTTCAACTTCCATGCCGTCAAACGTAGCCGTGGTAAGTCTTGATAAACGAACAGGCCCTGTTGCAGAAGATCCTATCGAAGAGGCAGAGGCCACGGGTCTTAGATTAGCATCTCGAGAAGATCCGCATACCAAGCCCTTCGCGGCAAGTCCGGAGCAATGAAAATTGCTTGAACTCTTTCCCTTTTTATTCTTTTGAGAATTTTTGGGATCAGAGGAATGGGAGGAAACAAGTACACCACCAGTCGGTAGGCCCATGGAGTTGTCAGGGAGTCGACCGCTACAGCTTGTGGGTCCCTCGACCTGGAACAATACCGCTTGAGCTTCTTGTTGAGTCGAAAAACCATCATGACGATTTGTGGATAACCCCACCGACGCGTCAGCCACTGGAACACCTCCGGGTGGAGGCCCCACTCCCCCGAATGCAGGTCGTGTCTGCTGAGGAAATCTGCTTCCCAGTAGTCTACTCCCGGAATGAAGATAGTCGACAACGCCATGGCGTGTTTTTCCGCCCAGAGGATTCTTCACACCTCTGACATTGCGGCTCTGCTTTTCGTTCCACCCTGTCGGTTGATGTAAGTCATCGCTGTCACATTGTCCAACTGGACTTGAATGACCCGATTCTGAAGAAGAGATGAGGTCTGCAGAAGGGCGTTGTAGATAGCCCCGAGTTCCAGGATGTTTATTGGAAGAACTCTTTCCTGACTTGACCATCTTCCTTGAAACTGCACCCCCTGAGTGACTGCACCCCAACTTTTGCGTCTGTAGTCAGAAGAATTTAATTCTGAATCCTGAACCTTCGACCCCCCCCAAGTTTGAAGCCACCACAGGAGGGAGATCCTGGCTTTTGGCGACAGACAAATCCTCTGATGCATGTGAAGATGCGATCCGGACCATTTGTCCAACAGATCCAGGTGGAAGGTTCTTGCATGAAACCTTCTGTACGGAATTGCTTTGTAAGAAGCCAACATTTTCCCCAGAAGGTGGATGCACAGATGTACAGAGATTCGGGTTGGCTTCAAGACAGCACGAACCATCCACTGGATCACAATTGCCTTTTCCAAGGGAAGGAACACTTTCTAAGACTCTGTGTCCAGTATTATTCCCAGGAAATGAAGCTTCTGCGTTGGTTCTAGGTGAGATTTTGGTAGGTTCAGCATCCACCCAGGATCCAGGAGTAATCTGGACATGAGACCAATGTTCTCCAACAACTGCTCCCTGGACGAAGAAGATCGTCCAGGTAAGAAATAATGTTCACTCCCTGTCTGCGGAGTAGTATCATCATCTCTGCCATCACTTTGGTGAACACCCACGGTGCCATGGAGAGACCAAATGGCAGGGCCTGAAACTGGTAGTGACAGTCCTGCAATGCAAACCATAGATGAGCCTGATGTAGTGTTCACTCTAGGAATTTTTTAGGGCAGGGTGCTGACCTTGGGGAGGGCACATTTTTGATTCGGGAGGGCACATTTTTGATTCGGGAGGGCACATTTTAATTTAGAAGGGCAAAATGATGTACATACTGTAATATGTATGCAGGTGTATTAAACTGGCAGCACATTGTATCTTATAAACCATCCTGGGACACCTTCGCTTCAATCTGACAGCACATTTTAAGTTAAATGTGCTGTCAGAATGAAGCGAAGGTGTCCCAGGATGGTTTATATAACATTCATGTGCTGCCAGTTTATTTATTAAGTGTCTCAATAGAGTTTATATAGTTCATTAAACTATATAAACTCTATTGAGACACTTCAGAATATATCAGTGCCGTTTAGAAACTGGGAGCTCTCCAGGGTAAACAAGCAGGGGATATACTCTCACATCTGAAGCCTAATAGGTTACATCAGTTATTAGATTGTATAAAGGGTGTATGATTTCCCAATGCTATCATAATGTTTTCTGCAGCTACAGATACATTGCCAAAAACTGTATGGCCATTAGGAAAAAAAAAATCACAGTCACCATTGTCTCCAGTAGAAGAAACCAGCAGTTTGTTAGGACTTAGATCTCTTACACATTCATTTGTAATTCATAGGTAATGTGTCACAATAAGATTAGTTGAGTGCTGCCAGATTAAAACTAAAGGGGCACCAGGCGACCTATATACAGTAGGATAAATAGCGTAGTGTGGCAGCACTAGTCTTATATGATGTTTGTGTGTCAATACAACTTACTGGGGGCTGATGCTGCAGGAGTGATCGCACTGGTGTCCCCCCTCACACATCGCGGAACTGGATGAAAATGGGCGCCACACTGATCCTACCCGGCATCCTCTTATGTAGGGTCATGTACACAGAGGAGGGCTGGGTTTGCCTCGGCGGGAGAGGCAAACCCAGCCCTCCTCATCTCACCAGCAGCCTACAGTATTGCAGAGAGCTGTGAGCGCAACAAGCCTGAAGCAGCGGCGGGAGGAGTGACAGCGCGGCGGGGAGGAGTGGCAGCGTGGCGGAGAGGAGTGACAGATGCGGCGGGGAGGAGTGGCAGCGTGGCGGAGAGGAGTGACAGATGCGGCGGGGAGGAGTGACAGCGCGGCGGAGAGGAGTGACAGATGCGGCGGGGAGGAGTGACAGCACTGCGGAGAGGAGTGACAGATGCGGCGGGGAGGAGTGACAGCACGGCTCGGCGCGGCAGTCCTTTACTAATTAGCAGGGCGGGCACAAACGGGCAGGGCGCGTTTCTGACACGCAGAAAAGGGGCAGGGCGCAGCGCCCCGCAAAAGGAAGCTAGAGTGAACACTACTGATGAGGTGGCCAGATTGGAATGTGAAGGTAAGCATCGTTGACATCCACAGATGCTAGGAATTCCCCCTCTTCCAGACCTGAGATCACCTCTCTCAGAGACTCCATCTTGAACTTGAACACTCTTAAGTATGGGTTCAATGACTTTAGATTCAGAATTGGTCTTACCGAACTGTCTAGTTTTGGAATTACAAACAAGATGGAATAGTATCCCTTGTTTTGTAGATGAGGTGGAACTGGAACAATGACCTGGGTCTGTAACAGTTTTTGAATGGCTTTTCTCTGACGTCCTAGTGGATGCTGGGACTCCGTCAGGACCATGGGGAATAGCGGCTCCGCAGGAGACAGGGCACAAAAGTAAAAGCTTTAGGATCAGGTGGTGTGCACTGGCTCCTCCCCCTATGACCCTCCTCCAAGCCTCAGTTAGGTTTTTGTGCCCGTCCGAGCAGGGTGCAATCTAGGTGGCTCTCATAAAGAGCTGCTTAGAGTAAAAGTTTTGATAGTTTTATTATTTTCAGTGAGTCCTGCTGGCAACAGGCTCACTGCAACGAGGGACCTAGGGGAGAAGAAGTGAACTCACCTGCGTGCAGGATGGATTTGCTTCTTAGGCTACTGGACACTAGCTCCAGAGGGACGATCACAGGTACAGCCTGGATGGGTCACCGGAGCCGCGCCGCCGACCCCCTTGCAGATGCCGAAGTAAGAAGAGGTCCAGAAACCGGCGGCTGAAGGCTTTTCAGTCTTCATGAGGTAGCGCACAGCACTGCAGCTGTGCGCCATTGCGCTCAGGCACACTTCACACCGGCGGTCACTGAGGGTGCAGGGCGCTGGGGGGGGCGCCCTGGGCAGCAATGTTAATACCTTTCTGGCTAAAAAGAATACATCACATATAGTCCCTGAGGCTATATGGATGTATTTTACCCCTGCCAGGTCTCAGAAAAACCGGGAGAAGAGCCCGCCGGAATAGGGGGCGGGGCCTATCTCCTCAGCACACAGCGCCATTTTCCCTCACAGAACTGCTGGTGGGAAGGCTCCCAGGCTCTCCCCTGCACTGCACTACAGAAACAGGGTTAAAACAGAGAGGGGGGGGGGCACTTATTTGGCGATATGATTATATATTAAGATGCTATAAGGGAAAACACTTATATAAAGGTTGTCCCTGTATAATTATAGCGTTTTGGTGTGTGCTGGCAAACTCTCCCTCCGTCTCCCCAAAGGGCTAGTGGGGTCCTGTCCTCTATCAGAGCATTCCCTGTGTGTGTGCTGTGTGTCGGTACGTGTGTGTCGACATGTATGACGACGATGTTGGTGAGGAGGCGGAGCAATTGCCTGTAATGGTGATGTCACTCTCTAGGGAGTCGACACCGGAATGGATGGCTTATTTAAGGAATTACGTGATAAGGTCAACACGCTTCAAGGTCGGTTGACAACATGAGACGGCCGGCAAACAAATTAGTACCTGTCCAGGCGTCTCAAACACCGTCAGGGGCTTTAAAACGCCCATTTACCTCAGTCGGTCGACATAGACACAGACACGGACACTGACTCCAGTGTCGACGGTGAAGAAACAAACGTATTTTCCTTTAGGGCCACACGTTACATGTTAAGGGCAATGAAGGAGGTGTTACATATTTCTGATACTACAAGTACCACAAAAAAGGGTATTATGTGGGTGTGAAAAAACTACATGTAGTTTTTCCTAAATCAGATAAATTAAATGAAGTGTGTGATGATGCGTGGGTTTCCCCCGATAGAAAATTATTGGCGGTATACCCTTTCCCGCCAGAAGTTAGGGCGCGTTGGGAAACACCCCTTAGGGTGGATAAGGCGCTCACACGCTTATCAAAACAAGTGGCGTTGCCGTCTCCAGATACGGCCGCCCTCAAGGAGCCAGCTGATAGGAGGCTGGAAAATATCCTAAAAAGTATATACACACATACTGGTGTTATACTGCGACCAGCTATCGCCTCAGCCTGGATGTGCAGTGCTGGGGTGGCTTGGTCGGATTCCCTGACTGAAAATATTGATACCCTTGACAGGGACAGTATTTTATTGACTATAGAGCACAGAGAGATATTTGCACTCTGGCATCAGGAGTAAGTGCGATGTCCATATCTGCCAGAAGATGTTTATGGACACGACAGTGGTCAGGTGATGCAGATTCCAAACGGCACATGGAAGTATTGCCGTATAAAGGGGAGGAGTTATTTGGGGTCGGTCCATCGGACCTGGTGGCCACGGCAACAGCTGGAAAATCCACCTTTTTTACCCTAAGTCACATCTAACCAGAAAAAGACACCGTCTTTTCAGCCTCAGTCCTTTCGTCCCCATAAGGGCAAGCGGGCAAAAGGCCAGTCATATCTGCCCAGGGATAGAGGAAAGGGAAGAAGACTGCAGCAGGCAGCCCATTCCCAAGAACAGAAGCCCTCCACCGCTTCTGCCAAGTCCTCAGCATGACGCTGGGGCCGTACAGGACCCCTGGATCCTACAAGTAGTATCCCAGGGGTACTGATTGGAAATTCGAGACGTCTCCCCCTCGCAGGTTCCTGAAGTCTGCTTTACCAACGTCTCCCTCCGACAGGGAGGCAGTATTGGAAACAATTCACAAGCTGTATTCCCAGCAGGTGATAATCAAAGTACTCCTCCTACAACAAGGAAAGGGGTATTATTCCACACTATATTGTGGTACTGAAGCCAGACGGCTCGGTGAGACCTATTCTAAATCTGAAATATTTGAACACTTACATACAAAGGTTCAAATCAAGATGGAGTCACTCAGAGCAGTGATAGCGAACCAGGAAGAAGGGGACTATATGGTGTCCCGGGACATCAGGGATGCTTCCTCCATGTCCCAATTTGCCCTTCTCACCAAGGGTACCTCAGGTTCGTGGTACAGAACTGTCACTATCAGTTTCAGACGATGCCGGTTGGATTGTCCACGGCACCCCGGGTCTTTACCAAGGTAATGGCCGAAATGATGATTCTTCTTCAAAGAAAATGGACGATATCCTGATAAGGGCAAGGTCCAGAGAACAGTTGGAGGTCGGAGTAGCACTATCTCAAGTATTTCTACGACAGCATGGGTGGATTCTAAATATTCCAAAACCGCAGCTGTTTCCGACGACAATTTGCTGTTCCTAGGGATGATTCTGGACACAGTCCAGAAAAGGGTGTTTCTCCCGGAGAAGAAAGCAAGGGAGTTATCCGAGCTAGTCAGGAACCTCCTAAAACCAGGAAAAGTGTCAGTGCATCATTGCACAAGGGTCCTGGGAAAAATGGTGGCTTCTTACGAAGCGATTCCATTCGGCAGATTTCACGCAAGAACTTTTCAGTGGGATCTGCTGGAAAAATGGTCCGGATCGCATCTTCAGATGCATCAGCGGATAACCCTGTCTCCAAGGACAAGGGTGTTTCTTCTGCGGTGGCTGCAGAGTGCTCATCTACTAAAAGGCCGCAGATTCGGCATTCAGGACTGGGTCCTGGTGACCACGGATGCCAGCCGGAGAGGCTGGGGAGCAGTCACACAGGGAAAAAATTTCTAGGGAGTGTGATCAAGTCTGGAGACTTCTCTCCACATAAAACAATGCTCTAAGCTTAGCAAGACCTCTGCTTCAAGGTCAGCCGGTATTGATCCAGTGGGACAACATCACGGCAGTCGCCCACGTAAACAGACAGGGCGGCACAAGAAGCAGGAGGGAAATGGCAGAAACTGCAAAGATTCTTCGCTGGGCGGAAAATAATGGGATAGCACTGTCAGCAGTGTTCATTCCGGGAGTGGACAACTGGGAAGCAGACTTCCTCAGCAGGCACGACCTCCACCCGGGAGAGTGGGGACTTCATCGGGAAGTCTTCCACATGATTGTGAACCGTTGGGAAAGACCAAAGGTGACATGATGGCATCCCGCCTGAACAAAAAACTGGACAGGTATTGCGCCAGGTCAAGAGACCCTCAGGCAATAGCTGTGGACGTTCTGGTAACACAGTGGGTGTACCAGTCGGTGTATGTGTTCCCTCCTCTGCTTCTCATACCCAAGGTACTGAGAATTATAAGACGTAGAGGAGTAAGAACTATACTCGTGGCTCCGGATTGCCCAAGAAGGACTTGGTACCCGGAACTTCAAGAAATGCTCACAGAGGACTCATGGCCTCTGCCGCTAAGAAGGGACTTGCTTCAGCAAGTACCATGTCTGTTCCAAGACTTACCGCGGCTGCGTTTGACGGCATGGCGGTGGAACGCCGGATCCTAAGGGAAAAAGGCATTCCGGAAGAGGTCATTCCTACCCTGGTCAAAGCCAGGAAGGAGGTGACCGCACAACATTATCACCATATGTGGCGAAAATATGTTGCGTGGTGTGAGGCCAGGAAGGCCCCACGAAGAAATTTCAACTCGGTCGATTCCTGCATTTCCTGCAAACAGGAGTGTCTATGGGCCTCAAATTGGGGTCCATTAAGGTTCAAATTTCGGCCCTGTCAATTTTCTTCCAGAAAAAATTGGCTTCACTTCCTGAAGTCCAGAAGTTTGTCAAGGGAGTACTGCATATACAACCCCCTTTTGTGCCTCCAGTGGCACTATGGGATCTCAACGTAGTTCTGGGATTCCTCAAATCACATTTTAAACCGCTCAAATCTGTGGATTTGAAATATCTCACATGAAAAGTGACCATGCGGTTGGCCCTGGCCTCGGCCAGGCGAGTGTCGGAATTGGTGGCTTTGTCTCACAGAAGCCCATATCTGATTGTCCATTCGGACAGGGCAGAGCTGCGGACTCGTCCCCAGTTTCTCCCTAAGGTGGTGTCAGCGTTTCAACTGAACCAGTTTATTGTGGTACCTGCGGCTATTAGGGACTTGGAGGACTCCAAGTTGCTAGATGTTGTCAGGGCCCTGAAAATATAGGTTTCCAGGACGGCTGGAGTCAGGAAAACTGACTTGCTGTTATCCTGTATGCACCCAACAAACTGGGTGCTCTTGCTTCTAAGCAGACGATTGCTAGTTGGATGTGTAGTACAATTCAGCTTGCACATTCTGTGGCAGGCCTGCCACAGCCAAAATATGTAAATGCCCATTTCACAAGGAAGGTGGGCTCATCTTGGGCGGCTGCCCGAGGGGTCTCGGCTTTACAACTTTGCCGAGCTGCTACTTGGTCAGGAGCAAACACGTTTGCAAAATTCTACAAATTTGATACCCTGGCTGAGGAGGACCTGGAGTTCTCTCATTCGGTGCTGCAGAGTCATCCGCACTCTCCCGCCCGTTTGGGAGCTTTGGTATAATCCCCATGGTCCTGACGGAGTCCCAGCATCCACTAGGACGTCAGAGAAAATAAGAATTTACTTACCGATAATTCTATTTCTCGTAGTCCGTAGTGGATGCTGGGCGCCCATCCCAAGTGCGGATTGTCTGCAATACTTGTACATAGTTATTGTTACAAAAATCGGGTTATTATTGTTGTGAGCCATCTTTTCAGAGGCTCCGCTGTTATCATGCTGTTAACTGGGTTCAGATCACAGGTTGTACAGTGTGATTGGTGTGGCTGGTATGAGTCTTACCCGGGATTCAAAATCCTTCCTTATTGTGTACGCTCGTCCGGGCACAGTATCCTAACTGAGGCTTGGAGGAGGGTCATAGGGGGAGGAGCCAGTGCACACCACCTGATCCTAAAGCTTTTACTTTTGTGGCCTGTCTCCTGCGGAGCCGCTATTCCCCATGGTCCTGACGGAGTCCCAGCATCCACTACGGACTACGAGAAATAGAATTATCGGTAAGTAAATTCTTATTTTTTAAGGTTATTCTTGCTTCCTGTGAAACTGGTAAGCCTGACTTGAAGAATCTGTGAGGTGGGAGATCCTTGAACTCCAGCTTGTAGCCCAGGGATATAAGGTCTATGACCCAGGGATCCTGGCAAGATCTTGCCCAGGCGTGACTGAAGAATTTTAGCCTGGCTCCCACCTGCCTGTCTCCCAGGCATTGCAGTCCACCGTCATGCGGAAGGCTTTGAGGAGGCAGAGCCAGAGCTCTGTTCCTGTGAACCAGCGGTCGCTGGTTTGCGTGGTTTACCTCTAGTACCTCTGGCGGAGGTAAAAGAACCTCTGGTCTTGCCCCGAAACTGGGTCCTGAATAGGCCTTTCTAGCTGGCGGAGCTGCAGAAGGTAGATATGTGGATCTACCCGCAGTAGCTCACAAAATCCACTTGTCGAGTTCGTTGCCAAATGATGCCTCATCTGTGAACCTTCCACACCTTTCTTGGAGTCTGCGTGAGCAGTCCAGCCATAATCCCTTGCGTACCGACACCGCCATAGCTGTAGTGCGTGCACTAAGCAAACCTATCTCTTTAATGGCTTCAACCATGAAGTTTGCAGAGTTTTGTATATGTTGCAGGAGTATAACAATTTCCTCTTGCGGTAAGGTGTCTAACCCCTCAATGAAATTACCAGACCATCTAGCAATGGCTCGAGTAATCCACCTACATGCTATAGTGCAGTGGTCTCCAATCTTAATTGTGGTGTGAGCCACTTTCGGAAAATAAAACCTCTGGAAGAGCTCCCCCCTCCCCCCAATGAGCGCACATTCCTGTGAAAGTGGGTGTGGCCTCACAACAGTAATGCCCACCCGTGCAGTGCCAGATACACAAGTAATGCCCCCCCAGCAGTGCCAGATACACAAATAATGCCCCCCAGCAGTGGCAGATACACAAATAATGCCCCCCAGCAGTGCCAGATAAACAATTAATGCCCCCCAGCAGTGCCAGATAAACAAATAATGCCCCCCAGCAGAGTCAGATAAACAAATAATGCCCCCCAGCAGTGCCCAGCAGTGCCAGATAAACAAATAATGCCCCCCAGCAGTGCCAGATAACCAAATAATGCCCCCCAGCAGTGCCAGAACCAAATAATGCCCCCCAGCAGTGCCAGATACAAATAATGCCCCCCAGCAGTGCCAGATACAAATAATGCCCCCAGCAGTGCCAGATAAACAAATAATGCCCCCCAGCAGTGCCAGATAAACAATTAATGCTCCCCAGCAGTGCCAGATAAACAATTAATGCTCCCCAGCAGTGCCAGATAAACAAATAATGCCCCCCAGCAGTGCCAGATAACCAAATAATGCCCCCAGCAGTGCCAGATACAAATAATGCCCCAGCAGTGCCAGATACAAATAATGCCCCCCAGCAGTGCCAGATAAACAAATAATGCCCCCCAGCAGTGCCAGATAACCAAATAATGCCCCTCAGCAGTGCCAGATACAAATAATGCCCCCAGCAGTGCCAGATACAAATAATGCCCCCCAGCAGTGCCAGATAAACAAATAATGCCCCCCAGCAGGGCCAGATAAACAAATAATGCCCCCCAGCAGGGCCAGATAAACAAATAATGCCACCCAACAGTGCCAGATAAACAAGTAATGCCCCCAGCAGTTCCAGATACACAAATAATGCCCCCCAGCAGGGCCAGATACATGTAATTCCCCCATTAGTGACAGATACAACAGTAGTGCTCACAAATATTGCCATCCGCAGCCGCCGCTGTGTCTGACGGGAGAAGATGAGGAGAGGAGAGCCTGGCACTAGCACAGTGCGTGCTCAGTCTCCTGCTCCATCTGAAGTAGTACCGGCGCTGACGTCTCCTGGCAATATTGAGCGCTGATGTCTTTGTGGTGGGTGTGGGATACAAGGAAATAGAGATGCAGGTAGTGAAAGATTAATAGGGGAGACAAGTTAAACCATGATAAAATAAAAAAAATTAAATCAATAAAGAAGTAAAATAAGCAGTTACAATGTTCCAAGCTCTTTTGTGCCTTGTTTGGGATGCGGTAACGTTTTGTATTGTGCAACAGCTTTTCAGTAAAATTCAATCTATGTTAGACCG
Organism: Pseudophryne corroboree; assembly: GCF_028390025.1. Taxonomy (NCBI): domain Eukaryota; kingdom Metazoa; phylum Chordata; class Amphibia; order Anura; family Myobatrachidae; genus Pseudophryne; species Pseudophryne corroboree. The sequence goes on from NC_086451.1 coordinate 137,508,983, forward strand.
TATGGGCTGAAGTAAATACTTTCCCTACCTTGCCCTTTACTTATTTATTGATTTAAATTGGTTTCATTTGTTTTATTTTATTTTGGTTTAAATTGTCTCCCCTCTTAAGCTTTCACTACCTGCATCTCTATTTACTTGTATCCCACACCCACCACAAAGACATCAGCGCTCAAAATTACCAATAACCCTATTTATTCCCTTTTTAAGCTGCTTAACCTTAACAGCACAGCACACAATTCACAATTTAGTGGACGTCTCCTGCATGGCAGCTGCGGAAGGGGGAGCGGGGGAAGCACTTCTCCCTGTTCGCCTATGACGGGCAGCAGTGAGAGCACCATGGCGGGTGGCACTTCCCGCTAGAGGTGCGGGAAGGGATGCCGGCCTGGCTGCGGGCGCTGCTCTTGCTGCTGCTAATTACCGCCTCAGCCTGCTCTAGCTGGACCTGGTGGATCTGCAGGTGCTGCGGAACGGCGGCTGAGAAGGAACAGGCGCAGCCGGTGTGCGGCCATTTGAAATATGGTGCGGACCGCACCAATTAGGAGCCGGCGCGTGAGCTCTGATTGGCTGACGGCCGGCACCATATTAATATGCCCCACCCCGCCGCGAGCTACTTAAAAAGCTGTGCCGAGCTACCCGTCGCTCGCGAGCGATGGGTTGGCGACCGTTGCTATGGTGGGTCTCTGGGTCACCCCTGCAGCTGTATACAAACATTTGAGTGTAGTCTCAATCTAACGATCAGCTGTATCATTTAAGGAAGCTGCACCAGGCACAGGTAGTACTATTTTATGTGCGAGCCTGGAGAATGACGTATCCACTATCTGTGTATTTTCCCATTGTTTCCTATCCTCAGGAGGAAAAGAAAAAGATGATAATAACCGCCTAGGAATTTGAAATTTCTTATCTGGATTAACCCACAGTTCTTCAAACAGGGTATTTTGGTAGTCATTCCGAGTTGATCGCAGCCAGCAACTTTTTGCTGCTGCTGCGATCAACTAGTCCACGCCTATGGGGGAGTGTATATTAGCTTAGCAGGGCTGCGATCGCTTGTGCAGCCCTGCTAAGCTAAAAAAATTTCAAGCAGAAGTTGACTAACCCTGGACATACTTACCCTGTGCGACCATCTCTGCGATGCTGGTGCTGGCTTTGACGTCAGACATACGCCCTCCGTTTTGCTGGACACGCCTGCGTTTTCCTTATCACTCCCCGAAAACGGTCTCCAACGGTCCGGATCCGCCCAGGTACGCCTTCTTCTTGTCAATCTTCTTTGCGGTTAGCTCTGCAACTGCTTCCATCGTAGGACGTGACGTAACCCGGCGACAGCAATGTCGCGCACGCGAATTGCGGCCGCCGTGCATGCGCTTCCGGACCAGTTCGCACCGCAGCGACAAACCGCTGCGTGCGAACGGGTCGGAATGACCCCCTTAGTTCCTTTAACACAGGAAAAGTGGCTAAGATTTTTTCTTTATATTAAAGTAGGATTCCTCACACTCCTCTGTCACCTTATCAGGGATATTTAGGACTTCTCTGATAGAATCAATGAGAGCCTCTACACCCTGTGACAGAGTACCCTCCCCTACCTCTATGTCCACCTCCCCTTCCTCCATTTCTGACCCTTCATTATCAGTCAGAATGCAGGATATCGGCCAAAGTACGTTTTTACGGACCAATGGTAGAGGACTGAGACGCTGGTCTGAGTACTGAGCTCTTTTGCATAAACGTAGCCATAGACTGTCTTAAGTATTCCGTCTCTTTCTCATTACGAGATAACTTGGTAGAGATGGTGGAAATCATCCCCCTAATGAAGTCCAGTACACACTAGCGAACCCCCTGGAGAAGAGGAACACTGTGCCTTGCATGAAACACACTCTTTGCCTGACATACTGCAACAGTGACAAGCTTAGCCGGGTCGCAGACTAAGTACCTAGATTAGGGATTTAATTCAGATCTGATCGGTCCTGTGCATTTTCGCACAGCAGCGATCAGTCTGAACTGCGCATGCGCCGGCGTGAACTGGCGCATGCCAGACAGCCGACGGCTGTCTCAGCCCTGCAATCGCCTCTGCCTGATTGACAGGGCTGATGATATTCCCTATGGAATTCAGTGTACCTCGCAGAAAGAGATTTAACAAGGGTAAGTTCTTACCATAAATCTCCTTTTCTGCAGCGGGGTACACTGGTATTCCACAGGGAATAACATTGGGGATGTCCTAAAGCAGTTCCTTATGGGAGGGGATGCACTGTAGCGGGCACAAGAATCCGGCGTCCAAAGGAAGCATCCTGGGAGGCGGAAGTATCGAAGGCATAGAACATTATGAACGTGTTCACTGAGGACCACGTAGCCGCCTTGCACAATTGTTCAAGGGTCGCACCATGGCGAGCCGCCCAAGAAGGTCCAACAGACCGAGTAGAATGGGCTTTGATGGTAGCAGGAGCTGGAAGGCCTGCCTGTACATAAACATGTGCAGTTACCATTCTAATCCATCTGGGCAAGGTCTGCTTGTTAGCAGGCCAGCCACGTTTGTGAAAACCAAACAGTACAAAGAGAGAATCAAACTTCCTAACGGAAGCTGTCCTCTTCACATAGATACGGAGAGCCCGTACCACATCCAAAGACCGCTATTTTGGAGGATAAATCTGGAGAGACAAAGGCTGGAACCACAATCTCCTGGTTAAGGTGGAAAGAAGACACCATCTTAGGTAGATAACTAGGGCGTGTTCGAAGAACCGCCCAGTCACGGTGAAAAATCTGATAGGGGGACCTACAAGACAAGGCATCCAAATCTAATACTCATCTAGCAGAGGCAATAGCCAGCAGAAACAAGACCGTGAGGGAAAGCCACTTAAGGTCCGCAGATTCAAGAGCTTCAAATGGAGACTCTTGCAAAGCCTCCAGAACCAAAGACAAATCCCAAGGAACCACAGGTGGGACATAGGGAGGATGAATCCGTAACACACCCTGAGTGAATGTTTAAACAGCAGGCAGAGTCGCAATTTTACTCTGAAACCATACGGACAAGGCAGAAATATGAACCTTGAGGGAGGCTAGCCGAAGGCCCAAGTCCAGGCCCTGTTGTAGGAAGGCCAAAAGTCTGGCCGTACTAAACTTGTAAACGTCATGATTGTTAGATGCGCACCAAGCAAAGTAAGAATTCCAGACCCTATGGTAAATCCGAGCAGAAGCCGGCTTACGGGCCTTCAACATAGTTTGAATGACCGACTCAGAAAATCCTTTGGCCCTCAGTACGGAAGGTTCAAGAGCTACGCCGTCAAAGCCAATCGGGCCAAATCCTGGTAAACACAAGGGCCCAGAACGAGGAGGTCTGGTCGTTACGGAAACAGAAGCGGACGCTCTAGCAAGAGACCCTGTAGGTCTGAGAACCAATGCCGTCTGGGCCACGCTGGAGCTATTAGAAGAAGGATTCCTCCCTCTTGCTTGAACTTCCTCACTACTCTGGGCAGGAGTGACACCGGAGGGAACACGTATGGCAGCCGAAAGTTCCATGGAATTGCCAGTGCGTCCACGAACGCCGCTTGAGGATCCCTTGTTCTTGCTCTGAAGACCGGAACATTGTGATTGTGTCGAGACGCCATCAGGTCTACATCTGGTAGGCCCCACTTGTCCACTAGGAGTTGAAATACTTCTGGATGAAGGCTCCACTCTCCGGAGTGTACGTCCTGACGACTGAGGAAGTCCGCTTCCCAGTTGAGGACCCCCGAAATGAACACTGCCGATATGGCTGGGAGATGGCGTTCCGCCCATTGAAGAATCTTTGACACTTCCATCATTGCCATGCGGCTTCGAGTGCCGCCTTGATGATTTATGTACGCCACCGTGGTGGCGTTGTCTGACTGTACTTGAACAGGCCTGTGCAGTACCAGAATGTTTATCGGGAGGAGAGACTCCTCCCTGGTCCACCGACCCTGAAGAGAGTCTTGCTCCAACACCATGCCCCAACCCCTCAGACTGGCACCCGTCGTCAGAAGGACCCAGTTGGAGATCCAGAAGGGATGACCCCATCTTAATCGTTGGTCCTGCAGCCACCATGTCAGTGACAGAAGGACCTACGCAGACAAGGAGATCATTTGAGACCTGATCTGGTGAGGCAGGCCGCCCCACTTGGCAAGAATCAGTTTCTGCAGAGGGTGGGAATGAAATTGAGCATACTCCACCATGTCGAAAGCCGACACCATGAGGCCTAGTACTTGCATCGCCGAGTGTATCGATACATGCGGACGAGAGAGGAAGCAACGTATCTTGTCCTGAAGCTTCAGGACTTTCTCCTGTGACAAAAACAACCTCTGGTTGTGTGTGTCCAACAACGCTCCCAGATGCACCATGCTCTGGGCAGGGACCAGGGATGATTTCTTCCAGTTGATGAGCCACCCGTGGGCTTGCAGAAACTGGACAGTCAGATCCAAATGACGGAGGAGAACATCTGGGGAATTGGCCAGGATCAGCAGGTCATCCAGATACGGCAGGATCCGGATGCCCCGACGGCAGAGTGAAGCCATCATAACTGCCATGACCTTGGTGAAAATTTGCGGAGCCGTGGTCAGACCAAACGGTAAGGCCCGGAATTGGTAACGGAGACTGCCAATAGCAAACCGCAGGTATTGCTGATATGACATGGCAATAGGGATATCCTGTATATCCAGGGATACCATGTAGTCCCCTGGTTCCAAAGCCAGGACAATAGAGTGAAGGGTCTCCATACGAAACTTGAAGACCCTCACAAACTTGTTCAAAGATTTGAGGTTGAGAATGGGCCAGGAGGAACCATCGGTTTGGGGACTAGGAACAGCACTGAATAGTACTCCCTGCCCTTCTGAGGCAAAGGCACTGGCACTACCACTCCGGTGTCCAGAAGGGATTGTACCACTACACGGAGAGTTGTCGCCTTCACCTGATCCTAAGGGATGTCAGTCAGGCAACAGCGAGGATGGGGACGTGTCTTGAAGGATATAGCGTATCAGTGAGTGACGACTTCCCATACCCAAGCGTCTGAAGTGGTCTTCAGCCATACCTGGGTGAACTGTAGAAGTTGGCCTCCCACCCTGGGATCCCCCAGGGGGAGATCCACCCCGTCATGCAGCAGGCTTGTCAGATTTGGAAGCGGGCTGACGGGCAGCCCAGGCACGTTTAGGCTTGGGCTTGGTGGTTTTGGAAGTGCAAGACTGTTTCGGGTATGCCTGACCCTTTGCTTTACCCGGAGGGTGTAACGAACGAAAGGAAGTACTCTTAGCCTTCGGGGCTGAAGTAGTAAGCACTAGGTAGACATGCAGTCTTAGCAGACGCCAAGTCAGCGACAATCTTATTGGGATCCTCACCAAAGAGGATGTTTCTTTTAAGCGGGAACACCTCCAGGGTTTTCTTAGAGTCCACCGACTAGGACTGCAACCAGAGAATACGGTGAGCCAAAATGGATGTTGTAGCAGCCTTGGCCGCCAGAACACCTGCATCTGAAGCTGCTTCTTTAATGTAATTAGATGCCGTGACAATATAAGAGAGACATTGTCTGGCATGTTCAGAAAATTGGACGGAAACTCAGCCTCTATTTCCTGAGCCCACGCCTCAATAGCTTCTGTGGCCCAAGTAATCGCAATGGTGGGCCTATGCGCAGCCCCTGCAAGGGTATAGATAGCTTTTAAGCAGCCCTCCACACGGAATACATTTATCCAAAGAGTTATTCAAGTGCTGTAACCGAGTGGACAGAGCATCTGTTTATGGCAGATTAACCACAGGGACCATATAAGGCTGATAAGGCACAGGAGGTCCCATAGTAAATTAGAAAAGGAAGACCAATGCGGGCCGTGTTGTGCCCCCGCTGTTACAAACTGACTGGGGGGTACAGAACCCCCAAAACCTGAACCCTCCGCAGCTATGTCATCCTCAAATGCATCTGGGACATCATAACCGTGCACAGCGGAATCAGCCCCAGACCCATCGCCCCCTGTAGCTGACATGATTTGAAAGCGTAAACCACGGGCGACACAGTACAATATTCATCAGATATAATACCTAACACAAACCCCCCGTGCAGTGTGACAGCACAAACCGAGGATTTCTGAGGTAAAATGTGACTGAAAAACACAGAGAAAAAAATAAGATTTTAAACCTACCGGTAAATCTTTTTCTCGTAGTCCGTAGAGGATGCTGGGACTCCGTAAGGACCATGGGGATAGATGGGCTCCGCAGGAGACATGGGCACTTTAAGAAAGACTTTAGGTCTGGGTGTGCACTGGCTCCTCCCTCTATGCCCCTCCTCTAGACCTCAGTTAGAGAAACTGTGCCCAGAGGAGATGGACAGTACGAGGAAAGGATTTTTGTTAATCCAAGGGCAAGATTCATACCAGCCACACCAATCACACCGTATAACTTGTGTATCTATTAAACAGTTAGCAGTATAAAAAAAACAACGTAGCATCAGTCCAACCTGATGAAACTATAACATAACCCTTATGTAAGCAAAACTATATACAAGTCTCGCAGAAGTAGTCCGCACTTGGGACGGGCGCCCAGCATCCTCTATGGACTACGAGAAAAAGATTTACCGGTAGGTTTAAAATCTTATTTTCTCTAACGTCCTAGAGGATGCTGGGGACTCCGTAAAGACCATGGGGATTATACCAAAGCTCCCAAACGGGCGGGAGAGAGTGGATGACTCTGCAGCACCGAATGAGCAAACCTTAGGTCCTCCTCAGGCAGGGTATCAAACTTATAGAACTTTGCAAAGGTGTTTGAACCCGACCAAGTAGCAGCTCGGCACAGTTGTAGTGCCGAGACCCCTCGGGCAGCCGCCCAAGACGAGCCCACCTTCCTAGTGGAATGGGCCTTGACCGATTTTGGTAACGGCAATCCAGCCGTAGAATGCGCCTGCTGAATCGTATTACAGATCCAGCGAGCAATAGTCTGCTTCGAAGCAGGAGCGCCAACCTTGTTGGCTGCATATAGGACAAACAGTGCTTCTGACTCTAGCCGTTCTGGCCACATAAATTTTCAAAGCCCTGACTACATCAAGGGACTCGGAATCCTCCAAATCTCGTGTAGCCACAGGCACCACAATAGGTTGGTTCATATGAAAAGATGACACCACCTTAGGCAAGAATTGAGGACGGGTCCGCAATTCCGCCCTATCCATATGGAAAACGAGATAGCGGCTTTTATGAGACAAAGCCGACAATTCCAAAACTCGCCTAGCCGAAGCCAAGGCTAATAACATGACCACCTTCCAAGTGAGATATTTTAACTCCACCGTTTGAAGTGGTTCAAACCAGTGCGACTTAAGGAAACTCAACACCACGTTAAGGTCCCAAGGCGCCACCGGAGGTATAAAAGGAGGCTGAATATGCAGCACTCCCTTCACAAAAGTCTGTACTTCTGGGAGAGAAGCCAATTCTTTTTGAAAGAAAATGGATAAGGCCGAAATCTGAACCTTAATGGAGCCTAATTTTAGGCCCAAATTCACTCCAGTCTGTAGGAAGTGAAGGAAACGGCCCAGATGGAATTCTTCCGTAGGAGCATTCCTGGCCTCACACCAAGAAACATATTTTCGCCATATACGGTGATAATGTTTAGCTGTCACGTCCTTCTTAGCCTTTATCAGAGTAGGAATGACCTCATCCGGAATTCCCTTTTCCGCTAGGATCCGGCGTTCAACCGCCATGCCGTCAAACGCAGCCGGGGTAAGTCTTGGAACAGACATGGCCCCTGTTGTAACAGGTCCTGTCGTAGAGGAAGAGGCCACGGATCTTCTGTGAGCATTTCCAGCAGATTCGGATACCAGGTCATTTGTGGCCAATCTGGAACAATGAGAATTGCTCTCACTCCTCTTTTTCTTATTATTCTCAACACCTTGGGTATGAGAGGAAGAGGAGAAATCACATAGACCGACTGGAACACACACGGTGTCACTATGGCGTCTACTGCTACCGCCTGAGGGTATCTTGATTTGGCGCAATACCTCTGTAGCTTTTTGTTGAGGCGGGATGCCATCATGTCTATCTGGGGCAGTCCCCACTGACTTGCAATCTGTACGAAGACTTCCCGATGAAGTCCCCACTCCCCTGGATGCAGGTCGTGTCTGCTGAGGAAGTCTGCTTCCCAGTTGTCCACTCCCGGAATGAACACTGCTGATATTGCGCTTACATGATTTTCCGCCCAGCGAAGAATCTTGGTGGCTTCCGCCATTGCCACTCTGCTCCTTGTGCCGCCTTGGCGGTTTACATGAGCCACTGCGGTGATGTTGTCTGACTGGATCAGAACTGGTTGGTCGCGAAGGCCCTCAGTTCCAGGATGTTGATGTGAAGACAAGTCTCTTGACTTGTCCAAAGTCCTTGGAAGTTTCTTCCCTGTGTGACTGCTCCCCACCCTCTGAGGCTCGCGTCCGTGGTCACCAGGATCCAATCCTGAATGCCGAACCTGCGTCCTTCCAAAAGGTGAGCACTCTGCAGCCACCACAGGAGATATACCCTGGCCCTGGGGGACAGGGTGATCAGCTGATGAATTTGTAGATGTGACCCGGACCACTTGTCCAATAGGTCCCATTGGAAAGTCCCTGCATGGAACCTGCCGAAGGGAATGGCTTCGTATGTTGCCACCATTTTTCCCAGGACTTGAGTGCAATGATGCACAGACACTTGTTTTGGCTTCAATAGGTTCTTGACTAGAGTCATGAGTTCCTGAGCTTTTTCTATCGGGAGAAAAACCTTTTTCTGGTCTGTGTCCAGAATCATGAACAAGAAAGTCAGACGAGTCGTAGGAACCAGCTGTGACTTCGGGATATTGAGAATCCAGCCGTGTTGATGTAACACCTTCAATGATAGTGACACGCTGTTCAGTAACTTCTCTTGTGATCTCGCTTTTATGAGGAGATCGTCCAAGTATGGGATAATTGTGACACCCTGCTTGCGCAGGAGCACCATCATTTCCGCCATTACCTTGGTGAAAATCCTCGGGGCCGTGGAAAGCCCAAACGGCAACGTCTGAAATTGGTAATGACAATCCTGTACCGCAAATCTCAGGTACGCCTGATGAGGTGGATAAATGGGGACATGAAGGTATGCATCCTTTATGTCCAGAGATACCATAAAATCCCCCCCTTCCAGGCTGGCGATGACCGCTCTGAGCGATTCCATCTTGAACTTGAACCGTTTTAAGTATAGGTGCAGGGATTTTAAATTCAATATGGGTCTGACCGAACCGTCCGGTTTCGGAACTACAAACAGGGTTGAGTAGTATCCCTTCCCTCTCTGAAGCAGGGGAACTTCGACCACCACTTGTTGAAGACACAATTTGTGAATAGCATTTAACACTATCTCCCTTTCTAGGGGAGAAGTCGGTAGAGTCGATTTGAAAAACCGGCGAGGAGGCACCTCTTCGAATTCCAGCTTCTATTGCCCAGGGATCCACCTGTGAGTGAACCCAGATGTGGCTGAAAAGTCGAAGACGTGCCCCCACTGGGGCGGACTCCCTCAGCGGAGCTCCAGCGTCATGCGGTGGATTTTGCAGAGGCCGGGGAGGACTTCTGTTCCTGGAAACTAGCTGTGCTGTGCAGCATTTTACCTCTGCTCTTACCTCTGGCAAGAAAGGACGATCCACGTACTCTTTTGCTTTTATTTGAATGAAAGGACTGCATTTGATAATGTGGCGCTTTCTTAGGTTGTGAGGGAACATAAGGCAAAAAAATAAGAATTTACTTACCGATAATTCTATTTCTCGTAGTCCGTAGTGGATGCTGGGGACTCCGTCAGGACCATGGGGAATAGCGGCTCCGCAGGAGACAGGGCACAAAAATAAAGCTTTAGGATCAGGTGGTGTGTACTGGCTCCTCCCCCTATGACCCTCCTCCAAGCCTCAGTTAGGATACTGTGCCCGGACGAGCGTACACAATAAGGAAGGATATTGAACCCCGGGTAAGACTCATACCAGCCACACCGTATAACTTGTGATCTGAACCCAGTTAACAGTATGACAAACGTAGGAGCCTCTGAACAGACGGCTCACAACAAATAACAACCCGATTTTTTTGTAACAATAACTATGTACAAGTATTGCAGACAATCCGCACTTGGGATGGGCGCCCAGCATCCACTACGGACTACGAGAAATAGAATTATCGGTAAGTAAATTCTTATTTTCTCTAACGTCCTAAGTGGATGCTGGGGACTCCGTCAGGACCATGGGGATTATACCAAAGCTCCCAAACGGGCGGGAGAGTGCGGATGACTCTGCAGCACCGAATGAGAGAACTCAAGGTCCTCCTCAGCCAGGGTATCAAATTTGTAGAATTTTGCAAACGTATTTGTCCCTGACCAAGTAGCAGCTCGGCAGAGTTGTAATGCCGAGACTCCCCGGGCAGCCGCCCAGGATGAGCCCACTTTCCTTGTGGAATGGGCCTTGACAGATTTAGGTTGTGGCAAGCCTGCCACAGAATGTGCAAGTTGAATTGTGCTACAAATCCAACGAGCAATCGTCTGCTTAGAAGCAGGAGCACCCATCTTGTTGGGTGCATACAATATAAGCAGTGAGTCAGACTTTCTGACTCCCGCCGTTCTTGAAATATATATTTTCAATGCCCGGACCACGTCCAACAACTTGGAATCCTCCAACTCGTTAGTAGCCGCAGGCACCACAATAGGCTGGTTCAGGTGAAACGCTGACACCACCTTAGGCAGAAAATGAGGACGCGTCCGCAGTTCTGCCCTGTCCGTATGGAAAATCAGATATGGGCTCTTATATGATAAAGCCGCCAATTCTGATACTCTCCTGGCTGAAGCCAGGGCCAGTAGCATGGTTACTTTCCATGTGAGATACTTCAGCTCCACCGATTTGAGCGGCTCAAACCAATGGGATTTTAGAAAATCCAAGACTACATTAAGATCCCACGGTGCCACTGGGGGCACAACCGGGGGCTGTATATGTAGTACTCCTTTTACAAAAGTCTGGACTTCAGGAACTGAAGCCAATTCTTTCTGGAAGAAAATCGACAGGGCCGAAATTTGAACCTTAATGGACCCCAATTTGAGGCCCATAGACAATCCTGTTTGCAGGAAATGTAGGAATCGACCCAGTTGAAATTCCTCCGTGGGGGCCTTCCTGGCCTCACACCACGCAACATATTTCCTCCAAATGCGGTGATAATGTTGTGCAGTCACCTCCTTCCTGGCCTTTACCAGTGTAGGAATGACCTCTTCCGGAATGCCTTTTTCCTTTAGAATTCGGCGTTCAACCGCCATGCCGTCAAACGCAGCCGCGGTAAGTCTTGGAATAGACACGGTCCCTGCTGAAGCAGGTCCCGTCTTAGAGGTAGAGGCCACGGATCCTCCGTGAGCATCTCTTGAAGTTCCGGGTACCAAGTTCTTCTTGGCCAATCCGGAGCCACTAGTATCGTTCTTACTCCCTTTTGCCGTATAATTCTCAGTACTTTTGGTATGAGAGGCAGAGGAGGGAACACATACACTGACTGGAACACCCACGGTGTTACCAGAGCGTCCACAGCTATTGCCTGAGGATCTCTTGACCTGGCGCAATACCTGTCCAGTTTTTTGTTGAGGCGGGACGCCATCATATCCACCATTGGTTTTTCCCAACGGTTCACAATCATGTGGAAGACTTCTGGATGAAGTCCCCACTCTCCCGGGTGTAAATCGTGTCTGCTGAGGAAGTCTGCTTCCCAGTTGTCCACTCCCGGAATGAATACTGCTGACAGTGCTATCACATGATCTTCCGCCCAGCGAAGAATCCTTGCAGCTTCTGCCATTGCTGTCCTGCTTCTTGTGCCGCCCTGTCTGTTTACGTGGGCGACTGCCGTGATGTTGTCCGACTGGATCAACACCGGCTGACCCTGAAGCAGGGGTTTTGCCAGACTTAGAGCATTGTAAATCGCTCTTAGCTCCAGTATATTTATGTGAAGAGACATCTCCAGGCTTGACCATACTCCCTGGAAGTTTATTCCTTGTGTGACCGCTCCCCAGCCTCTCAGACTGGCATCCGTGGTCACCAGGACCCAGTCCTGTATGCCGAATCTGCGGCCCTCTAACAGATGAGCACTCTGCAACCACCACAGAAGAGACACCCTTGTCCGTGGCGATAAGGTTATCCGCTGATGCATCTGCAGATGCGATCCGGACCATTTGTCCAGCAGATCCCACTGAAAAGTTCGTGCGTGGAATCTGCCGAATGGAATCGCTTCGTAAGAAGCCACCATCTTTCCCAGGACTCTTGTGCATTGATGCACAGACACTGTCCCTGGTTTTAGGAGGTTCCTGACAAGTTCGGATAACTCCCTGGCTTTCTCCTCCGGAAGAAACACCTTTTTCTGTACCGTGTCCAGAATCATTCCCAGGAATAGCAGACGTGTCGTCGGGGTCAACTGAGATTTTGGAAAATTCAGAATCCACCCGTGTTGTTGCAGCACTAGTTGGGTTAGTGCTACTCCGTCTTCCAGCTGTTCTCTGGATCTTGCCCTTATCAGGAGATCGTCCAAGTAAGGGATAATTAATACGCCTCTTCTTCGTAGAAGGATCATCATTTCGGCCATTACCTTGGTAAAGACCCGAGGTGCCGTGGACAATCCAAACGGCAGCGTCTGAAACTGATAATGACAGTTTTGCACCACGAACCTGAGGTACCCTTGATGTGAAGGGCAAATTGGGACATGCAGGTAAGCGTCCTTTATGTCCAGGGACACCATAAAGTCCCCTTCTTCCAGATTCGCTATCACTGCTCTGAGTGACTCCATCTTGAACTTGAATTTTTGTATGTACAGGTTCAAAGATTTGAGATTTAGAATAGGTCTTACCGAGCCGTCCGGCTTCGGTACCACAAATAGCGTGGAGTAATACCCCTTTCCCTGTTGTAGGAGGGGTACCTTGACTATCACCTGCTGAGCAAACAGCTTGTGAATCGCTTCCAATACCGTTGCCCTGTCTGAGGGAGACGTTGGCAAAGCAGACTTTATGAACCGGCGAGGGGGAGACTTCTCGAATTCCAACCTGTAACCCTGAGATACTACCTGCAGAATCCAGGGGTCCACCTGTGAGCAAGCCCACTGTGCGCTGAAATTCTTGAGTCGACCCCCCACCGTTCCTGAGTCCGCTTGTAAGGCCCCAGCGTCATGCTGAGGGCTTTGCAGAACCCTGGGAGGGCTTCTGTTCCTGGGCAGGGGCTGCTTGCTGCCCTCTCTTACCCCTTCCTCTGCCCCGAGGCAGATATGACTGTCCTTTTGTCCGCTTGTTCTTATAGGAACGAAAGGACTGCGGCTGAAAAGACGGTGTCTTTTTCTGTTGGGAGGGGGTCTGAGGTAAAAAAGTGGATTTTCCGGCAGTTGCCGTAGCCACCAGATCCGATAGACCGACGCCAAATAATTCCTCCCCTTTATACGGCAATACTTCCATATGTCGTTTGGAATCCGCATCACCTGACCACTGTCGCGTCCATAAACTCCTTCTGGCAGATATGGACATCGCATTTACTCTCGATGCCAGAGTGCAAATATCTCTCTGCGCATCTCGCATATAAAGGAAAGCATCCTTTAATTGCTCTATAGTCAATAAAATACTGTCCCTATCCAGGGTATCAATATTTTCAGTTAGGGAATCCAACCAGACGACCCCAGCACTGCACATCCAGGCTGAGCCGATGGCTGGTCGCAGTATAACACCAGTATGTGTGTATATACTTTTTAAGGTAGTTTCCAGCCTCCTATCTGCTGGATCCTTGAGGGCGGCCGTATCAGGAGACGGTAACGCCACTTGTTTTGATAAGCGTGTGAGCGCCTTATCCACCCTAGGAGGTGTTTCCCAGCGCGCCCTAACCTCTGGCGGGAAAGGGTATAATGCTAATAACTTTTTTGAAATTAGCATTTTTCTATCTGGGTTAACCCACGCTTCATCACATACATCATTTAATTCCTCTGATTCAGGAAAAACTACAGGTAGTTTTTTCACCCCCCACATAATACCCCTTTTTGTGGTACTTGTAGTATCAGAGATATGCAAAGCCTCCTTCATTGCCGTGATCATATAACGTGTGGCCCTACTTGAAAATACGTTTGTTTCATCACCGTCGACACTAGATTCAGTGTCTGTGTCGACCGACTGAGGTAAAGGGCGCTTTACAGCCCCTAACGGTGTCTGAGATGCCTGGGCAGGTACTAACTGGTTTGCCGGCCGTCTCATGTCGTCAACTGATTTTTGTAATGTGCTGACATTATCACGTAATTCCATAAACAAAGCCATCCATTCCGGTGTCGACTCCCTGGGGGGTGACATCACCATTATCGGCAATTGCTCTGCCTCCACGCCAACATCGTCCTCATACATGTCGACACACACGTACCGACACACAGCAAACACACAGGGAATGCTCTTATCGAAGACAGGACCCCACTAGCCCTTTGGGGAGACAGAGGGAGAGTTTGCCAGCACACACCCAAGCGCTATAATATATATGGGAACAACCCTATATAAGTGTTGTTCCTTATAGCCGCTTAAATATATAAAAATATCGCCAAAATATGCCCCACCTCTCTGTTTTACCCTGTTTCTGTAGTGCAGTGCAGGGGAGAGTCCTGGGAGCCTTCCTCACAGCGGAGCTGAGCAGGAAAATGGCGCTGTGTGCTGAGGAGAATAAGCCCCGCCCCCTATTCCGGCGGGCTTTTCTCCCGGAGTTTTAGACATTTGGCATGGGTTAAATACATACATATAGCCTCAATGGCTATATGTGATGTATTCTTTTGCCATAAAAGGTATTATATATTGCTGCCCAGGGCGCCCCCAGCAGCGCCCTGCACCCTCCGTGACCGTCTGGTGTGAAGTGTGTGACAACAATGGCGCACAGCTGCAGTGCTGTGCGCTACCTTCATGAAGACTGAAGAGCCTTCTGCCGCCTGTTTCCGGACCTTCAATCTTCAGCATCTGTAAGGGGGGTCGGCGGCGCGGCTCCGGGACGAACCCCAGGGTGAGACCTGTGTTCCGACTCCCTCTGGAGCTAATGGTGTCCAGTAGCCTAAGAATCCAATCCATCCTGCACGCAGGTGAGTTGAAATTCTCTCCCCTAAGTCCCTCGATGCAGTGAGCCTGTTGCCAGCAGGACTCACTGAAAATAAAAAACCTAAAAAACTTTTTCTAAGCAGCTCTTTTGGAGAGCCACCTAGATTGCACCCTGCTCGGACGGGCACAAAAACCTAACTGAGGCTTGGAGGAGGGTCATAGGGGGAGGAGCCAGTACACACCACCTGATCCTAAAGCTTTATTTTTGTGCCCTGTCTCCTGCGGAGCCGCTATTCCCCATGGTCCTGACGGAGTCCCCAGCATCCACTTAGGACGTTAGAGAAATTAGATTTACCTGCCGTAGCTGTGGAGACCAGGTCCGAGAGACCTTCCCCAAACAATTCCTCACCCTTGTAAGGTAAAACCTCCATATGTCTTTTTGAGTCGGCATCGCCTGTCCACTGCCGGGTCCAGAGGACTCGTCTAGCAGAGATTGACATAGCGTTAATTCTGGAACCCAGTAAACTAATGTCTCTTTGAGCATCTCTCATATATAAGACAGCATCCTTTATATGGCCTAGGGTCAATAAAATGGTATCCTTATCTAGGGTCTCAATCTCCGCCGATAAGGAATCTGTCCATGCTGCTACCGCGCTACAAACCCAGGCCGACGCAATTGCCGGTCTGAGTAACGTACCAGAATGTGTGTAAATGGATTTCAAGGTAATCTCCTGCTTGCGGTCAGCAGGATCCTTGAGGGTAGCCGTATCTTCAGATGGCAGCGCTATCTTTTTTGACAAGCGTGTCAACGCTTTGTCCACCTTAGGGGAGGATTCCCACCGTATCCTGTTCGTTGGCGGGGAAAGGATACGCCATAAGAATCCTTTTGGAAATCTGCAGTTTTTTGTCTGGAGATTCCCACGCTTTTTCACATAATTCGACTCATGTGAGGAGGGAAAAGTTACCTCAGGCTTCTTTCCCTTATACATGTGTACCCTTGTGTCAGGGACAGGGGGTTCCTCTGTGATATGCAACACTTCTTTTATTGCAATAATCATATACCAAATACATTTAGCCACTTTTGGCTGTAACTTTGCATCATCGGTAGTCGACACTGGAGTCTGAATCCGTGTCGGTATCAGTGTCTGCTATTTGGGATAGTGGGCGCTTCTGAGACCCTGAAGGTCCCGGCGACATAGGGACAGACATGGGTTCACTCCCTGACTGTTCCTTAGCTTCAGCTTTGTCTAATCTTTTGTGCAATAAGTTCACACTAGCACTTAAAACATTCCACATATCCATCCAGTCAGGTGTAGGCACCGCCGACGGAGACCTCACATTCATACGCTCCCCCTCCTCCCTAGGTGAGCCTTCTACCTCAGACATGTCGACACACGCGTACCGACACACCACACACAGAGGGAACCTCTTATCTGAAGACAGTTTCCCCACCAGGCCCTTTGGAGAGACAGAGAGAGAGTATGCCAGCACACACCCCAGCGCTATATGACCCAGAAAAAACCCCACAAATTTTATGTTTACCCAGATAGCGCCGTTTTATATACAATATGCGCCTAATTATGTGCCCCCCCTCTTCTTTAAAACCCTCTTTCTACCGTGGTATAAGCAGGGGAGAGTCCGGGGAGCTTCCTCTCTGCGGTGCTGTGGAGAAAATGGCGCTGGTGAGTGCTGAGGGAGAAGCCCCGCCCCCTCGGCGGCGGGCTTCTGTCCCGCTTACAACAGTAAAATTTGGTGGGGGCTCTTATATATACACATATACAGTGCCCAGCTGTATATGTACTTATTTGTGCCAAAAAAGAGGTCTATATGCTGCCCAGGGCGCCCCCCCTGCGCCCCGCACCCTTACAGTGACTGCCGTGTGTGAGGTGTATGGGAGCAATGGCGCACAGCTTTACTGCTGTGCGTTACCTCAGTGAAGATCATGAAGTCTTCTGCCGCCACTGAAGTCTTCTTTTCTTCTCATACTCACCCGGCTTCTATCTTCCGGCTCTGCGAAGGGGACGGCGGCGCGGCTCTGGGACGGACGGCGAGGGTGAGACCTGCGTACCGATCCCTCTGGAGCTAATGGTGTCCAGTAGCCTAAGAAGCAGAGCCTTGAAACTCACAGAAGTAGGTCTGCTTCTCTCCCCTCAGTCCCTCGATGCAGGGAGTCTGTTGCCAGCAGGCTCCCTGAAAATAAAAAACCTAACAAATATACTTTGTCAGGAAGCTCAGGAGAGCTCCCTGTAGTGCACCCATCTCCTCTGGGCACAGTATCAAACTGAGGTCTAGAGGAGGGGCATAGAGGGAGGAGCCAGTGCACACCCAGACCTAAAGTCTTTCTTAAAGTGCCAATGTCTCCTGCGGAGCCCGTCTATCCCCATGGTCCTTACGGAGTCCCCAGCATCCTCTAGGACGTTAGAGAAATACAAAATACGTATATCCTGTGACATACCTGTATTATCTAATAAGCCTGACGCATGGAGCCCCCTCAGGTTACAGAATATAGGGATAGCAGTATGAGTGAGATACACGGAGCAGAGATCACCCAGCAGCTATATGCACACACACACAGTCACATGTACAATGCAGGAATTATGACAAACAATAAAACTGCACTGCTATTCAGCAATACTATTACTGAGTAAAGCTATGGCCCTCATTCCGAGTTGATCGGTCGCAAGGCGAATTTAGCAGAGTTACACACGCTAAGCCGCCGCCTACTGGGAGTGAATCTTAGCTTCTTAAAATTGCGACCGATGTATTCGCAATATTGCGATTACTAACTACTTAGCAGTTTCAGAGTAGCTCCAGACTTACTCTGCCTGTGCGATCATTTCAGTGCTTGTCGTTCCTGGTTGACGTCACAAACACACCCAGCGTTCGCCCAGGCACTCCCACCGTTTCCCCGGCCACTCCTGCGTTTTTTCCGGAAACGGTAGCGTTTTCAGCCACACGCCCCTGAAACGCCGTGTTTCCGCCCAGTAACACCCATTTCCTGTCAATCACATTACGATCGCCGGAGCGAAGAAAAAGCCGTGAGTAAAAATACTATCTTCATAGTAAAGTTACTTGGCGCAGTCGCAGTGCGAACATTGCGCATGCGTACTAAGCGGATTTTCACTGCGATGCGATGAAAAATACCGAGCGAACAACTCGGAATGAGGGCCTATGTATATAAACAGATATATCAATGCACAGTAAAAACTGGATGAATATCACAGGGTACTTGTACTAAATAACCCTGAAGCATGCACTTGTTCTTAACTAACACTGTCTAAACGACATGTAGAATACTTAAGTGTACTGTTAATTCACAGCGCTGATGATAAAGGCGGCTTTACAGAGGAGGCATCACTCAGCAGTCCCAGAATCAGCGCAGCTGTGTGTAATGGCGCCAAACGCTGACAGGGAGTGAGGGAGACAGAGAGATGCAGTTCCAGGGTGGGAACATTTACTCTAAATGGCGCCCAGGGGCTTTGGGAGGGGCTACAGGCCAGAGCCTTATCCCCTTGCTGGACTTCACCACCGGGTGATGTGGGCCTTAATAAAATGGATTGTAGCCTAATCCGACCTGTGCCCTTGCCCTGGTGGTCTAGTGGGGTCCCTGTACTGCCACAGTGTCCATGCCAGCACGCGCAGCCCACCTCCTAATGGTCGTGGCGGATCGCGATTTCCAGTGGGTCCCGCCTGGGGACTCGGCAACCAGGGATGCGGGAGTATACAGCGCCGCTGGGGTAGGTGATGGAGCTGCAGCAGGAGATATCAGAATGATATCTAGCACTAGAGTGCCTCTGCTGCAGCCCTTGAAGTCTTCTATCTTTTTTAAAATAGCGCTTCTTAGGGCTGCTGGAGCAGCCCTGCCTGTTACCTGCCTGCACTACAGGCACCAACTTACAAACTGAGCTCCTGTGCCTGGAGGTGGGGTTATAGAGGAGGCGGCGCTGAGCATCTTGGGAACAGTCAAAGCTTTTAGCCTGTTGGTGCCTCGGATCAAGATCCTACTCTATACCCCCGATGTTATTCCCTGTGGAATACCAGTGTACCCCGCTGCAGAAAATAAAAAAATAGTTAATTGGATACTGACACAAAATCAACACAAGTGTATGTGTCTGTCTGTATATGTGGTAGTTCCACTGGGGAATGGATGTGAATGACCTAATTTTCTTTGTAAAGCGCTGCAGATTAAGTGTGTGCTATAGAAACAATTGGTAATAATAAATAAAACAAAAGATATCTCATGGTTTGAATTAATAGGATTTTAATACCTACCGGTAAATCCTTTTCTCTTAGTCCATAGAGCAGGGGTGGGGAACCTCAGGCCCGGGGGCCGTATAAGGCCCGCAGAGCCACTTGATCCGGCCCGGCCATGCTCACCTAACCGAGGGAGATGCCGGGCACACGCTGAGATTTTGTGACTAGTGGGCACCCGGCTTCTTCCCCTCAGCAGCAGCCGGAGGCAGGAGCTCACTCCTGAGCTCCGGCATACGGCTCTGGCAGTTTGCTTGTGCGGGTGCTATGGGAGAGATGTCATGACGTCTCTCCCATAGTTCTGAGGAGCAGGCGGCCAGGCGGAGGGCAATGGTCTGGAAGCAGAAGCAGGGCTGGTGAGTATTGTTTTTTTTTCTTTTAATGTGTGTGTGTAAGCGGCGCTACTAGGGGGCATATATAATGGGCATATCTAATGGGGCATAACAAGTGACTGGGAGCATATCTAATGGGGCATAACAAGTGACTGGGGGCATATCTAATGGGGCATAACAAGTGACTGGGGGCATATGTACTGGGGACATATCTACTGGGCATAACAACTGACTGGGGGTATATCTACTGGGGGCATAACTACTGACTGGGGGCATAACTACTGACTTGGGGTATAACTACTGGGGGCATATCTAATGGGGGCAGGCTAATTATTAAGTTGATAATTTTTGTATGGCCCCCGAAGGATTTTATAAATATCCAAATGGCCCTTGGTAGAAAAAAGGTTCCCCACCCCTGCCGTAGAGGATGCTGGGGTCACATCAAGAACCATGGGGGTATAGATGGGATCCGCAGGAGACATGAGCTCTTTAAGACTTTCAGATGGTGTGACCTGGCTCCTCCCTCTATGCCTTTCCTCCAGACTCCAGTTTAAGGAACTGTGCCCAGGGAGACGGACATTTTCGAGGAAAGGATTTATTGTTAAACCACGGTGAGCATCTTACCAGCTCACACCACAAGCATGCCGCAGAACATGGCATCCAATAGAACACAAGCCAACGGCATGAAGAATTTGCAGCAATATGCTGACAAAAATCGGAACACAACAACATGTGTGTAACCACAAATAATTTCTGCAGATACAGTACGCACTGGGACGGGCACCCAGCATCTTCTACGGACTAAAAGAAAAGGATTTACCGGTAGGTATTAAAATCCTATTTTCTCATACGTCCTAGAGGATGCTGGGGTCACATCAAGAACCATGGGGTTATACCAAAGCTCTAGAATTGGCGGGAGAGTGCGGACGACTCTGCAGCACCGAAAGACCAAATGTGAGGTCATCCTCGGCCAAGGTATTAAAATTGTAAAACTTAGCCCAATTGTTTGCTAAATAGCTGCTCGGCAAAGTTGCAATGCCGAGACTTCCCGGCCAACCGCCCCGGATGAGCCCACCTTTCTAGTAGAATGGGCCTTCACCTATTTCGGTAACGGCAATCCTGCCGTGAGATGAGCATGCTGAATCGTACCACAGATCCAGTGTGCAACGGTCTGCTTGGAAGCAGGACACCCAATCTTGTTGGGCGCAAACAGGACAAACAGAGTCTGTGTTCCCAAACGGAGCTGTCCTGGCGACATAAATTTTCAAAACTCTGACCTCATGCAGAGACTTCGACTCAGCGAAGGCGTCGGTAGCCACAGGCACCACAATAGGTTGGTACATGTGGAAAGAAGAAACCACCTTCGGTAGAAATTGTTGACGAGTTTCCAACTCTGCTCTATTTTCATGGAAGATCAAATAAGGTCTCTTGTGAGACCAGGCCGCTAACTCAGACACTCGCCTTGCGTATGCCAAGGCCAACCTGACGACCACTTTCCAAGTGAGGAATTTCACTCCTCCTTACTTAAAGTATCAAACCAATGAGATTTCAGGAACTGCAACACCCCATTAAGATCCCATGGTGCCACTGGGGCACAAATGGAGTTTGGATGTGCAACACGCCCTTCACGACAGTCTGAACTTCTGGAAGGGAGTCCAATTTATTCTGAAAGAAACCCGATAAGGCAGATTTTAATTGAACCCAAGTTTAGGCCCGCATCCACACCTGCTCGTAGAAAATGGAGAAAACGTCCTAGCTGAAAAGTCTGCCGCAGGAGACTTCTTGGATTCACACCAAGAAACTTATTTTCTCCAAATACGGTAGTAATGTTTAGACGTTACCCCTTTTTCTAGCCCGAATAAGCGTGGAGAACTACTTCCGTGGGAACACCCTTACAGACTAGGATTTGGCAGTCTACCGCCATGTCGTCAAACGTAGCCGCGGTAAGTCCTAATACCCGCACGGCCCCTGCCGCAACAGGTCCTCGCTCAAAGGAAAAAAACAGGGATCTCCTATGAGTAATTCCTGAGATCTGGATACCAAGCTCTCCTTGGCCAGTCTGAGACCATGAAGCTCGCTCGAATTTCCTTTTTATGATCCTAGAACTTTTGGAACGAGAGAAAATGTAGGGAACACATATACCGACTGAAAACACCCACGGTGTCACCAGTGAATTCACTGTCCCTGTTTGAGGGTCCCTTGACCTGTAATTCTGAAGCTTCTTGTTGAGACGAGATGCCATAATTCCTACTTGAGGAAATCCCACCGACATGTCACCTCTTCGAAGATTACTTGGAGCAGGTCTCCCCTCTCCTGTCTGCTTTTCGTTTGTAGAAAACCGTTGTAAAAGGCCCTTAACTCTAGACCGTTTATGTGGTGACAAGTTTTCTAACTTGACCATCTTCCTTGGAAGTTTTCCCAGTGTGACTGCCCCCCCCCGCCTCGGAGGCTTGTCCGTGGTCGCTAGGATCCAGTCCTGGATCTCAAAACTGCGCCCCTCTAGGAGGTGAGAACTGCGCAGCCACCACAGGAGTGAGATTCTGGTCTTGGAAGACAGGATTATAATCCGGTGCATGTGTAGGTGGGAACCGGACCCCTTGTCCAACAGGTCCCACTGGAACACCATGGCAAGGAACCTGCCAAACTGAGTGGCCTTGTAGGCCGCAACCATCTTTTCCAGCAACTGAATGTATTGATGAATTGACACTCTTGCTGGTCTCGGTATTTGTTTGACCAGACTCTGGATCTCCAGAGTCTTTTCCACTGGAAGAAAAAACTCTCTGTAGTTCTGTGTCTAGTATTATTCCCAAAACCGACTACCGCGTCAATGGGACCATCAGTGAATCTGGCAAGTCCAGGAGCCAACCCTGTTGTTGAATAACTGTCAGGGAGAGAGCAACGTTTTGCACCAACTGGTTTCTTGATCTCGCTGTTATCAGGAGACCGTTCCAGTATGGGATAAATGTGACTCCGTACTAGAGAAGGAGAACCATTATTACCGCCATCACCCTGGTGATATTGGTAATGACCATCCTGAACAGCAACCTCAGGTAAATCTAATGCGGAGGAAAATGTAAGTTGACCTCCTGTATCCTTTTTCCAGATTGGAGATCACTGCCCTGAGAGATTCCATCTTGGATATGAATTTCTTTAAGTAGAAATCGAGGGATTTCAGATTTAGGATTGGTCTGACCGAGCCGTCTGGCCTCGGGACCACAAAGAGGCTTGAATAAAAGCCTTCCCCCTGTAGCGACAGGGGAAACAAGGCCAATGACATGATCCCGATACAACCCTTGTATAGCGCTGCATACTACCTCCCCGTCCCAGCGTCATGCGGTGGATGTGGCAGAACAGAGGATGATGTCTGCTCCTGTGATCTCCTTCCTCTACCTGCAAAGAAAGGGGAATCTGTATCAATTGGTTCGCAATGATTGCATCCGACAATGATGCGTCATCATCCGTTGTGAGGGAACATAGGGCAAGAAGGTAGACTTACCAGCGGTATCTGCCGAGATCAAATTAACTAGGCCGTCACCAAATCAGGCTTCACCTTCATAGGGAAGAGACTCCATTTCTTCTCGGAGTCAGCATCAACATTCCATTGGTGAATCCACAATGCTCTTCTATCCGAGACCACCATGGAATTGGGTCGCGAACCCAAGAGTCCCATATCCCTTGCAGTCGCACGAAAGTATGCTGCAGCATTCTTGATATGACCCAACGTACGGAGTATCCCAGCTCTCCCCAGGGTATCTATAACGGATGACCAGGTAACCGACCATTTTTGAATACTACTACTCCCCCATGCGCATGCAATGGCAGGTCTAACTGACGTATGCGTGGACACATAACGAGAATATAACGTAGCTTCCTACATATGATCCACTGGCTTTGTGACAGCGCTCCGTGCAGAACAGGGGGTGACTCCCACTTTATTCTATCCGCGGCGGGAAAAGAATAAACAATCGGAATCCTCCTGAGGATTTGAAACCATCATGTCAGGGCCAACCCAGACCCTCTCAACAGAGCGCTCAGCACGAGAAAGAGGAATGTTACTTCAGCTTTATTATAAATTTATCTGTATGTGTATGCATGTGTACAACACAGATATATATATATATATATATATATATATATGTGCCAGTAGAGGAATGGGCGCACTTGGGTTGTTTTTCCACCCAATATTCAATGGGGAAAAACAGCAGTCTCCCTAAGATATTTACTCCTAATTCGTGAGCATAAAACCACATTTAACATGTTCCATGTAAAATTTATTACAACATAAAAGCAATGATACAAAACGGTATAGTATCTCTTCTTGCAGATAACGCCATATAGTACAGAGGACCAGTTGAAATAACTTTGATAGATTCCTCCTTCTCCTTTGACAATTCGGAGATTTGATGTTTATGAACAAATAACCCGACGCGTTTCGTCTTACTCTAAGACTTCATCAGGGGTATGTCTCTAGTGCTTGATAAATACTGTTAGTGCATCAATGAAATGGCAATTACGTATTCTGGATACTTGAAAAAACCACACACCGGTGGGGTACACAGGTGAAAGTTAGATTAAGCCTTATGGTTAAGTGCTTGAATAACAAGTTCAAACGCATAGGCCTGAACGCAAGTTCAAATAGGTATGTGACCTTATGATTCAGGGTGACAATGCTAAATTCCTTTGTCGTATAACCAACCCTTTATGAAGTCTAAGAACACTGTACGCTGTTTACTTAAGAAGTATCGTATGGGTACGCTAGTTGCGTAACGATCGCTCAGCCGTAGGCGAGACGCTCAAGCGTCACGTTCGCTCACGGCCCAGAGATCACAGGACAGAATGATTCGCTATGGCGTAGCGGTTCGCTCGAGACCACGAGGAGATCACCAGCGGCGCAGACGCTCACAACGCTATACTTTTATGTCTAAACCTTATACCAATGAAATACACAGAATACCTTAATGTGAATACAGGGTGTAAGTGCAACCTTGTGTAACCTGACTAACTACAAAGCTGCTTGAGCGTCACCGACGCTCAAGTGAACACATTACACTATAGGAAATACACAGATACTGGTTTAGGGTCCAAAGCCTATTAACTGTATTATATCTAATATACTTGTAAAAGAGAATCACAGTACAAATGATACACTACAATATAACAGAGACTACCTAACCAGATAACTACACAAGAAATACAATACAATACAATTACTATTTATGGGAAAATGGAAGGGGAAGAGAAGAAGAGAGAGATAGAGAGAAATGGCTCATGATAACATTAAATAAGAGACAACATGGTTGCAGATAAAACTACACATGTGAGAGACAATCGCTGCGCAGTTAGTCAATGCTGAATACAGCATGGGATGGAAGCTAGACTCCATTTTGAGAAAACTCCCATAATTCTAAAGACTGCACCACATGCCTGAAAGGGGGAGGGGAAGACATCCAGCAGCAGCCATTTTAGATTTGCAGGTCCAAACACATGGCACTTTATTCTAAACCACAATCACATAGCAGAAAACACAAGACTCCATTTTCTTCCAAAATGTCCAAGCCTCAAAACAATGCATATGTTCTGATTTTACAATTCCAAACCATCTAAAACACCTTTCACAATGTAATCCAACTTCCTAGAACCATCTCATAATTTCACATCCCAAACAACTTCAGTATCTCAATAACCAGAGCATATTCATCACAAGACCAGATCACAATGTAATTAACACAAACGTAACTGCATGGTGGTATTTATGATTAACAGGATATATATTATAACTAACCAGCACAATCTATTTTAAATCTCCATAGGCAAACAAATACCACAGATACTATGCTACAGATTGTATACTGTTCCAATTTATCACAGACTTCACAGAGTATCCACAAACACCCAACAATCACACAACCAAGTTACAATATTCTATTTAAACCAGAAAGCAATCTGTCTGTTTCCTTATCTAGCCATGTGAAGTTCAATACTTAGCCTTTAGTTTGGAAGATGTCCTGGGGATTTAGCTGCCATGCTGCTTGGTGCCAGGTAGCTGTGTGTGTGTCTGTGAGTGTAGCTACATTACATCTGTTCTCTGAGGCCACACCTGACCACTACCTTCCTGTTTGACCAGTACCTGGGGGAGGGGTCTTTCTTTCTCCTTTGTATTGAGTCACCATTCTCTTTGTATATGCTAATCAGGTTCAGCCCTGAAAACTTAGTAAAAGGTTGTCTTGAGCATCCATTGTTCTAACAATATGATCTTAGCTTTTATTCATATAATCATATCTATCCGCTGCAATGTCCCACAACAACACAACAGGCCTCAAACTAACCCACACCTCATTCTGCTTGCTTCAATACCAAACATGATGTGTTTATCTGGTTCGGTTCGAATGATACACATCCATGACATTAATTCATTAGCCAATTCTAAATCTCCATGATGTCTGGTGCTGTTCATTATTATAACCATGTACTGTATGAAACAAGTGCCGAATCCATCTCTGTGCCATGTCCGAGCAAATGCGTGTGTTTCCATATATTGCTGTGCTCGCTGCGCATATTTGCAAGTATAGCGACTTATATGTGTGCAGTTTATATGGTCTCTCTATGTAATATTTTTGACTTTGACAGTCCACCCTTTGGCAGTCACCAATAACTGCCACTTCCTAAAACATTTCAAAAAGAGAAAAATATATGTCAGGGGTTAATACATTTCCATGGTTGGGTAAGGGAGGAGAGAGGAGAAGGTGTGAAGAGGGTATGACCTAGTGAGATAGCAGAAGCATGTGTGTATGAATCCATGTTTGGGGGGTCATGTATCATCGTGCCGTACGTGTTGTACATCAAGCTTCGAGGTATTGCGAAGTATACATTTGAATTCCTTCTTATCCCGTACTAAGGGTCTGTGGATGGGCTGTCAAACTTTACCGAGCTCATCTCGGCTGTGGTTGTAACAAAATGGGGGAGCACATTTTAGTTGATGATACATGAATGGGGGAGGTATGTGGTTGCTGATATCTGTGCCTGTATTCCCTATCGACTATGTGTGTCATTACCTGAGGGTTGTAGAGATGAAGATAAAGAACACTTATGGAAAATGCAATGATATTCTATGTCAGGGAAATGTACATCTGTCGTTGAAGTTGTTTTCGGTATCTGTTGAGAGTAGTCTTCTTTGCGCTGTATTGCTCCTTGGGCATGAGCAAATAGCTTTGTCAGTGCCATCAGATTTACAAAAATGTTGGGCTAGCGTGAGTTTAAAAATACTAGGGAAACTGGGGATCCATGGCAAAGTTCATCAAGTGTCCATATCATAGGTTGTCAAAACTTCATCTTTGGTGCTTGTCTGTTGTCTGTATAGCGTCTCGTTAACTTCCTCGTCCAAGGGGTCTTTGTATCTTGGAGAAAAGCAGAAAAACAGGTGAAAGAAACGGACCGTATAATCGCATTTTCATCACATCATGGTTTCTATCATTGGGTCATATACCAAATCCAGGTTAATTACAGTTTCCTCACTCCTTAGACTCATTACCTCAGGTAGTACTTTTCCAATACAACACAATCCTTCAGAGTTTGGGGCAAGCCGCTCATACGCCTTTCTCCCGCATATGAAATATGCGTCATCGGGGAGAACATAAGGGACGGAGAAGGACATGACCATGTTACAAACCTTCCAGGTGAAATCTCCTGACCCTAATTCTTCCATCTGCTTAATACACGTATCAGTTTGTACGATATGTGCACAGTATCCTGGTGATACCTCTCCAACTCTAGTAATCCTATTTCCTAAGGTATATCGATACCGGAAAGATTTTCCTCTACTGGCTATGTGGCGTACAAGCTCTGTATCTGTAGGCATCCTATCTGCTCTATGCGAAAAGGTCATGGTTAGGTTGCTCCATGACACTTCCCAATTTCCCGGCTTTCGGGGATTGGAGATGTTAAAACATAATAGGGACCTATCCACATGGTATTGGTGGAGCTTCAAACTAGGAGGGCTGGAGATGTTAAACCTCCGGTCCACCGGTCTCCCACCCCTTAGCTCAAGTACCTCCCCTAACGTTAAAGGAAATGGTACTAGCCCTGATTTGCTATGACCCTGAGGTACTTGAGAGCATACCCAACAATCTGTTTTATTTAACACGTTACCCACTAAGGAGTGATGGTCACTCAATGGATGCTGGTCCATATGGATATTAAGACTGGATTGGCATTTCTTTATGCATCCATCTTCAACCATTGTCACAGAGCCTACAGATACAGTTTTTCTTTTTTTTGAACTAACAATCCTTCAAAGAAAATGTTTACAGATAACATGGTTGTTAGATCGTGCCCGGTACTCGCCTTTGCTTGGTGATTGGGTTGCTATTGGAATTTTACACCTCCGTCTCAGTCATCAGGACCTTTCTGGATCCTTTCTCGACCTCACTGGTACTCTCACCGAAACAGACTGCTCTGGTCAACATCATGGTTAACGGGAAAATCCATATCACAGTCTCTTGGGGCAAGTCCATCTTACAGGAGGAGAAAAGAAGAAATTTGTAAAGGGGGTATAAGAAAACAGTTTGAGGGGGAGAGAACTTGTTACGATAATAAGTTCTCTCGTCTTGTTGTTCTTCTTGTTCTGCTGTCCTCTCAAAGGTGCTGTCTCTCAGTCTTCCAAACGAACATTCTGGTGATGCAATATTCCTTCCTAACCGGCGATCTTTCTGTAAGGAGAAAAAATCTGGCATTACCATTGGTCCAACTGAGGGGTGACATACCATCTTTAAACCATGAAAACATGAGTGAGAAGAGAGAGGAAAAAAAAAAAAAAAACAAGAGATAGAGAACAATTCATATGCATATATATATTACATAACTCGACATTAACCATCAATAGGAAAAGAGAAACAAAGCATTTTTAAAACATTGTCAACATTAAGAAAACATTGTTAGCATTAGAAAAACATTGTCAGATTATCAGGCTGTCATATCTACGTGTCTAATGGTCTCCTTGAGCAGTCCCTCCCCACCAGCACCTGCATTACTCCACTGTCTGTATCTGGCCAGAAATACATTGTGGCGGAGGTCATGCTGGGGTTTGGTAGACTTCTGCAAGGACCAAGTGGGTATACAATGTGTGAATTCTTACCAATACTCGTCAGAGATGGGGATAGAGAGAGAGAGAGAGAGAAAAAACATTTCACTGATACATTTACAACGTTTCACCTGGTCATTCCTGTGTCTTTCAGTGAATGACCTCCCAATTTATTAACCGTTACCTCAGGCTTACCATCAGTCGTATGATCACCTTTCTTGACTACCTATCATGGGTGTGGCTCAAAATTCTTCCTATGTGATCCCTGATTATAATTTGGTGTGTCATAACTTTTGCTCATTTTCATGTCTAGGGGGTCTGATTTTATGTGGGCTGTTGCAGTTACTGGCATAATGCCCTTCTCTTTTGCACAGATCACAAATCCTTAAGTTCCTCCATGTGCCAATGGCCTGGGGTTTTGGTTGATTTGATGCCTCCTCAAACGCTTGGATGCTCATCACCATCAACCGCTTTCCCTGTACCTACCTGATTCCTTGGATACCATGATTATGTCGTTGTCTAGGGGGTTGGTATACCTTCTGTGAATCTTTGATCATACAGTTAGATCTTTCCTAGGATCTGGGTAATCAGACATGATTGATCTCAATTCTGTCCGGGACCAGGGATGGCGCATTGCACTGTCCTTGACGGGAATGGTTCCCTGATCGTCAGTCTTCCCATTGGGGACTGTGATCACCCTGACAGGACTAAACTCAATTACATCACCTTGTTTTGGTCTTATAATATGGGGTACATTTGTTTGTGCGTGATATAAAACATTGTACGTACCTGTGGACACGACCTCACCTGACCCTCCGTTAGGGGGTTTGATTATTGCCTTTACCAATTTGGTCGCGTCCACCTGGATGTCTTGTAGGATGGCTTCCGGAAGAGGTGCCGACATTGTTCTGGCCTCACTTTCATGAGTGTATTCCTGGGGGAAGTTCGACATGGGGTGCAACTTGCATAGGTTAATAGTTGTACATTCAACAGTATTACAATAATCATTGTTACATTTATTACACTTATTCTTATAATCTATACTACAGTTGCTAAGAGCGTTTTTATTGTTCAACCCTGTGCTTTTCTCCGCAACCACAATCCCCTCCATTGCCACCTCTCAAGATGAAAGTTAGGTAAGTAAGTTACATTTCTTTGCATTTCACTCTCCTGTTGCCATATCTGTAAACAATCATAATGCTTGATTCGTCTCTTTGCTGATTTGATGAGACATATCCTTCGCCTTAAATTATGCAACACCTCTGAGTCAAAACTACCTATCCCGGGAAATGGTGCCTTATCCCCCGCAGTCATTCGTGTCCATTCATCACAAAAGGTCTCAGAGTGGGGACCATATTTCCCCCACATTACTAACCGAGCAGACCCTCGGGGTCTGCAAGCCTCTGGAGTCTGAATCCTGACCTCCGACCGTCTCTGTGTTGTGCACTTGGCTGCCATTGTGGACCTTTTTAACACAGAAAAACTTCCTAAAATGCACCAAACACAGAACTTCGTTGGAAATCCTTAAAGCTCTTCCACTGAACTTCTTCTGCTCCGGGTATCCCCGTTCCGCCTTCTAGCAGACACGTGTAGCCGTTGCAGGCCCTATCTCTAGAGATTTTCCTGAGAAAATTCCCTTCCTTTTTCTTTTACACAAATCACGCTTGCATGTGCTCCCTACAACACGTATGAGGGCAAGATTTACGCATGGATATACGACCTCATATCACGTTGCGTTATTGGTCACACATACAACCGTGCGGTCCAATCGTACCACTTATAGACACTTGTTGCCCATAAATGGTAGGATCATTGGAGTCTCCCTACTGTGCTCCAAAACAGCCAGAGCGTAATACAACGAAAACTTTATCACACTCTGTTGCACGTTTTCACTCAGATCGTGCTCATCACGTTCCACATAGATCACACAGATCACAAAGTCCACAAAGCGGAATTCAATACCGTTTTATCACATAGATCACAAAGTCCACAAAGCGGGATTCAATACACTCATACCGTTTTCAACCCACTATCATTCTTATAGTTTTCTGATCAGAAAAATCATTTCCCGTAGTCTGATAGCTCTCCCCAGAGGCGTTACAGTAAAGTAAGGTATTTAAACTAAATTTTGGAAACTGAACAAATGTGTGCTATTGTCTTGTGGCTTCTGTATCGCCTTACTATAAGCGATATTTCACTATATAAACGCTTACCAAACACCACACAGTATCTTCTATGCTGTGTGCTTGTTTTTTCTCAGCACGTGATCAATGCAAATGGCAAACAGGAAGGTGAGATGTGAAACTTACACAGATGAAAATGCAATTCTAAATTTAATCTAATAACATACATTGATGTAAGCACACGCATATGAAATTACATATAAGTACCAATCACTATTACTTATGATTGACTATGATATAGATTAAATAAATGCATTAAAAAAAAACTCATTAAATGATGATTTCTTTTTGACAGTGGATGGCTGATTGTTTCCTGAGTCAACTGAAAACCAGCCGCTCAGAAAAAAAATAAAAATTTTTTTTTTTGACCTTCCCAAAATGGCCGCTGCTCCTCCCCCTTCCACCTCCATGAGGGTCACACAAAATGGTGGACAGACCATGCGGCCTCTTGTCACAAAGAAAGTCATCATTCAAAACTCCTAAAGTTATTCTAGGCCTGAGTGTGTAGTTGGCACCAAATTGAAATAAAAACCAGATTTTCAAAGACAATAGCGTACTGTTCTTACCTCCGGTCCCGGATTCCCTCAGCACCCTTTACTAAGCGAAACAGACGCTTATCCAATCAGCACTGCAAGGAATATGATCCCGCCCTTTGCTGATGGATAATGTCTGCTGATATTACCTAGCAGAGATATGTGAAGGATAGGACGAGTCCCCCAATTGACAATGCTAAATTCCTTTGTCGTATAACCAACCCTTTATGAAGTCTAAGAACACTGTACGCTGTTTACTTAAGAAGTATCGTATGGGTACGCTAGTTGCGTAACGATCGCTCAGCCGTAGGCGAGACGCTCAAGCGTCACGTTCGCTCACGGCCCAGAGATCACAGGACAGAATGATTCGCTATGGCGTAGCGGTTCGCTCGAGACCACGAGGAGATCACCAGCGGCGCAGACGCTCACAACGCTATACTTTTATGTCTAAACCTTATACCAATGAAATACACAGAATACCTTAATGTGAATACAGGGTGTAAGTGCAACCTTGTGTAACCTGACTAACTACAAAGCTGCTTGAGCGTCACCGACGCTCAAGTGAACACATTACACTATAGGAAATACACAGATACTGGTTTAGGGTCCAAAGCCTATTAACTGTATTATATCTAATATACTTGTAAAAGAGAATCACAGTACAAATGATACACTACAATATAACAGAGACTACCTAACCAGATAACTACACAAGAAATACAATACAATACAATTACTATTTATGGGAAAATGGAAGGGGAAGAGAAGAAGAGAGAGATAGAGAGAAATGGCTCATGATAACATTAAATAAGAGACAACATGGTTGCAGATAAAACTACACATGTGAGAGACAATCGCTGCGCAGTTAGTCAATGCTGAATACAGCATGGGATGGAAGCTAGACTCCATTTTGAGAAAACTCCCATAATTCTAAAGACTGCACCACATGCCTGAAAGGGGGAGGGGAAGACATCCAGCAGCAGCCATTTTAGATTTGCAGGTCCAAACACATGGCACTTTATTCTAAACCACAATCACATAGCAGAAAACACAAGACTCCATTTTCTTCCAAAATGTCCAAGCCTCAAAACAATGCATATGTTCTGATTTTACAATTCCAAACCATCTAAAACACCTTTCACAATGTAATCCAACTTCCTAGAACCATCTCATAATTTCACATCCCAAACAACTTCAGTATCTCAATAACCAGAGCATATTCATCACAAGACCAGATCACAATGTAATTAACACAAACGTAACTGCATGGTGGTATTTATGATTAACAGGATATATATTATAACTAACCAGCACAATCTATTTTAAATCTCCATAGGCAAACAAATACCACAGATACTATGCTACAGATTGTATACTGTTCCAATTTATCACAGACTTCACAGAGTATCCACAAACACCCAACAATCACACAACCAAGTTACAATATCCTAGTTAAACCAGAAAGCAATCTGTCTGTTTCCTTATCTAGCCATGTGAAGTTCAATACTTAGCCTTTAGTTTGGAAGATGTCCTGGGGATTTAGCTGCCATGCTGCTTGGTGCCAGGTAGCTGTGTGTGTGTCTGTGAGTGTAGCTACATTACATCTGTTCTCTGAGGCCACACCTGACCACTACCTTCCTGTTTGACCAGTACCTGGGGGAGGGGTCTTTCTTTCTCCTTTGTATTGAGTCACCATTCTCTTTGTATATGCTAATCAGGTTCAGCCCTGAAAACTTAGTAAAAGGTTGTCTTGAGCATCCATTGTTCTAACAATATGATCTTAGCTTTTATTCATATAATCATATCTATCCGCTGCAATGTCCCACAACAACACAACAGGCCTCAAACTAACCCACACCTCATTCTGCTTGCTTCAATACCAAACATGATGTGTTTATCTGGTTCGGTTCGAATGATACACATCCATGACATTAATTCATTAGCCAATTCTAAATCTCCATGATGTCTGGTGCTGTTCATTATTATAACCATGTACTGTATGAAACAAGTGCCGAATCCATCTCTGTGCCATGTCCGAGCAAATGCGTGTGTTTCCATATATTGCTGTGCTCGCTGCGCATATTTGCAAGTATAGCGACTTATATGTGTGCAGTTTATATGGTCTCTCTATGTAATATTTTTGACTTTGACAAGGGATTTGGATAACAAGTTCAAATACACAGGTCTACCACAATTTCATATGCGTGTGTAACCAGTAGCTACAATAGCTTCAAGTCACAACCAGTGTAACTTGGTCACATACCTATTTGAACTTGCGTTCAGGCCTATGCGTTTGAACTTGTTATTCAAGCACTTAACCATAAGGCTTAATCTAACTTTCACCTGTGTACCCCACCGGTGTGTGGTTTTTTCAAGTATCCAGAATACGTAATTGCCATTTCATTGATGCACTAACAGTATTTATCAAGCACTAGAGACATACCCCTGATGAAGTCTTAGAGTAAGACGAAACGCGTCGGGTTATTTGTTCATAAACATCAAATCTCCGAATTGTCAAAGGAGAAGGAGGAATCTATCAAAGTTATTTCAACTGGTCCTCTGTACTATATGGTGTTATCTGCAAGAAGAGATACTATACCGTTTTGTATCATTGCTTTTATGTTGTAATAAATTTTACATGGAACATGTTAAATGTGGTTTTATGCTCACGAATTAGGAGTAAATATCTTAGGGAGACTGCTGTTTTTCCCCATTGAATATTGGGTGGAAAAACAACCCAAGTGCGCCCATTCCTCTACTGGCACATATTTGTATCTTTTTAGTCCCTCCTAACAAGGGACTTAGTGGAATTTGGCAGCCTTAACCCAATCCTTTCTCACTTTCTGTTTAATAGCGCAAAAGGGAGAGTATCTGTTTTGTATGTATATATATATATATATATATATATACATACACACACACACATACATACATACATACACACACACACACACACACACACACATAGACCCCTCTGTTCGTAACAGCAGGGTCCTCAGTGA
Organism: Pseudophryne corroboree; assembly: GCF_028390025.1. Taxonomy (NCBI): domain Eukaryota; kingdom Metazoa; phylum Chordata; class Amphibia; order Anura; family Myobatrachidae; genus Pseudophryne; species Pseudophryne corroboree. The sequence goes on from NC_086451.1 coordinate 137,543,350, forward strand.
CGTTAATCCGTCCTCATCATACACTAATCATGCACTAAGTGCTCCTTTTTTTGGGGGGGGGGGGGGGATCTCCTCAGGAAACGCTATTGGTCGACATAGGAAGCCGTATCTGTGTCGGTATTAGGGAGTAGTAACTGGGCAAAATAAAATTTTTGCGACCCCAAGGGGTCTGAGGAAAATATCCTCCACAGATATTTCTACGTCTGTGTCACGATTTATGCAACCTTACTATATATATATATATATATATATATATATATATATATATATATATATATATACACATACACACACATATGCATAACCTTTCTGATATGCATCACATTCACATGCAATTTTTCACCCAGTCAGATATTGGTGGTGCCGACAGGGCCACCCACGCACGTCTGTGTCCCTAATATACTTTTCTCTTAGGAAAAACATTCATCCCCCGACCTGTTGACACACCTGTACCAAGTACTATCAGGAGTCGGTGGTGCCGACAGGGTCATTCCCACCGCCGTTTGCAGGAAGCACCCAGCCTCAGGCATGTCGACACACGTGTACTAAACACCAACCGACATATAGGGGACAGACTCACAGTAAATTCTGTCAGAGAGACACAGAAAGTTTGCCAGCTCATAACCAAGCGATTAATTAGCGGTTTTGAACATTAAAGAATGCCCCAAACCTGCAGCACTTTATATTAAACATATATTTCACCACCTTTACTGCGCCCCCCCCCTCCCCCCCATTTTTCACCCTGATACTTTCAGCAGTGTGAGGAAGGACCAGCGTTTTTACAAGAGAAAATGGCGCTAGCTGTGTGAGCTGTGAGGGCTAAGCCCCGCCCCCGTAATGGCGCGCTTCAGCCCCGCTATTTTTTAATATAATGACACTGGCGGGGGTTAGGATTTAGTGCCTAGGCACTTATTGTCCACATTGCCAGCCTTAATTAGGTGTTTTTATGCTGCCCAGGGCGCCCCCCCTGCGCCCTGTAGTGCCTGTGTGTGTGGAAGCATGGCGCGCAGCGCGATCGCTGTGCGGTACCTCAGAAGCCGTCACTGAAGTCTTCTTTTCTTCTTCTACTCACCTGTCTTCTGACTTCTGGCTCTGCAAGGGGGGTGACGGCGGGCTCTGGGAATGAACCCCTAGGCGTACCTAGTGTTCAAACCCTCAGGAGCTAATGGTGTCCTGTAGCCAAAGAAGCAGAGCCTTTAAACTCACTAGAAGTAGGTCTGACTTCTCTCCCCTAAGTCCCACGAAGCAGGGAGACTGTTGCCAGCAGTCTCCCTGAAAATAAAAAACCTAACAAAAGTATTTTTCCGAGAAACTCAGTAGAGCTCCTCAGAGTGCATCCAGTCTGCCTGGGCACAATTCTAAACTGGAGTCTGGAGGAGGGGCATAGAGGGAGGAGCCAGGTCACACCATCTGAAAGTCTTAAAGTGCCCATGTCTCCTGCGGATCCCGTCTATACCCCATGGTTCTTGATGTGACCTCAGCATCCTCTAGGACGGATGAGAAAAACCGAACCCTAAACGGAAACCTACAGCATTATATTGGTTTGGTGCACACATATTATCATAACCTAGTCTACCTAAAGCATTCTTTCCCCATCCCCTGCCAAGGGGAAATACAACAGGTAAGGAGAGGTCTACAGTTCCAAGCTTCCTCCATCCAAGTTATGGTTTGACAATGAATCCCTTTCTGTTAAACTTCTTGTAATATGGTTGACATTTAAAGTAAAGAAAATATCAGCAGAAATAACACCCAAAAACTCACTGTGATCAAAGTTTCTCTGCAAGAGCTTCCAGGGGCTACGTTTTCCATCAGATCTTCTAGGATAGACACATTAAGCTTTCCTTCAAGAACTGGAAGTGCTACAGTGCAGTCATCAAGTTTCTGTGCACGATAACGTCCATCAAGAATACAGACTTTCTCTAAGTACTCTCTGAAATAAAATGACCAGAGAGAACCTACTGTAACTGTATAAACAATTCAGAAACATTACAAGGGGACGTAGTTATGATCTCGGCAGTTAGCAAACCGACGCCGGGATCCCGGCCACCAGAATGCCGGCAGGGGCCCCAGAACTATTCCCACTCATGGGTGTCCACGACGCCCATAGAGCGGGAATAAACCTGTGGCTTCATTACGCTCACCCCCCATTCTGGCGGACAGGATCCCAGCATCGGTATGCTGACCACCGGTCACCCATTCCCAACATATTCAAGGACCAATAAAACAAATAAAAATTGTCTTAAAATAAGCCACTAATAACATTTAAAATATATATGTTTCAGGGGCATATTGGAAGAGAAAATACTTTGAATAAAGTTTGTTATTGGGTAGAAACTTCACATCAGTAAACCCATTAGATAACCAATTAGAATCATCTAGACATCGTTTGCAAACATTTTTTTGTAACTGTAAAACAATCAGTTGAAATCAGCTACATGGGTGTAGTATGAGTGACCGGCGGCCGGGATCCTGGGGGCAAGCATACCGGTGCCGGGATCCCGACCGCCGGCATACCGACAGCTTGGCGAGACCAATGAGCCCCTTGCGGGCACGGTGGCGCGCCACGCTATTTATTCTCCCTCCAGGGGGGTCGTGGACCCCCAAGAGGGAGAATACGTGTCGGTATGCCAGCAGTCGGGATCCCGACGCCGGTATGCTGGTCGCATACTGAAGACAACCCCAGCTACATAAACTATGTGAGGTCTTTTCTATAAAACCTTACCAAATGCAATTAAACAAAGCAGACCATCTGAATAGTCACAATAAATGCAGCTCATACGAGACTACAAAAAAAAATAAAAAAATTGTGCAGATTATTGTGGCAAACTCCAAGCCTTGTTTACCATTGATACCCTTACTGACATCACAGTCGGTGCTGCATAAAGATCAATATATTTTTCTATGGTGGCTTTCTCGACATAAACATGTGTCTTTACCGGTAGATGTGTATCAAATTTGGAGCCGATCCTAGGCATAGGCAAACTAGGCAAATGCCTAGGGGCACAAGCGGCTTCTGCTGATTAAAATGATATGCGGCATGCCTATATTCTGTGTGTGACTGCAGCTGTATTTGCACACAGAATGCTACGTTACAGTGTATTCCTGGAAATCACTGTAATGTAGCATTTCATATGCAGATACAGCCACAGTTGCACACAGAATATAGGCATGCCGCATATCATTTTAATCACCAGAAGCTGCTTGTGCATCCTACCCACACAGTAATGCAAATAAGACGCATTTTCATCAAAAAAGGCATCAGACGTTAGCAGAGCTGCCAGCTGACTCACGCAAGGCATATCCTGCTGCATAGCGTATTGCGGCAAGATGTATGAGGACACATCTGTATCCAAGCAGAGGCAGAGGTCACAGTGTTAGCGGCCATGTGAGTGCTGTATGTGGGTGGGTTGGTTGTGCAATAGTGTTCGGCATATGTGTAAGGGGCATTATGTGTGTCATGTGTATAAATAATTACATTTTTTTATTAAATAATAAGATTTTACTTACCGGTAAATCTATTTCTCGTAGTCCGTAGTGGATGCTGGGGACTCCGTAAGGACCATGGGGAATATACGGGCTCCGCAGGAGACAGGGCACTTTAAGAAATAATTTGGATTCTGGTGTGCTCTGGCTCCTCCCTCTATGTCCCTCCTCCAGACCTCAGTTAGAGAAACTGTGCCCGAAAGAGCTGACAGTACAAGGAAAAGGATTTTGGAATCCAGGGCAAGACTCATACCAGTCACACCAATCACACCGTATAACTTGTGATAAACTTACCCAGTTAACAGTATGAACAACAACGGAGCATCAGATCAACCCTGATGCAACCAAACATAACCCTTATTTAAGCAATAACTATATACAAGTATTGCAGAAGAAGTCCGCACTTGGGACGGGCGCCCAGCATCCACTACGGACTACGAGAAATAGATTTACCGGTAAGTAAAATCTTATTTTCTCTAACGTCCTAGTGGATGCTGGGGACTCCGTAAGGACCATGGGGATTATACCAAAGCTCCCAAACGGGCGAGAGAGTGCGGATGACTCTGCAGCACCGAATGAGCAAACACAAGGTCCTCCTCAGCCAGGGTATCAAACTTGTAAAACTTTGCAAAAGTGTTTGAACCTGACCAAGTAGCTGCTCGGCAAAGCTGTAATGCTGAGACCCCTCGGGCCGCCGCCCAAGAAGAGCCCACCTTCCTTGTGGAGTGGGCTTTTACTGATTTTGGAAGCGGCAATACAGCCGCAGAATGAGCCTGCTGAATCGTGTTACAGATCCAGCGAGCAATAGTTTGCTTTGAAGCAGGAGCACCCAGCTTGTTGGGTGCATACATTACAAACAACGACTCAGTTTTCCTGACTCTAGCCGTTCTGGCTACATAAACCTTCAAAGCCCTGACCACATCTAGTAACTCGGAATCCTCCAAGTCACGAGTAGCCACAGGCACCACAATAGGTTGGTTCATATGAAAGGATGACACCACTTTTGGCAGAAATTGTGGACGGGTCCGCAATTCTGCCCTGTCCATATGGAAAACCAGATAGGGGCTTTTATGTGACAAAGCCGCTAATTCTGACACACGCCTAGCTGAAGCCAAGGCTAATAGCATGACCACCTTCCACGTGAGAAATTTTAACTCCACGGTTTTTAGTGGCTCAAACCAGTGTGACTTTAGGAAACTCAACACCACGTTAAGATCCCACAGGAGGCACAAAAGGAGGCTGAATATGCAGCACTCCCTTTACAAACGTCTGGACTTCCGGAAGAGAAGCCAGTTCTTTTTGAAAGAAAATGGATAGGGCCGAAATCTGGACCTTAATGGAACCCAATTTTAGGCCCAAAGTCACTCCCGACTGTAGGAAGTGAAGGAAACGGCCCAGCTGGAATTCCTCCGTAGGAGCATTCCGGGCCTCACACCAAGCAACATATTTTCGCCATATACGGTGATAATGTTTAGCCGTCACGTCCTTCCTAGCCTTTATCAGCGTAGGAATAACCTCATCCGGAATGCCTTTTTCTGCTAGGATCCGGCGTTCAACCGCCATGCCGTCAAACGCAGCCACGGTAAGTCTTGGAACAGACAGGGCCCCTGTTGCAACAGGTCCTGTCTTAGAGGCAGAGGCCATGGGTACTCTGTGAGCATTTCTTGCAGCTCTGGATACCAAGTCCTTCTTGGCCAATCCGGAACAATGAGTATTGTTCTCACTCCTCTTTTTCTTATGATTCTCAGCACCTTGGGTATGAGAGGAAGAGGAGGAAATACATAAACCGACTGGAACACCCAAAGTGTCACTAGTGCGTCTACAGCTATCGCCTGAAGGTCTCTTGACCTGGCGCAATACCTCTGTAGCTTTTTGTTGAGGCGGGATGCCATTATGTCCACCTGTGGCCGTTCCCACCGACTTGCAATCTGCGCGAAGACTTCTTGATGAAGTCCCCACACTCCCGGGTGGAGGTCGTGCCTGCCGAGGAAGTCTGCTTCCCAGTTGTCCACTCCCGGAATGAACACTGCTGACAGTGCTCTTACGTGATTCTCTGCCCAGCGAAGAATTCTGGTGGCTTCCGCCATCGCCACCCTGCTCCTTGTGCCGCCTTGGCGGTTTACATGAGCCACTGCGGTGATGTTGTCTGACTGAATCAGCACAGATTGGTCGCAAAGCAGGGTCTCCGTTTGACTTAGCGCGTTGTATATGGCCCTTAGTTCCAGGATGTTGATGTGAAGGCAAGTCTCCTGACTTGACCACAGACCTTGGAAATTTCTTCCCTGTGTGACTGCCCCCCACCCTCGGAGGCTTGCATCCGTGGTCACCAGGACCCAGTACTGAATGCCGAATCTGCGGCCCTCGAGAAGGTGAGCACTCTGCAGCCACCACAGAAGAGACACCCTGGCCCTGGGGGATAGGGTGATCAGCCGATGCATCTGTAGATGTGATCCGGACCACTTGTCCAACAGATCCCATTGAAAGGTCCTCGCATGGAACCTGCCGAAGGGAATGGCCTCGTATGATGCCACCATCTTTCCCAGGACTCGCGTGCAGTGATGCACCGACACCTGTTTTGGTTTTAATAGGTCTCTGACCAGTGTCTCCATCGGGAGATAAACCCTCTTCTGGTCTGTGTCCAGAATCATGCCCAGGAAGGACAGACGAGTCGTAGGAATCAACTGCGACTTTGGAATATTTAGAATCCAGCCGTGCTGTTGTAACACTTCCCGAGAGCAAGCTACGTTGATCAGCAACTGCTCTCTGGACCTCGCCTTTATGAGGAGATCGTCCAAGTATGGGATAATTGTGACCCCTTGCTTTCGCAGGAGCACCATCATTTCCGCCATTACCTTGGTAAATATTCTCGGTGCCGTAGACAGACCAAACGGCAACGTCTGGATTTGGTAATGACAATCCTATACCACAAATCTGAGGTACGCCTGATGAGGTGGATAAATGGGGACATGAAGGTATGCATCCTTTATGTCCAGAGACACCATAAAATCCCCCCTTCCAGGCTTGCGATGACCGCTCTGAGCGATTCCATCTTGAACTTGAACCTTTTCAGGTATATGTTCAGGGATTTTAAATTCAATATGGGTCTGACCGAACCGTCCGGGTTTCGGTACCACAAACATGGTCGAATAATAACCCTTTCCTTGTTGAAGGAGGGGAACCTTGACCACCACCTGCTGAAGATACAATTTGTGAATTGCAGCTAACACTATTTCCATCTCTAAGGGGGAAGCTGGCAGGGCCGATTTGAGGTATCGGTGAGGGGGCATCTCTTCGAATTCCAGCTTGTATCCCTGAGACACAATCTCTATCGCCCAGGGATCCACCTGGGAGTGAACCCACTTGTGGCTGAAATTTCGGAGACGCGCCCCCACCGGGCCTAGCTCCACCTGAGGAACCCCAGCGTCAAGCGGCGGATTTAGTGGAAGCCGGGGAGGACTTCTGTTCCTGGGAACTAGCTGTGTTATGCAGCTTCTTTCCTTTGCCCCTGCCTCTGGCAAGAAAGGACGCACCTCGGACTTTCTTGCTTTTTTGTGATTGCAAGGACTGCATTTGGTAATACGGTGCTTTCTTAGGTTGTGAGGGAACATATGGCAAAAAATTTGACTTTCCAGCAGTAGCTGTGGAGACCAGGTCCGAGAGACCTTCCCCAAACAACTCCTCACCCTTGTAAGGTAAAACCTCCATGTGCCTTTTTGAGTCGGCATCGCCTGTCCATTGCCGAGTCCACAGGACCCTTCTGGCAGAAATCGACATTGCATTTATTCTAGAGCCCAAAAGGCTAATGTCTCTTTGAGCATCTCTCATATATAGGACAGCGTCTTTTATATGCCCCAGGGTCATTAATATAGTATCCTTGTCTAAGGTATCAAGTTCCTCTGATAAGGTATCCGTCCATGCTGCTACAGCACTACACACCCAGGCCGACGCAATTGCCGGCCTTAGTAAGGTACCTGAATGTGTATAAATGGACTTCAGGGTACTCTCCTGTTTCTATCCGCAGCATCTTTAAGGGTGGCCGTATCCTGTGACGGCAGGGCTAAACTCTTGGATAAGCGTGTTAGAGCTTTGTCCACCCTAGGGGAGGATTCCCAGCGTAACCTGTCCGATGACGGGAAGGGATACGCCATAAGCATCCTCTTGGAAATCTGCAGTTTTTTATCTGGAGATTCCCAAGCCTTTTCACATAACTCATTTAGCTCATGTGAAGGGGGAAAGGTCACCTCCTGCCTTTTCTCCCCATACATATGAACCCTCTTGTCAGGGACTGGGGTTTCCTCTGTGATGTGCAACACATCCTTTATTGCTATAATCATATAACGGATGGCTATAGCCAATTTAGGCTGTAACTTTGCATCATCGCCATCGACACTGGAGTCAGAATCCGTGTCGATATCTGTGTCAACAATTTGGGATAGTGGGCGCTTCTGAGACCCTGACGGTCTCTGCGACATAGGATCAGGCATGGGCTGAGACCCCGACTGTCCTAAGGTTTCAGCTTTATCCAACCTTTTATGCAAGGAATTAACATTATCATTTAAAACCTTCCACATATCCATCCAATCAGGTGTCGGCACCGTCGGCGACGACGACCCCACATTCATTTGCTCCCGCTCTGCTTCCACATAGCCTTCCTCGTCAAACATGTCGACACAAGCGTACCGACACCCTAATGTGTGGCATTATCTGTGTAAGGTGCGCTACTGTGTGGCTTAACATATAGAAAGGGCACTTCTGTGTGGTCTAATGTGAATAAAGAGCAATATGATGTGGTGTAATGTGAATAAGGAGCAATTCAGTGTAATGTAATGTGAAAAAGTGGCACTACTGTGAGGAGTAACGTATATAAGGTAAAGTGGTACTACTTTGTGATGTAATGTGAATAAGGGACACTCTCGCATGATAAAATGTGAATAAAGTTGCACTACTGTGTGGCGTAATTTGAATTGGCGGTACTATTCTGTGGCCATGCCCCTTCTCAGCAAGAACATGCCCTTTTTTGAACTGTGCGCCGAATGTGTGTACTGTTCCTATTTAAGAGCATCTCCAGAAGGTCCGCGTACCAGGCCCTTCTTGGCCAGTCCGTAACAATGAGTATTGCTTGAACCTTTTCCCTTTTTATTCGCTTTAGAATTCTTGGGATCAGAGGAAGTGGAGGAAACACATACACCATATAATAGACCTATGGAGTCGTCAGGGCGTCTACTGCCACCGCCTGTGGGTCTCTCGACCTTGAACAATACCGCCTGAGCTTCTTGTTGAGACAAGAGGCCATCATGTCGATCTGCGGATATCCCCATCGACTTGTCAAGCACCTGAACACTTCCGGGGGAAGGCCCCACTCCCCCGGGTACAGGTCGTGTCCGCTGAGGAAGTCTGCTTTTCAGTTGTCTACTCCCGGAATGAAGACCACTGATAACGCCACAGCGTTTCTTTCTGCCCAGAGGAGAATTCTTCACAACTCTGACATTGCTGATCTGCTTTTCTTTCCACCCTGTCGGTTTATGTACATTACTGCCGTCACATTGACCGACTGGACCTGTAGTGCCGAATCTTGAAGAAGATGTGAGGCCTGCCGAAGGGCGTTGTATATGGCCCTGAGTTCCAGAATGTTGATTGGAAGGATGACTTCCTGACTTGACCATCTTCCCTGAAACTGCTCCCCCTGAGTGACTGCTCCCAAACCTCTGAGGCTTGCGTCTGTGGTTAACAGATCCCAGTTCTGAATTCCGAACCTCCGTCCTGCGACGGGGTGAGAAGACTGTAGTCACCACAGAAGGGAGATCCTGGCCTTTGGCGACAGACACATCCTCTGGTGCATGTGAAGATGCGATCCGGACCATTTTTCCAACAGATCGAGCGGTCTTACGTGAAACCTTCCATATTGAAGTGCCTCGTAAGAGGCCACCATTTTTCCCAGAAGGCGAATGCACAGATGCACCGACACCCGGGTTGGCTTCAGGACATCCCAAACCATCGACTGGATTACCAATGCCTTTTTCAACGGAAGGAACACCTTTTGTGATTCTGTTTCCAATATCATTCCCAGGAATGGGAGTCTCCGTGTTGGATCCAGATGAGATTTCGGAAGGTTCAGACTCCACCCGTGATCCTGGAGGAGTTTGGTTGAGAGGGCAATACTGCCCAGCAACCTCTCCCTGGACGGCGCTTCTATCAGGAGATCGTCCAGGTATGGAATTATGTTCACTCCCTGTTTGCAGAGTAGAAACATCATCTCTGCCATCACCTTGGTGAACACCCTCGGTGCTGCAGAGAGACCAAATGGCAGGGCCTGGAACTGGTAGTGACAGTACTGCAGTGCAAACCGTAGATAAGCCCGATGAGGCGGCCAGATCGGAATATGAACGTACGCATCCTTGATATCCAGAGACACTAGGAATTCCCCCTCCACCAGACCTGAGATCACCGCTCTCAGAGACTCCATCTTGAATCTGAACACTCAGAAGTACGGGTTCAGAATCTGTCTTACTGAACCGTCCGGCTTTGGTACTATGAACAAGTTGGAATAGTACCCCTTATTTAGTAGATGAGGTGGAACTGAAACAATGACCCGAGTTTGTACCAGTTTTTGGGTGGCATGCTGTAAAGTTATACTTGCCTCTTGTGAAACTGGCAAGCCTGATTTGAAGAATCTGTGAGGTGGAAGCTCTTGGAACTCCAGTCTGTAGCCCTGGGAAATAAGATCTATGACCCAGGGATCCTGGCACGAATTTGACCAGATCTGACTGAAGAATTGTAGTCGGGTTCCCACCTTACAGCCTTCCAGGCATTGCGGTCCACCATCATGCTGAAGTCTTTTAGGAAGCAGAGCCTGAGCTCTGTTCCTGAGCACCTGCTGTTGCTGGTTTGCGTGGTTTTCCTTTTGCGCCACTGGAGGGCGTAGAAGCACCTCTGGATTTTCCCTTGAACTTGGCCATCCGAAAGGACTGCAACTTGGAAGCTGAATAAGTCTTCTTGGTTGGGGGGGCTGCGGAAGGAAGATACGTAGACTTACCCGCAGTAGCTGTGGAGATCCATTTGTCTAGTTCATCTCCAAACAAGGCCTCTCCTGTGAATGGTAGGCCTTCCACGCCTTTCCTGGAGTCCGTGTCAGCAGTCCACTGGCGTAGCCAAAAGCCCCTGCGTGCAGACACCGAGATAGCAGTGGTGCGTGCGTTAAGCATGCCTATTTCCTTTATGGCTTCCACCATAAAGTTTGCAGAGTCCTGTATATGCTGCAGGAGTAAGACAACATCCCCCCTAGATAAGGAATCTAACTCCTCAATTAGGTTACTTGACCATTTCGCAATGGCTTTATTGATCCACGCACATGCAATAGTGGGTCTTTGGGCCATCCCAGCAGCTGTGTACTGTAAACGTCGATTTACATACAGGACTAAAAGCAACACTTTGAAAAGACATTCAATACACTTTAAATGGGTGCCGCTGCAGCCGCTGTAATCAATCCTTAGCCTACGTACTTTTTACACAGTTAGCGTACAAAGCCCCGTACCGTGTACGTACCTTGCGTACAAACGCTGTGCTGGCCGTACAAAGTACATGCAGTGCGTACACACCCAAAGACACTCAGTGAGCACTTAGCAGCTATACGTGTGACTAAAATACACTTATAACCTTAGCAGGGAAAAGAGACACGACACCAGTTTGTATTTAAGATGCTGGGTTCCGACACACCAACATATAATTACTGAAAGGGGGTTACAATAATAAGAATTTACTTACCGATAATTCTATTTCTCATAGTCCGTAGTGGATGCTGGGGACTCCGTAAGGACCATGGGAAATAGCGGCTCCGCAGGAGACTGGGCACATCTAAAGAAAGCTTTAGGACTATCTGGTGTGCACTGGCTCCTCCCCCTATGACCCTCCTCCAAGCCTCAGTTAGGATACTGTGCCCGGACGAGCGTACACAATAAGGAAGGATTTTGAATCCCGGGTAAGACTCATACCAGCCACACCAATCACACCGTATAACCTGTGATCTGAACCCAGTTAACAGCATGATAACAGAGGAGCCTCTGAAAGATGGCTCACAACAATAATAACCCGATTTTTGTAACAATAACTATGTACAAGTATTGCAGACAATCCGCACTTGGGATGGGCGCCCAGCATCCACTACGGACTATGAGAAATAGAATTATCGGTAAGTAAATTCATATTTTCTCTAACGTCCTAAGTGGATGCTGGGGACTCCGTAAGGACCATGGGGATTATACCAAAGCTCCCAAACGGGCGGGAGAGTGCGGATGACTCTGCAGCACCGAATGAGAGAACTCCAGGTCCTCCTCAGCCACGATATCAATTTTGTAGAATTTTACAAACGTATTTGCTCCTGACCAAGTAGCTGCTCGGCAAAGTTGTAAAGCCGAGACCCCTCGGGCAGCAGCCCAAGATGAGCCCACCTTCCTTGTGGAGTGGGCATTTACAGATTTTTGGCTGTGGCAGGCCTGCCACAGAATGTGCAAGCTGAATTGTACTACAAATCCAACGAGCAATAGTCTGCTTAGAAGCAGGAGCACCCAGCTTGTTGGGTGCATACAGGATAAACAGCGAGTCAGATTTCCTGACTCCAGCCGTCCTGGAAACATATATTTTCAGGGCCCTGACAACGTCTAGCAACTTGGAGTCCTCCAAGTCCCTAGTAGCCGCAGGCACCACAAATAGGTTGGTTCAGGTGAAACGCTGAAACCACCTTAGGGAGAAACTGAGGACGAGTCCTCAATTCCGCCCTGTCCGAATGGAAAATCAGATAAGAGCTTTTTCAGGATAAAGCCGCCAATTCTGACACGCGCCTGGCCCAGGCCAGGGCCAACAGCATGACCACTTTCCATGTGAGATATTTTAACTCCACAGATTTAAGTGGTTCAAACCAATGTGACTTTTGGAACCCAAAACTACATTGAGATCCCAAAGTGCCACTGGAGGCACAAAAGGAGGCTGTATATGCAGTACCCCTTTTACAAACGTCTGAACTTCAGGGACTGAAGCTAGTTCTTTTTGGAAGAAAATTGACAGGGCCGAAATTTGAACCTTAATGGACCCCAATTTCAGGCCCATAGACACTCCTGTTTGCAGGAAATGTAGGAATCGACCCAGTTGAATTTCCTCCGTCGGGCCTTACTGGCCTCGCACCACGCAACATATTTTCGCCAATTGCGGTGATAATGTTTTTTGCGGTTACATCCTTCCTGGCTTTGATCAGGATAGGGATGACTTCATCCGGAATGCCTTTTTGTTCCTTCAGGATCCGGCGTTCAACCGCCATGCCGTCAAACGCAGCCGCGGTAAGTCTTGGAACAGACAGGGTCCTTGCTGGAGCAGGTCCCTTCTTAGAGGTAGAGGCCACGGATCCTCCGTGAGCATCTCCTGAAGTTCTGGTTACCAAGTCCTTCTTGGCCAATCCGGAACCACGAATATAGTGCTTACTCCTCTCCATCTTATCAATCTCAGTACCTTGGGTATGAGAGGCAGAGGAGGGAACACATACCCTGACTGGTACACCCACGGTGTTACCAGAGCGTCTACAGCTTATTGCCTGAGGGTCCCTGGACCTGGCGCAATACCTGTCGAGTTTTTAATCATGTGGAAGACTTCTGGGTGAAGTCCCCACTCTCCCGGGTGGAGGTCGTGCTGAGGAAGTCTGCTTCCCAGTTGTCCACTCCCGGAATGAATACTGCTGACAGTGCTATCACATGATTTTCCGCCCAGCGAAGAATCCTTGCAGCTTCTGCCATTGCCCTCCTGCTTCTTGTGCCACCCTGTCTGTTTACGTGGGTGACTGCCGTGATGTTGTCCGACTGGATCAACACCGGCTGACCTTGAAGCAGAGGTCTTGCTAAGCTTAGAGCATTGTAAATGTCCCTTAGCTTCAGGATATTTATGTGAAGTGATGTCTCCAGGCTTGACCATAAGCCCTGGATATTCCTTCCCTGTGTGACTGCTCCCCAGCCTCGCAGGCTGGCATCCGTGGTCACCAGGACCCAGTCCTGAATGCCTAATCTGCGGCCCTCTAGAAGATGAGCACTCTGCAACCACCACAGGAGGGACACCCTTGTCCTTGGTGACAGGGTTATCCGCTGATGCATCTGAAGATGCGACCCGGACCATTTGTCCAGCAGGTCCCACTGGAAAGTTCTTGCGTGGAATCTGCCGAATGGGATTGCTTCGTAGGAAGCCACCATTTTACCCAGAACCCTTGTGCATTGATGCACTGAGACTTGGCTCGGTTTTAGGAGGTTCCTGACTAGCTCGGATAACTCCCTGGCTTTCTCCTCCGGGAGAAACACCTTTTTCTGGACTGTGTCCAGGATCATCCCTAGGAACAGAAGACACGTCGTCGGAACCAGCTGCGATTTTGGAATATTGAGAATCCAATCGTGCTGCCGCAACACTACCTGAGATAGTGCTACACCGACCTCCAACTGTTCCCTGGATCTTACCCTTATCAGGGAATTGTCCAAGTAAGGGATAACTAAAATTCCCTTCCTTCGAAGGAATATCATCATTTCGGCCATTACCTTGGTAAAGACCCGGGGTGCCGTGGACCATCCATACGGCAGCGTCTGAACTGATAGTGACAGTTCTGTACCATAAACCTGAGGTACCCTTGGTGAGAAGGGTAAATTTTGACATGAAGGTAAGCATCCTTGATGTCCCGAGACATCATGTAGTCCCCTTCTTCCAGGTTCGCAATCACTGCTCTGAGTGACTCAATCTTGAATTTGAACCTCTGTATGTAAGTGTTCAAAGATTTTAGATTTAGAATCGGTCTCACCGAGCCGTCCGGCTTCGGTACCACAACAGTGTGGAATAATACCCCGTTCCCTGTTGCAGGAGGAGTATCTTGATTATCACCTGCTGGGAATACAGCTTGTGAATGGCTTCCAAAACTGTCTCCCTGTCAGAAGGAGACATCGGTAAAGCCGACTTTAGGAAACGGCGAGGGGGAGACGTCTCGAATTCTAATTTGTACCCCTGAGATATCACCTGAAGGATCCAGGGGTCTACTTGCGAGTGAGCCCACTGCGCGCTGAAATTCCTTGAGACGGGCCCCCCACCGTGCCTGATTCTGCTTGTAAAGCCCCAGCGTATACTGAGGGCTTGGCAGAGGCGGGAGAGGGTTTCTGTTCCTGGGAACTGGCTGATTTCTGCAGCCTTTTTCCTCTCCCTCTGTCACGGGGCAGAAATGAGGAACCTTTTGCCCGCTTGTCCACGAAAAGACTGCGCCTGATAATACGGCGTCTTCTCATGTTGAGAGGCGACCTGGGGTACAAACGTGGATTTCCCAGCTGTTGCCGTGGCCACCAGGTCTGAAAGACCGACCCCAAATAACTCCTCCCCTTAATAAAGCAATACTTCCAAATGCCGTTTGGAATACGCATCACCTGACCACTGACGTGTCCATAACCCTCTACTGGTAGAAATGGACAGCGCACTTAGACTTGATGCCAGTCGGCAAATATTCCGCTGTGCATCACGCATATATAGAAATGCATCTTTTAAATGCTCTATAGGCAAAAATATACTGTCCCTATCTAGGGTATCAATATTTTCAGTCAGGGAATCCGACCACGCCAACCCAGCACTGCACATCCAGGCTGAGGCGATTGCTGGTCGCAGTATAACACCAGTATGTGTGTAAATACCTTTTAGGATACCCTCCTGCTTTCTATCAGCAGGATCCTTAAGGGCGGCCATCTCAGGCGAGGGTAGAGCCCTTACAAGCGTGTGAGCGCTTTATCCACCCTAGGGGGTGTTTCCCAACGCACCCTAACCTCTGGCGGGAAAGGATATAATGCCAATAGCATTTTAGAAATTATCAGTTGTTATCGGGGGAAACCCACGCATCATCACACACCTCATTTAATTTCTCAGATTCAGGAAAACTACAGGTAGTTTTTCCTCACCGAACATAATACCCCTTTTTGGTGGTACTCGTATTATCAGAAATGTGTAAAACATTTTTCATTGCCTCAATCATGTAACGTGTGGCCCTACTGGAAGTCACATTTGTCTCTTCCCCGTCGACACTGGAGTCAGTATCCGTGTCGGCGTCTATATCTGCCATCTGAGGTAACGGGCGCTTTAGAGCCCCTGACGGCCTATGAGACGTCTGGACAGGCACCAGCTGAGTAGCCGGCTGTCTCATGTCAACCACTGTCTTTTATACAGAGCTGACACAGTCACGTAATTTCTTCCAACAGTTCATCCACTCAGGTGTCGACCCCCTAGGGGGTGACATCACTATTACAGGCAATCTGCTCCGTCTCCACATTATTTTTCTCCTCATACATGTCGACACAAAATACCGACATACAGCACACACACAGGGAATGCTCTGATAGAGGACAGGACCCCACTAGCCCTTTGGGGAGACAGAGGGAGAGTTTGCCAGCACACACCAGAGCGCTATATATATATAGGGATAACCTTATATAAGTGTTTTTCCCCTTATAGCTGCTGTATAGTTAAAACTGCGCCTAATTAGTGCCCCCCTCTCTTTTTTAACCCTTTCTGTAGTGTAGTGACTGCAGGGGAGAGCCAGGGAGCTTCCCTCCAACGGAGCTGTGAGGGAAAATGGCGCCAGTGTGCTGAGGAGATAGGCTCCGCCCCCTTATCGGCGGCCTTATCTCCCGTTTTTCTATGTATTCTGGCAGGGGTTAAATGCATCCATATAGCCCAGGAGCTATATGTGATGCATTTTTTGCCATCCAAGGTGTTTTTATTGCGTCTCAGGGCGCCCCCCCCCAGCGCCCTGCACCCTCAGTGACCGGAGTGTGAAGTGTGCTGAGAGCAATGGCGCACAGCTGCAGTGCTGTGCGCTACCTTGTTGAAGACAGGACGTCTTCTGCCGCCGATTTTCCGGACCTCTTCTGCCTTCTGGCTCTGTAAGGGGGCCGGCGGCGCGGCTCTGGGACCCATCCAAGCTGGGCCTGTGATCGTCCCTCTGGAGCTAATGTCCAGTAGCCTAAGAAGCCCAATCCACTCTGCACGCAGGTGAGTTCGCTTCTTCTCCCCTTAGTCCCTCGATGCAGTGAGCCTGTTGCCAGCAGGTCTCACTGAAAATAAAAAACCTAAACTAAAACTTTCACTAAGAAGCTCAGGAGAGCCCCTAGTGTGCACCCTTCTCGTTCGGGCACAGAGATCTAACTGAGGCTTGGAGGAGGGTCATAGGGGGAGGAGCCAGTGCACACCAGATAGTCCTAAAGCTTTCTTTAGATGTGCCCAGTCTCCTGCGGAGCCGCTATTCCCCATGGTCCTTACGGAGTCCCCAGCATCCACTTAGGACGTTAGAGAAAACAACATAATACAATATAATAGAAAAATGGCTACAGTCAATAGTACATACGTTTTTGGTTTCGCCTGCGCTTCCCGGCCGGTCCTCAGTCATCAAGGGAGATGACCTTCTGAGTCTGTTGTGTGACCAGGCATGCAGCTGGCTTTTTATACAATAGTCCAAAACCTAACACAATGGGAACTGTAATCTCTTTGTCCATTGGACACAGGGATGGTCATTTACAGTACAGGAGAGGTCATAGGTCGGTTTGAATAGGTGGGCGATGTCTGTTCCAGGTGCACTTGCAGATGGTCTCCTCTGGGTTCCCGCCGCATACCAAGTGTACAGTAAATACAGTTAATATTTATATTCTGCTCCTGTGCATAACTATTCGCAGAAGCGTGCAATCTTCTGCAAACCAACACCGGAATATTGCACTTAATATACCCTACAGCTGGATACCAAACACCACCTTATAACCTAGTTCTGTCCCCTCCTATCCTGTAAAGGTGAATCCCTTTGTTCTGATACCATCTAAACTAGTGTAACTTGCTGGTGTGGTGCAGGGAGACTATGTGTACATTGTGCACTATTTGGATTAAATATGTAATGTGTTTTTATGGCTTTTCCATGTGATTACAAACACTACCGTAATTACTCATACCACGCGCTAATACGCAGGACCGCGGGAGCGACCATACGCAAATCGCGAATATGTGCACGCACGGCAGAGCAAGTACTTGCACGGAGGCCATCTGTGTGTAGTTTGTACTGCAATATTTTTTCGACTTCGACAGTACAATGATTTGAGTTGTCTTTTAGGGAGGCTGCACCAGGAACAGGCAATACAATTGTACGTGACAGCCTAGAGACTAATGCGTCCACTATCGGTGGATTTTCCCATTTTTTCCTATCCTCCAGAGGAAAAGATCAGAGCAACCTTTTAGGGATCTGAATCTTCTTATCAGGATTAACCCATGGTTCTTCAAACAGGGCATTCAATTGCTTTGACACAGGAAAAGTAACTGAGGACTTCTTTTTACATTAAAATAAGATTCCTCAGTCTCCTCTGACATCTTATCAGGAATATGCAGAACATCTGATAGCCTCTATAACAGCCTCTATTCCCTGTGACAGAGCCACATCCCCCCCCCCCCCCCCAAGTCTGACCCATCAGCGTCAGAGTCAGATTGCAGGATATGGGCCAGAGATCGCTTTTGCGGACAAAAGGGAGGGGACTGAGACGCTTTTTGGGGGACTGAGTCTCTGTTAATAAACCACAGTTTGTTTTAAGTATTGCGTCTCTTTCTCATTGCGGGACAATTTTTTAGAAAGCGTGGAAATCATTCCTTTGAGAGAATTAACCCACTCCGGTTCAGCCACGCTAGCTTGTGTACCTTGAGTACCCAGTAGTGAGCCCCCTGGTGAAGAGGAACACTCCGCTGTACAAGAAACACACTCTTTGCCTGACATTATTTAAGTGTGACAGCAGACACACAGGATAAGGTTAAGCACAACAAACCACAAAGAGCCATTCAGAGAGACATGGAGTTGTTTGGAGCCAGCCCCCACCGTGCCCTTATTGCTAATGCCAAGCTTAGCCGGGTTGCAGACTAAGTACCCTGATAGGGGACTTAGTACACGGATAGTCGTACCCCCACTGCTATGACCCCCTGGTACCGCTGAGGTAATCTGGAGTCACACAGGAGGAGCTGCGCGTCTCTGTCCTGTCAGCGTCTGTGTCCATTGAAGAGGGAAAATGGCGCTGGTGAGCTGCTGGATCCTCTCATAGTGAAGCCCCGCCCCTTCAATGGCGCGCAGTGTTCCCGCTTTTTTTTATACTGGCTGAGAAATCTGGTGCTTAAATTGGAGAGAAACCATTTTAAGGCTGTGTTGCCAGTCTGGGTACCGTGTACAGTATATTGAGACGCAGTTGTGTACTGTGACTGGAGACGCATTCCGCCCCGTTTAGAAGGCATGCGTCTCCGTACCCTCGTGCCACCATAATGGCCGGCGCCCCACTAACAGGGTCGCCGGCTCAGTACTCACCACTCTTCATTCTTCTGGCTCTGTTAGGGGTGGCATGCTGCGGGAATGTACGCTCGCCGTGGTGGGGCTTGCGAATAGTTCCCTCAGGAGCTCAGTTTCCTGTCAGCGGGGAACGGGACCATTAACCCTTCAAAAGGTTGGGCCGTTCCCCCCCCCCCCCAAGTCCCATGAAGCAGGCAGGCTGGTGCCAACCAGCTCTGCCTGAAAACAACAAACATAGAAAATAAATGCAGACAACTCTTCTGGAGCGTCCTTCAGCATGACCGGCTCCTCCGGGCACATTTTCTAAACGGAGTCTGGTAGGAGGGGCATAATGGGAGGAGTCAGCCCACACTATCAAATTCTTAAAGTGCCCATGGCTCCTAGTGGACCCGTATATACCCCATGGTACTAAATGGACCCCAGTACCCTCTAGGACGGAAGAGAAAATAGGATTTTGGTACTTACCGGTAAATCCTTTTCTACTAGTCCGTAGAGGATGCTGGGGACTCCAAAAGGACCACGGGGTATAGACGGGATCCGCAGGAGCTTGGGCACACTGAAAAGACTTAAGACTGGGTGTGAACTGGCTCCTCCCTCTATGCCCCTCCTCCAGACCCCAGTTACAGGAACTGTGCCCAGGAGAGACGGACATTTCGAGGAAAGGATTTTTGTGTAAACTAAGGGCTACAAACATACCAGCCCACACCACAACCATACCGTACAACCGGAGTAACAGGAAACCAGATAACAGTATGAAAAAACTACAGCAACAAGCTGAAAACAGAAATACACAACCCGTGTATAAACTAAGCGAACCCACAAGAGAACACCGCAAGAAACAGTCCGCACTGGGACGGGCGCCCAGCATCCTCTACGGACTAGGAGAAAAGGATTTACCGGTAAGTACTAAAATCCTATTTTCTCTTACGTCCTAGAGGATGCTGGGGACTCCAAAAGCTTCAGACCGGGCGGGAGAGTGCGGACAACTCTGCAGCACTGACTGAGCAAACGCAAGGTCCTCATCAGCCAGGGTATCAAACTTATAGAACTTGGCAAAAGTGTTTGAACCCGACCAGGTAGTCGCTCGGCAGAGCTGTAAAGCTGAGACGCCCCGGGCAGCCACCCAAGACGAGCCCACCCTCCTGGTAGAATGGACTTTCACCGACTTCGGCACCGGTAATCCGGCCGAAGAATGCGCCTGCTGAATCGTACTACAAATCCAGCGTGCAATAGTCTGTTTTGAAGCAGGATGACCAATCTTGTTGGAAGCGTACAGGACAAACAGCGCCTCAGTTTTTCTGTCAACAGCCGTACGGGCGACGTAGATCTTCAAAGCCCTCACTACATCCAGAGACCTTGGAACTGCCACAGTATCCCTGGCCACCGGTACCACAATAGGTTGGTTAATGTGAAACGAGGAGACCACCTTTGGTAAAAATTGTTGACGAGTCCTCAATTCTGCCCTATCCGTATGAAAGATCAAGTACGGGCTCTTATGAGATAAGACCGCCAACTCAGACACCTGCCTGGCAGAAGCCAGCGCCAACAACATGACTACCTTCCAGGTGAGAAACTTCAACTCAACCTTACGCAAAGGCTCAAACCAGGAAGACATGAGAAACTGTAAGACCACGTCCAGATCCCATGGGGCCACAGGAGGCACAAACAGAGGATTGATATGCAAAACTCCTTTCACAAACGTCTGAACCTCTGGGAGGGCAGCCAATTCTCTTTGAAAGAAAATAGACAATGCCGAAATCTGCACCTTGATGGAGCCCAACTTCAGGCCTGCATCCACACCAGCCTGCAAAAAGTGGAGAAAACGCCCCAAATTAAATTCTTCTGCAGGAGCCTTCTTAAACTCACACCAGGAAACATACTTCTTCCAAATACGGTGATAATGCTTCGCCGTAACCTCCTTCCTAGCCTTGAGGAGAGTAGGTATGACCTCTCCTGGAATACCTTTACGAGCTAAGATCTGACGCTCAACTTCCATGCCATCAAACGCAGCCGCGGTAAGTCTGGAAACACGCATGGACCCTGCAACAACAGGTCCTCTCTTAGAGGAAGCGGCCAAGGATCTTCCACTAGTAATTCCTGAAGATCCGGATACCAGGGCCTTCTTGGCCAATCTGGAACTACGAGAATCGCCTGAACCCTTGCTCGCCAAATGATCCCCAGTACCTTTGGAATGAGAGGAAATGGAGGGAACACATACACCGACTTAAACACCCACGGAGACACCAGGGCATCCACCGCACTGGCTTAGGGGTCCCTTTACCTGGAACAGTACCTCGGAAGCTTCTTGTTGAGAAGAGACGCCATCATGTCTATCAGAGGGAGTCCCCAACGCTTTGTCACTTCTGCAAACACCTCTTGATGAAGAGCCCACTCACACGGATGGAGATCGTGTCTGCTGAGGAGGTCTGCTTCCCAGTTGTCTACTCCCAGAAGGAAGACTGCTGACAGGGCGCCCAGGTGTTGTTCCGCCCAGCGAAGGATTCTTGTGGCCTCCGCCATTGCCGCTCTGCTCCTTGTGCCGCCTTGACGGTTGATATGTGCCACCGCTGTGATGTTGTCTGACTGTACCAGGACAGGTCGACCCTGAAGAAGGCTTCTTGCCTGTAGCAGGCCGTTGTAAATGGCTTTTAACTCGAGAACATTTATGTGGAGACCCGCTTCCTGGAACGACCATCTCCCCTGGAAGTTCTTGCCTTGGATGACTGCACCCCAGCCCCGGAAACTCGCATCTGTCGTCAGAAGTACCCAATCCAGGATACCGAACCGGCGTCCCTCTAGGAGGTGAGACCCCTGTAGCCACCACAGGAGGAAAATTATGGCTCTGGGAGATAGACTTATCTTCCGGTGCATGTGCAGGTGAGACCCGGACCATTTGCTCAGCAAGTCCCACTGAAACCCCCGGAGACGACTCCCCACCGGTCCGGACTCCCCCAGGGAAGCCCCAACGTCATGCGGTGGACTTGGTAGAGGCAGGGGAGGACTTTTGGTCCTGGGCGCCCGACACGGCAGGCGACTTCCTACCCCTTCCTTTACCCTTTGAAGCGAGGAAGGACGAACCCTTTCCACGCCTGTATTTATTAGGCCGAAAGGACTGCATCTGCTGATGTGGTGCCTTTTTGTGCTGTGTGGGAACATAGGGAAGAAAAGAGGACTTACCCGCCGTCGCGGTAGAGACCAGGTCCGCCAAGCCGTCCCCGAACAAGACATTACCTTTGAAGGGTAAAGCATCCATAGCTCTCTTGGAGTCGGCATCAGCATTCCATTGATGGATCCACAACGCCCTCCTTGCCGATATTGACATAGCATTGGCTCTTGATCCCAAGAGACAAACATCCCTCGCCGCATCCTTCAGGTAATCTGCAGCGTCCTTGATATAACCAAGAGTCAGAAGAACATTATCTTTATCAAGGGTATCCATATCAGCAGCTAAATTCTCAGCCCATTTATCAATAGCACTACTCACCCACACCGACGCCACTGCAGGTCTAAGCAATGCGCCTGTATTAGCGAAAATGGACTTCAGAGACATCTCCAGCTTGCGATCCGCTGGATCCTTGAGAGCTGCCGTGTCCGGAGACGGAAGCGCCACCTTCTTAGACAAACGAGATAGAGCTTTGTGAACATTTGGAGACGACTCCCATTTTTCCCTGTCATCAGAGGGGAAAGGATACACCATGTAAATCCTCTTGGGAATCTGCCACCTCTTATCCGGCGACTCCCAAGCTTTTTCACAAAGTATTCATTTCATGAGAGGGGGGAAATTTCACTTCAGGTTTTTTCCCTTTGAACAAACAAATCCTTGTTTCCTGCACCGCAGGTTCATCAGAAATGTGTAAAAAATAAGAATTTACTTACCGATAATTCTATTTCTCGGAGTCCGTAGTGGATGCTGGGGTTCCTGAAAGGACCATGGGGAATAGCGGCTCCGCAGGAGACAGGGCACAAAAGTAAAGCTTTCCGATCAGGTGGTGTGCACTGGCTCCTCCCCCTATGACCCTCCTCCAAGCCAGTTAGGTACTGTGCCCGGACGAGCGTACACAATAAGGGAGGAATTTTGAATCCCGGGTAAGACTCATACCAGCCACACCAATCACACCGTACAACTTGTGATCTAAACCCAGTTAACAGTATGATAACAGCGGAGCCTCTGAAAAGATGGCTCACAACAATAATAACCCGATTTTTGTAACTATGTACAAGTATTGCAGATAATCCGCACTTGGGATGGGCGCCCAGCATCCACTACGGACTCCGAGAAATAGAATTATCGGTAAGTAAATTCTTATTTTCTCTATCGTCCTAGTGGATGCTGGGGTTCCTGAAAGGACCATGGGGATTATACCAAAGCTCCCAAACGGGCGGGAGAGTGCGGATGACTCTGCAGCACCGAATGAGAGAACTCCAGGTCCTCCTTAGCCAGGGTATCAAATTTGTAGGATTTTACAAACGTGTTTGCCCCTGACTAAATAACCGCTCGGCAAAGTTGTAAAGCCGAGACCCCTCGGGCAGCCGCCCAAGATGAGCCCACCTTCCTTGTGGAATGGGCATTTACATATTTTGGCTGTGGCAGGCCTGCCACAGAATGTGCAAGCTGAATTGTATTACACATCCAACTAGCAATAGTCTGCTTAAAAGCAAGAGCACCCAGTTTGTTGGGTGCATACAGGATAACAGCAAGTCAGTTTTCCTGACTCCAGCCGTCCTGGAACCTATATTTTCAGGGCCCTGACAACATCTAGCAACTTGGAGTCCTCCAAGTCCCTAGTAGGTGCAAGGCACCACAATAAGCTGGTTCAGGTGAAACACTGACACCACCTTAGGGAGAGAACTGGGGACGAGTCCGCAGCTCTGCCCTGTCCGAATGGACAAACAAATATGGGCTTTTTTGAGAAAAAAACCACCAATTTGACACTCGCCTGGTCCAGGCCAGGGCCAAGAACATGGTCACTTTTCATGTGAGATGCTTCAAATCCACAGATTTGACTGGTTTTAAACCAATGTGATTTGAAGAATCCCAGAACTACGTTGAGATCCCACAGTGCCACTGGAGGCACAAAAGAGGGTTGTATATGCAATACTCCCTTGACAAAGTTCTGGACTTCAGGAACTGAAGCCAATTCTTTCTGGAAGAAAATTGACAGGGCCGAAATTTGAACCTTAATGGACCCCAATTTGAGGCCCATAGACACTCCTGTTTGCAGGAAATGCAGGAATCGACCGAGTTGAAATTTCTTTGTGGGGCCTTCCTGGCCTCACACCACGCAACATATTTTCGCCACATGTGGTGATAATGTTGTGCGGTCACCTCCTTTCTGGCTTTGACCAGGGTAGGAATGACCTCTTCCGGAATGCCTTTTTCCCTTAGGATCCGGCGTTCCACCGCCATGCCAACAAACGCAGCTGCGGTAAGTCTTGGAACAGACATGGTACTTGCTGAAGCAAGTCCCTTCTTAGCGGCAGAGGCCATAAGACCTCTGTAAACATCTCTTGAAGTTCCGGGTACCAAGTCCTTCTTGGCCAATCCGGAGCCATGAGTATAGTTCTTACTCCTCTACGTCTTATAATTCTCAGTACCTTAGGTATGAAAAGCAGAGGATGGAACACATACACCGACTGGTACACCCACGGTGTTACCAGAACGTCCACAGCTATTGCCTGAGGGTCTCTTGACCTGGCGCAATACCTGTCCCGTTTTTTGTTCAGACGGGACGCCATCATGTCCACCTTTGGTATTTCCCAACGGTTTACAATCATGTGGAAAAAACTTCCCGATGAAGTTTCCACTCTCCCGGGTGGAGGTCGTGCCTGCTGAGGAAGTCTGCTTCCCAGTTTCCATTCCCGGGATGAAACACTGCTGACAGTGCTATCACATGATTTTCCGCCTAGCGAAAAGTCCTTGCAGTTTTTGCCATTGCCCTCCTGCTTCTTGTGTCGCCCTGTCTGTTTACGTGGGCGACTGCCGTGATGTTTTTCCCACTGGATCAATACCGGCTGACCTTGAAGCAGAGGTCTTGCTAAGCTTAGAGCATTATAAATTTACCCTTAGCTCCAGTATATTTATGTGGAGAAAAGTCTCCAGACTTGATCACACTCCCTGGAAATTTTTTCCTTGTGTGACTGCTCCCCAGCCTCTCGGGCTGGGCTCCGTGGTCACCAGCATCCAATCCTGAATGCCGAATCTGCGGCCCTCTAGAAGATGAGCACTCTATAACCACCACAGGAGAGACACCCTTGTCCTTGGATATAGGGTTATCCGCTGATGCATCTGAAGATGCGATCCGGACCATTTGTCCAGCAGATCCCACTGAAAAGTTCTTGCGTGAAATCTGCCGAATGGAATTGCTTCGTAGGAAGCCACCATTTTCTACCAGGACCCTTGTGCAATGATGCACTGTTTTTAGGAGGTTCCTGACTAGCTCGGATAACTCCCTGGCTTTCTCTTTCGGGAGAAACACCTTTTTCTGGACTGTGTCCAGAATCATCCCTAGGCACAGCAGACGTGTCGTCGGGATCAGCTGCGATTTTGGAATATTTAGAATCCACCCGTGCTGTTGTAGCAGTATCCGAGATAGTGCTACTCCTACCTCCAACTGTTCCCTGGACTATGCCCTTATCAGGAGATCGTCCAAGTAAGGGATAATTAAGACGCCTTTTCTTCGAAGAAGAATCATCATTTCGGCCATTACCTTAGTAAAGACCCGGGGTGCCGTGGACAATCCAAACGGCAGCGTCTGAAACTGATAGTGACAGTTCTGCACCACGAACCTGAGGTACCCTTAGTGAGAAGGGCAAATTTGGGACATAGAGGTAAGCATCCCTGATGTCCCGGGACACTATATAGTCCCCTTCTTCCTGTTCGTTATCACTGCTCTGAGTGACTCCATCTTGATTTGAACCTTTGTAAGTGTTCAAAAATTTTTTAGATTTAGAATAAGTCTCACCTAGCCTTCTGGCTTCAGTACCACAATATAGTGTGGAATAATACCCCTTTTCTTGTAGTAGGAGGGGTAATTTAATTATCACCTGCTGGGAATACAGCTTGTGAATTTTTTCCCATACTGCCTCCTTGTCGGAGGGAGACCTTGGTAAAGCAGACTTCAGGAGCCTGCGAAGGGGAAACGTCTCAACATTCCAATCTGTACCCCTGGGATACTACTTGTAGGATCCAGGGGTCCTGTACGGTCTCAGCGCCATGCTGAGAACTTGTCAGAAGCGGTGGAACGCTTCTGTTCCTGGGAATGGGCTGCCTGCTGCAGTCTTCTTCCCTTTCCTCTATCCCTGGGCAGATATGATCTTATAGGGACGAAAGGACTGAGGCTGAAAAGACGGTGTCTTTTTCTGCAGAGATGTGACTTAGGGTAAAAACGGTGGATTTTCCAGCAGTTGCCGTGGCCACCAGGTCCGATGGACCGACCCCAAATAACTCCTCTTCCTTTATACGGCAATACACCTTTGTGCCGTTTGGAATCTGCATCACCTGACCCCTGTCGTGTCCATAACATCTTCTGGCAGTTATGGACATCGCATTTACTCTTGATGCCAGAGTGCAAATATCCCTCTGTGCATCTCGCATATATAGAAATGCATCCTTTAAATGCTCTATAGTCAATAAAATACTGTCCCTGTCAAGGGTATCAATATTTTTAGTCAGGGAATCCGACCAAGCCACCCCAGCTCTGCACATCCAGGCTGAGGCGATCGCTGGTCGCAGTATAACACCAGTATGTGTGTATATACTTTTTATGATATTTTCCAGCCTCCTGTCAGCTGGTCCTTGAGGACGGCCCTATCTATAGACGGTACCGCCACTTGTTTTGATAAGCGTGTGAGCGCCTTATCCACCCTAAGGGGTGTTTCCCAACGCGCCCTAACTTCTGGCGGGAAAGGGTATACCGCCCATAATTTTCTATCGGGGGGAACCCACGCATCCTCACACACTTTATTTAATTTATCTGATTTAGGAAAAACTATGGTAGTTTTTTCACATCCCACATAATACCCTCTTTTGTGGTACTTGTAGTATCAGAAATATGTAACACCTCCTTCATTGCCTTTAACGTGTGGCCCTAATAAGGAATACGTTTGTTTATTCACCGTCGACACTGGATTCAGTGTCCCTGTCTGTGTCTGTGTCGACCGACTAAAGTAAACGGGCGTTTTAAAACCCCTGACGGTGTTTTTGAGACGTCTGGACCGGTACTAATTGTTTGTCGGCCGTCTCATGTCGTCAACCGACCTTGCAGCGTGTTGACATTATCACGTAATTCCCTAAATAAGCCATCCATTCCGGTGTCGACTCCCTAGAGAGTGACATCACCATTACAGGCAATTGCTCCGCCTCCTCACCAACATCGTCCTCCTACATGTCGACACACACGTACCGACACACAGCACACACACAGGGAATGCTCTGATAGAGGACAGGACCCACTAGCCCTTTGGAGAGACAGAGGGAGAGTTTGCCAGCACACACCAAAAACGCTATAATTATATAGGGACAACCTTATATAAGTGTTTTCCCTTGTAGCATCTTCTTTATATATTTCTAACGCCAAATTAGTGCCCCCCCTCTCTGTTTTAACCCTGTTTCTGTAGTGCAGTGCAGGGGAGAGCCTGGGAGCCTTCCCTCCAGCCTTTCTGTGAGGGAAAATGGCGCTGTGTGCTGAGGAGATAGGCCCCGCCCCTTTTTCGGCGGCCTCGTCTCCCGCTCTTAACGGATTCTGGCAGGGGTTAAATATCTCCATATAGCCTCCGGAGGCTATATGTGAGGTATTTTTAGCCAAAATAGGTTTTCATTTGCCTCCCAGGGCGCCCCCCTCCCAGCGCCCTGCACCCTCAGTGACTGCCGTGTGAAGTGTGCTGAGAGGAAAATGGCGCACAGCTGCAGTGCTGTGCGCTACCTTTAGAAGACTGAGGAGTCTTCTGCCGCCGATTCTGGACCTCTTCTTATTTCAGCATCTGCAAGGGGGCCGGCGGCAAGGCTCCGGTGACCATCCAGGCTGTACCTGTGATCGTCCCTCTGGAGCTGATGTCCAGTAGCCAAGAAGCCAATCCATCCTGCACGCAGGTGAGTTCACTTCTTCTCCCCTAAGTCCCTCGTTGCAGTGATCCTGTTGCCAGCAGGACTCACTGTAAAATAAAAAACCTAAGCTAAACTTTTCTAAGCAGCTCTTTAGGAGAGCCACCTAGATTGCACCCTTCTCGGCCGGGCACAAAAATCTAACTGGCTTGGAGGAGGGTCATAGGGGGAGGAGCCAGTGCACACCACCTGATCGGAAAGCTTTACTTTTGTGCCCTGTCTCCTGCGGAGCCGCTATTCCCCATGGTCCTTTCAGGAACCCCAGCATCCACTAGGACGATAGAGAAATAAGAATTTACTTACCGATAATTCTATTTCTCGTAGTCCGTAGTGGATGCTGGGAACTCCGTAAGGACCATGGGGAATAGCGGCTCCGCAGGAGACTGGGCACAAAAGTAAAGCTTTAGGACTACCTGGTGTGCACTGGCTCCTCCCCCTATGACCCTCCTCCAAGCCTCAGTTAGGATACTGTGCCCGGACGAGCGTACACAATAAGGAAGGATTTATGAATCCCGGGTAAGACTCATACCAGCCACACCAATCACACCGTACAACCTGTGATCTGAACCCAGTTAACAGCATGATAACAGAGGAGCCTCTGGATAGATGGCTCACAACAACAATAACCCGATTTAGTTAACAATAACTATGTACAAGTATTGCAGACAATCCGCACTTGGGATGGGCGCCCAGCATCCACTACGGACTACGAGAAATAGAATTATCGGTAAGTAAATTCTTATTTTCTCTGACGTCCTAGTGGATGCTGGGAACTCCGTAAGGACCATGGGGATTATACCAAAGCTCCCAAACGGGCGGGAGAGTGCGGATGACTCTGCAGCACCGAATGAGAGAACTCCAGGTCCTCCTCAGCCAGGGTATCAAATTTGTAGAATTTAGCAAACGTGTTTGCCCCTGACCAAATAGCTGCTCGGCAAAGTTGTAAAGCCGAGACCCCTCGGGCAGCCGCCCAAGATGAGCCCACCTTCCTTGTGGAATGGGCTTTTACAGATTTTGGCTGTGGCAGGCCTGCCACAGAATGTGCAAGCGGAATTGTATTACAAATCCAACGAGCAATAGTCTGCTTAGAAGCAGGAGCACCCAGCTTGTTGGGTGCATACAGGATAAACAGCGAGTCAGATTTTCTGACTCCAGCCGTCCTGGAAACATATATTTTCAGGTCCCTGACTATGTCCAACAACTTGGAGTCCTCCAAGTCACTAGTAGCCGCAGGTACCACAATAGGTTGGTCCAGATGAAACGCTGAAACCACCTTAGGGAGAAAATGAGGACGAGTCCTCAATTCCGCCCTGTCTGAATGGAAGGACAGATAAGGGCTTTTACAGGATAAAGCCGCCAATTCTGACACGCGCCTGGCCTAGGCCAGGGCCAACAGCATGACCACTTTCCATGTGAGATATTTTAACTCCACAGATTCAAGTGGTTCAAACCATTGTGACTTTAGGAACCCCAAAACTACATTGAGATCCCAAGGTGCCACTGGAGGCACAAAAGGAGACTGTATATGCAGTACCCCTTTTACAAACGTCTGAACTTCAGGAACTGAAGCTAGTTCTTTCTGGAAGAAAATTGACAGGGCCGAAATTTGAACCTTAATGGACCCCAATTTTAGGCCCATAGACACTCCTGTTTGCAGGAAATGCAGGAATCGACCTAGTTGAAATTCCTCCATCGGGGCCTTACTGGCCTCGCACCACGCAACATATTTTCGCCTAATGCGGTGATAATGCTTTGCGGTTACATCCTTCCTGGCTTTGATCAGGGTAGGGATGACTTCATCCGGAATGCCTTTTTCCTTCAGGATCCGGCGTTCAACCGCCCTGCCGTCAAACGCAGCCGCGGTAAGTCTTGGAATAGATAGGGTCCTTGATGGAGCAGGTCCCTTCTTAGAGGTAGAGGCCACGTGTCCTCCGTGAGCATCTCTTGAAGTTCCGGGTACCAAGTCCTTCTTGGCCAATCCGGAGCCACGAGTATAGTTCTTACTCCCCTCCGTCTTATAATTCTCAATACTTTTGGTAAGAGAGGAAGAGGAGGGAACCCATACACTGACTGGTACACCCACGGTGTTACCAGAGCGTCCACAGCTATTGCCTGAGGGTCCCTTGACCTGGCGTAATACCTGTCCAATTTTTTGTTTAGACGGGACGCCATCATGTCCACCTTTGGTTTTTCCCAACGGTTTACAATCATGTGGAAGACTTCTGCTGAGGAAGTCTGTTTCCCAGTTGTCCACTCCCGGAATGAACACTGCTGACAATGCTATCACATGATTTTCCGCCCAGCGAAAAATCCTTGCAGCTTCTCTACGTGGGCGACTGCCGTGATGTTGTCCGACTGGATCAGCACCGGCTGACCTTGAAGCAGAGGTCTTGCTTGGCTTAGGGCATTGTAAACGGCCCTTAGCTCCACGATATTTATGTGAAGTGATGTCTCCAGGCTTGACCACAAGCCCTGGAAATTTCTTCCCTGTGTGACTGCTCCCCAGCCTCGCAGGCTGGCATCCGTGGTCACCAGGACCCAGTCCTGAATGCCGAATCTGCGCCCTCTAGAAGATGAGCACTCTGCAACCACCACAGGAGAGACACCCTTGTCTTTGGTGACAGGGTTATCCGCTGATGCATCTGAAGATGCGATCCGGACCACTTTTCCAGCAGGTCCCACTGGAAAGTTCTTGCGTGGAATCTGCCGAATGGAATTGCTTCGTAGGAAGCAACCATTTTTCCCAGGACCCTTGTGCACTGCTGCACTGACACTTGGCCTGGTTTTAGGAGGTTTCTGACTAGTTCAGATAACTCCCTGGCTTTCTCCTCCTGGAGAAACACCTTTTTCTGGACTGTGTCCAGGATCATCCCTAGGAATAGAAGACGTGTCGTCGGGATCAGCTGCGATTTTGGAATATTAAGAATCCAACCGTGCTGCCGCAACACTACTTGAGATAGTGCTACCCCGACTACCAACCGTTCCCTGGATCTTGCCCTTATCCGGAGATCGTCCAAGTAAGGGATAATTAAAACTCCCTTCCTTCGAAGGAGTATCATCATTTCGGCCATTACTTTGGTAAAGACCCGGGGTGCCGTGGACAAACCAAACGGCAGCGTCTGAAACTGATAGTTCTGTACCACAAACCTGAGGTACCCTTGGTGAGAAGGGTAAATTGGGACATGGAGATAAGCATCCTTGATGTCCAGAGACACCATATAATCCCCTTCTTCCAGGTTTGCCATCACCGCTCTGAGTGACTCCATCTTGAATTTGAACCTTTGTATGTAAGTGTTCAAGGATTTCAGATTTAAATTAGGTCTCACCGAACCGTCCGGCTTCGGTACCACAAACAGCGTGGAATAATACCCCTTTCCCTGTTGTAGGAGGGGTACCTTGATTATCACCTGCTGGGAATATAGCTTGTGAATGGCTTCCCATACCGCCTCCCTGTCGGAGGGAGACGTCGGTAAAGCAGACTTTAGGAAAACGGCGAAGGGGAGACGTCTCGAATTCCAATTTGTACCCCTGAGATACCACCTGAAGGATCCAGGGGTCCCCTGTGAGTGAGCCCACTGCACGCTGAAATTTTTGAGACGGGCCCCCACCGTGCCTGAGTCCGCTTGTAAAGCCCCAGCGTCATGCTGAGGACTTGGCAGAAAACGGGAGAGGGCTTCTGTTCCTGGGTACTGGCTGTTTGCTGCAGCCTTTTTCCTCTCCCTCTGCCACGGGGCAGAAATGAGGAGCCTTTTGCCCGCTTGCCCTTATGGGGCCCAAAGGACTGCGCCTGATAATACGGCGTCTTCTTATGTTGAGAGGCTACCTGGGGTAAAAATAAGAATTTACTTACCGATAATTCTATTTCTCGTAGTCCGTAGTGGATGCTGGGAACTCCGTAAGGACCATGGGGAATAGCGGCTCCGCAGGAGACAGGGCACATCTAAAGAAAGCTTTAGGATCACCTGGTGTGCACTGGCTCCTCCCCCTATGACCCTCCTCCAAGCCTCAGTTAGGATACTGTGCCCGGACGAGCGTACACAATAAGGAAGGATTTTGAATCCCGGGTAAGACTCATACCAGCCACACCAATCACACTGTACAACTTGTGATCTGAACCCAGTTAACAGCATGATAATAGAGAAGCCTCTATAAAAGATGGCTCACTACAACAATAACCCGAATTTTTTGATAACAATAATTATGTACCAGTATTGCAGACAATCCGCACTTGGGATGGGCGCCCAGCATCCACTACGGACTACGAGAAATAGAATTATCGGTAAGTAAATTCTTATTTTCTCTGACGTCCTAGTGGATGCTGGGAACTCCGTAAGGACCATGGGGATTATACCAAAGCTCCCAAACGGGCGGGAGAGTGCGGATGACTCTGCAGCACCGAATGAGAGAACTCCAGGTCCTCCTCAGCCAGGGTAACAAATTTGTAGAAGTTTACAAACGTATTTGCTCCTGACCAAGTAACTGCTCGGCAAAATTGTAAAGCCGAGACCCCTCGGGCAGCTGCCCAAGATGAGCCCACCTTCCTTGTGGAGTGGGCATTTTAAGATTTTTGGCTGTGGCAGGCCTGCCACAGAATGTGCAAGCTGAATTGTACTACAAATCCAACGAGCAATCGTCTGCTTAGAAGCAGGAGCACCCAGTTTGTTGGGTGCATACAGGATAAACAGCGAGTCAGATTTTCTGACTCCAGCCGTCCTGGAAACATATATTTTCAGGGCCCTGACCACGTCAAGCAACTTGGAATCCTCCAAGTCCTTAGTAGCCGCAGGTACCACAATAGGTTGCTTCATGTGAAATGCAGAAACCACCTTAGGTAGAAATTGAGGACAAGTCCTCAATTCTGCCCTGTCAGAATGAAATATTAAATAAGGGCTTTTATATGATAAAGCCGCCAGTTCTGACACACGCCTGGCTGAAGCCAGGGCTAACAGCATCGTCACCTTCCATGTGAGATATTTTAAGTCCACAGTGGTGAGTGGTTCAAACCAATGTGACTTTAGGAAACTCAACACAACATTGAGATCCCAAGGTGCCACTGGAGGCACAAAAGGAGGCTGTATATGCAGTACCCCTTTTACAAATGTCTGAACTTCAGGCACTGAAGCCAGTTCCTTTTGGAAGAAAATCGACAGGGCCGAAATTTGAACCTTAATGGACCCTAATTTTAGGCCCATAGACAGTCCTGTTTGCAGGAAATGGAGGAAACGACCCAGTTGAAATTCCTCTGTAGGGCCTTCTTGGCCTCCCACCACGCAACATATTTTCGCCAATGCGGTGATAATGTTTTGCGGTTACGTCCTTCCTGGTCTTGACCAGGGTAGGGATGACTTCATCTGGAATGCCTTTTTCCTTCAGGATCCGGCGTTCAACCGCCAAGCCGTCAAACGCAGCCGCGGTAAGTCTTGGAACAGACAAGGCCCCTGCTGGAGCAGGTCCTTTCTTAGAGGTAGAGGCCACGGTTCGTCCGTGAGCATCTCTTGAAGTTCCGGATACCAAGTCCTTCTTGGCCAATCCGGAACCACGAGTATAGTTCTTACTCCTCTCCTTCTTATGATTCTCAGCACTTTTGGTATGAGAGGCAGAGGAGGGAACACATACACTGACTGGTACACCCACGGTGTTACCAGAGCGTCCACCGCTATTGCCTGAGGGTCCCCTGACCTGGCGCAATATCTGTCTAGTTTTTTGTTTAGACGGGACGCCATTATGTCCACCTTTGGTTTTTCCCAACGGTTTACAATCAGGTGGAAGACTTCTGGGTGAAATCCCCACTCTCCCGGGTGAAGGTCGTGTCTGCTGAGGAAGTCTGCTTCCCAGTTGTCCACTCCCGGAATGAACACTGCTGACAGTGCTATCACATGATTCTCCGCCCAGCGAAGAATCCTTGCAGCTTCTGCCATTGCCCCCCTGCTTCCCGTGCCGCCCTGTCTGTTTACGTGGGCGACTGACGTGATGTTGTCCGATTGGATCAATACCGCCTGACCCTGAAGCAGGGGTTTCGCTTGACTTAGGGCATTGTAAATGGCCCTTAGTTCCAGAATGTTTATATGAAGAGATGTCTCCAGGCTTGACCATAAGCCCTGGAAATTCCTTCCCTGTGTGACTGCTCCCCAGCCTCGCAGGCTGGCATCCGTGGCCACCAGGACCCAGTCCCGAATGCCGAATCTGCGGCCCTCTAGAAGATGAGCACTCTGCAACCACCACAGGAGGGATACCCTTGTCCCCGGTGACAGGGTTATCCGCTGAAGCATCTGAAGATGCGACCCGGACCATTTGTCCAGTAGGTTCCACTGGAAAGTCTTGCGTGGAATCTGCCGAATGGGATTGCTTCGTAGGAAGCCACCATTTTTACCCAGAACCCTTGTGCATTGATGCACTGAGACTTGGTTCGGTTTTAGGAGGTTCCTGACTAGCTCGGATAACTCCCTGGCTTTCTCCTCCGGGAGAAACACCTTCTTTCTGGACTGTGTCCAGGATCATCCCTAGGAACAGAAGACAAGTCGTCGGAACCAGCTGCGATTTTGGAATATTGAGAATCCAATCGTGCTGCCGCAACACTACCTGATATAGTGCTACACCGATCTCCAACTGTTCCCTGGATCTTACCCTTATCAGGGAATCGTCCAAGTAACGGATAACTAAAATTCCCTTCCTTCGAAGGAATATCATCATTACGGTCATTACTTCAGTAAAGACCCGGGGTGCCGTGGACCATCCCTACGGCAGCGTCCGAACTGATAGTGACAGTTCTGTACCATAACCTGAAATACCCTTGGTGAGAAGGGTAAATTTTGACATGAAGGTAAGCATCCTTGATGTCCCGAGACATCATGTAGTCCCCTTCTTCCAGGTTTGCAATCACTGCTCTGAGTGACTCAATTTTGAATTTGAACCTCTGTATGCAAGTGTTCAAAGATTTTAGATTTTAAAATCGGTCTCACCGAGCCGTCTGGCTTCGGTACCACAATAGTGTGGAATAATACCCCGTTCCCTGTTGCAGGAGGGGTACCTTGATTATCACCTGCTGGGAATACAGCTTGTGAATGGTTTCCAAAACTGCCTCCCTGTCAGCGGGAGACGTCGGTAAAACAGACCTTTGGAAACGGCGAGGGGGATACGTCTCGAATTCCAATTTGTACCCCTGAAATATTACCAGAAGGATCCAGGGGTCTACTTGCGAGTGAGCCCACTGCGCACTGAAATTCATTGAGAACGGGACCCCACCGTGCCTGAACTTGTAAAGCCCTAGCGTCATACTGAGGGCTTGGCAGAGGCGGAAAAGAGTTTCTGTTCCTTGGAACTGGCTGATCTCTGCAGCCATTTTCCTCTCCCTCTGTCACGAGCAGAAAAGAGGAACCCTTTTGTCCGCTTGCCAACCAGACCTGCGCTTGATAATACGGCGTCTTATTTTGAGAGGCGACCTGGGGTACATCCCCTCTTTTAAGGCAATACTTCCAAATGCCGTTTGGAATCCGCATCACCTGACCACTTTACTGGTATAATTGGACAACGCACTTATACTTGATGCCAGTCGGCAAATATTCCGCTGTGCATCATGCATATATAGAAATGCATCTTTTAATTGCTCTATAGGCAATAATATACTGTCCTTATCTAGGATATCATATTTCCAGTCAGGGAATCCGACCACGCCAACCCAGCACTGCACATCCAGGCTGAGGCGATTGCTGGTCGCAGTATAACACCAGTATGTGTGTAAATACATTTTAGGATACCCTCCTGCTTTCTATAAGCAGGATCCTTAAGGGCGGCCATCTCAAGAGAGGGTAGAGCCCTTGTACAAGCGTGTGAGCGCCTTATCCCCCCTAGGGGGTGTTTCCCAACGCACCCTAACCTCTGGCGGGAAAAGGTATACTGCCAATAACTTTTTAGAAATTATCAATTGTTATCGGGGGGAAACCCACGCATTTTATTTCTCAGATTCCGGAAAACTACAGGAAGTTTTTCCTCACCAACAAAATACCCCTTTTTTTTTTGGTGGTATTCATATTATCAGAAAAGTGTAAACTTTTTTCATTGCCTCAATCATGCAATGTGTGGCCCTATTTGGAAATCACGGTTGTCTCTTCACCGTCGACACAGGAGTCAGTATCCGTGTCGGCGTCTGTATCTGAGGTAACGGGCGCTTTAGAGCCCCTATATGAGACGTCTGGACATGCACAAGCTGAGTAGCCGGCTGTCTCATGTCAACCACTGTCTTTTATACAAAGCTGACACTGTCACGCAATTTCCACAGTACATCCACTCAGGTGTCGACCCCCCAGGGGGTGACAACACTATTACAGACACTCTACTCCGTCTCCTCATCATTTTTCTCCTCATACATGTCGACACAAACGTACCGACACACAGCACACACACAGGGAATGCTCTGATAGAGGACAGGACCCCACTAGCCCTTTGGGGAGACAGAGGGAGAGTTTGCCAGCACACACCAGAGCGCTATATATATATACAGGGATAACCTTATATAAGTGTTTTTCCCTTTATAGCTGCTGTATTGTTTATACTGCGCCTAATTTGTGCCCCCCTCTCTTTTTTAACCCCTTTCTGTAGTGTAGTGACTGCAGGGGAGAGCCAGGGAGCTTCCCTCCAACTGAGCTGTGAGGGAAAATGGCGCCAGTGTGCTGAGGAGATAAGGACGCCGAGAAAGGGGCGGAGCCTATCATCCGTTTTCTTGTATGTTTTGGCAGGGGTTAAATGCATCCATATAGCCCAGGAGTTATATGTGATGCATTTATTTTAGCCATAAAAGGTTTTCTAACGATTTATTGCGTCTCAGGGCGCTGCCCCCCCAGCGCCCTGCACCCTCAGTGACCGGAGTGTGAAGTGTGCTGAGAGCAATGGCGCACAGCTGCGGTGCTGTGCGCCTACCTTTATCTGAAGACAGGAAAGTCTTCTGCCGCCGATTTTTCCGGACCTCTTCGCTCTTCTGGCTCTGTAAGGGGGCCGGCGGCGCGGCTCCGGTGACCCATCCAGGCTGAACCTGTGATCGTCCCTCTGGAGCTAATGTCCAGTAGCCTAAGAAGCCCAATCCACTCTGCACGCAGGTGAGTTCGCTTCTTCTCCCCTTAGTCCCTCGATGCAGTGAGCCTGTTGCCAGCAGGTCTCACTGAAAATAATAAACCTAAACTAAAACTTTCACAAAGAGCTCAGGAGAGCCCCTAGTGTGCACCCTTCTCGTCGGGCACAGAAAATCTAACTGAGGCTTGGAGGAGGGTCATAGGGGGAGGAGCCAGTGCACACCAGGTGATCCTAAAGCTTTCTTTAGATGTGCCCTGTCTCCTGCGGAGCCGCTATTCCCCATGGTCCTTACGGAGTTCCCAGCATCCACTAGGACGTCAGAGAAAATGTGGATTTTCCAGCCGTTGCCGTGGCCACCAGGTCTGTTAAACCTACCCCAAATAACTCCTCCCTTTTATAAGGCGATACTTCCATATGCCTTTTGGAATCAGCATCACCTGACCACTGTCTTGTCCATAACCCTCTTCTGGCAGAAATGGACAGCGCACTTACTCTTGATGCCAGTCGGCAAATATCCCTCTGTGCATCACGCATATATAGAAATGCATCTTTTAAATGCTCTATAGTCAGTAATATACTGTCCCTATCTAGGGTATCAATATTGTCAGTCAGGGAATCCGACCAAGTCACCCCAGCACTGCACATCCAGGCTGAGGCGATTGCTGGTCGCAGTATCACACCCGTGTGAGTGTATATACATTTTAGGATATTTTACTGCTTTCTGTCAGCAGGTTCCTTAAGGGCGGCCGTATCCGGGGACGGTAGTGCCACCTGTTTAGACAAGCGTGTGAGCGCTTTATTCACCCTAGGGGGTGTTTCCCTCATCACACACTTCATTTAATTCCTCAGATGCAGGAAAAACTACAGGCAGTTTTTTCTTACCCAACATAATACCCTTTTTAGTGGTACTGGTATTATCAGAAATGTGTAAAAACATTTTCCATAGCCTCAATCATGTAACGTGTGGCCCTACTGGAAGTCACATTCGTCTCTTAATCGTCGACACTGGAGTCAGTATCCGTGTCGGCGTCTGTATCTGCCATCTGCGGTAACGGGCGTTTTAGAGCCCCTGATGGCTTTTGAGACACCTGGACAGGCACAGGCTGAGTCGCCGGCTGTCTCATGTCATCAATCTTTTGTAAAGAGCTGACTCACATAATTCCTTCCATAAGCTCATCCACTCAGATGTCGACTCCCTAGGGGGTGACATCTCTGTTACAGGCAATTGCTCCGCCTCCACCTCATTTTCCTCCTCATACATGTCGACACAACGTACCGACACACAGCACACACACAGGGAATGCTCTGATAGAGGACAGGACCCCACTAGCCCTTTGGGGAGACAGAGGGAGAGTATGCCAGCACACACCAGAGCGCTATATATATATATATATATATATATATATATATATATATATATACGTACATATATATACGTACATATATATACAGGGATAACCTTATATAGGTGTTTTTCCCCTTATAGCTGCTGTATTGTTATACTGCGCCTAATTAGTGCCCCCCTCTCTTTTTTAACCCCTTTCTGTAGTGTAGTAACTGCAGGGGAGAGCCAGGGAGCTTCCCTCCAACGGAGCTGTGAGAGAAAATGGCGCCAGTGTGCTGAGGAGATAGGCTCCGCCCCCTTCTCGGCGGCCTTTTCTCCCGTTTTTCTGTGGAATCTGGCAGGGGTTAAAATTCATCCATATAGCCCTGGGGGCTATATGTGATGTATTTTCGCCAGCCAAGGTGTTTTTATTGCTGCTCAGGGCGCCCCCCCCTAGCGCCCTGCACCCTCAGTGACCGAAGTGTGAAGTGTGCTGAGGAGCAATGGCGCACAGCTGCAGTGCTGTGCGCTACCTTGGTGAAGACAGGATGTCTTCTGCCGCCGATTTTCCGGACCTCTTCTTGCTTCTGGCTCTGTAAGGGGCCGGCGGCGCGGCTCTGGGACCGGACTCCGAGGCTGGGCCTGTGTTCGGTCCCTCTGGAGCTAATGGTGTCCAGTAGCCTAAGAAGCCCAATCCACTCTGCACGCAGGTGAGTTCGCTTCTTCTCCCCTTAGTCCCTCGATGCAGTGAACCTGTTGCCAGCAGGTCTCACTGAAAATAAAAAACCTAAAACTAAACTTTCACTAAGAACCTCAGGAGAGCCCCTAGTGTGCACCCTTCTCGGCCGGGCACAAAAATCTAACTGAGGCTTGGAGGAGGGTCATAGGGGGAGGAGCCAGTGCACACCAGGTAGTCCTAAAGCTTTACTTTTGTGCCCAGTCTCCTGCGGAGCCGCTATTCCCCATGGTCCTTACGGAGTTCCCAGCATCCACTAGGACGTCAGAGAAACATCCTTTATAGCCACAATCATGTACTGAATACTCTTCACTAAACGCGGATGCAAAGCCGCCTCAGAAAAAACGACCTCAGAATCAGAGTCCGTGTCGGTATCATTAGCTACCACTTGAGTAAACGGCCGCTTTTGCGAGCCCGATGGGGTCTGTACTTGAGATAAAGCCTCCTCTATGGACTTCTTCCACACCTGCGTCTGTGACCCAGACTTATCTAACCTCTTTGATAAAGAAGCTACATTTGTATTGATTGTACTTAGTAACGCGAGTAAATCAGGTGTCGGCTGCGCCGACAGACCTAAATCCAGACCCACAACCGCACCCCCAACAACCTCCTCCGGTGAATCACTTTCAGCCTCAGACATGTCGACACGTTTAATCGACACAGCGACACAAACACAGACTGTCTCAGCTAGGGGACAGGCCTATAGTGAAGCCCAGAGAGAGAGACCCAGAGGGAGTATGCCAGCTCACACCCCAGCGCCTATATATCCCTATAGGGGATATATATGACCAGCGCTGCTTTAAAACCAAATAATGCACCACACTGCGCCCCCCCCTGAGAAATCTCCACGTTACTTGCGAGGAGTGGTCGGAGGTCCGACCCAGCGTCTCCTTCAGCCGCGTGGAGGAGAGAAAAGATGGCGCTGTGAGCCGCGCGCTAAGCTCCGCCCCTTCCCGGCGGGCTTCAGCGCGCCCAATTTGAACATGCCGGCGGCACCGAAAATGCTTCTGCCGGCTTCCCGGACCCCAGTGACCTGCTGCCCAGGGCGCCCCCCCCCCCCCAGCGCCCTGCACCCTGTGAGTGCCGTCAGAGATGTGTGTGGGAGCATGGAGTGCAGCGTCACCGCTGCGCTGTACCTGGTCACCGAAGTCTTCTGCCGTCCTGAAGTCTTCTGATCTTCTCATACTCACCCGACTTCTTTCTTCTGGCTTCTGTGAGGGGGTGACGGCGTGGCTCCGGGAACAAGCAGCTAGGCGCACCAAGTGATCGAACCCTCTGGAGCTAATGGTGTCCAGTAGCCGAGAAGCAGAGCCCTTAAACTAAGAAGAAGTAGGTCTGCTTCTCTCCCCTCACTCCCACACTGCAGGGAGCCTGTTGCCAGCAGGTCTCCCTGAAAATAAAAAACCTAACAGAAGTCTTTTCCAGAGAAACTCAGTAGAGCTCCCGTAGTGAGTGTCCAGTCAGTCTTGGGCACAAAGTCTAACTGGGGTCTGGAGGAGGGGCATAGAGGGAGGAGCCAGTTCACACCCAGTCTTAAGTCTTTTCAGTGTGCCCAAGCTCCTGCGGATCCCGTCTATACCCTATGGTCCTTTTGGAGTTCCCAGCATCCTCTAGGACGTAAGAGAAAAGGATTTAACACTAAGTGACCAATTTCCTCTTTTCTCATTTAGCAAGGTTGGAAAACACTGGACCATTGGATGTTCAACAGTTGCCCCCCGGGGAGGCAACGCTCAAGATGTCTGACTGGAGAACTGTCTGCCAAGGTGGGTGTTGCCGGAGGTAAAAACCCGAAAACGCAAAAACTGCTGGACAGAGGATCAGAGAGCTGCATGACAGACATGTTCCACCAAAACCTTGTTTCTTGCTGCCCCGGAGGTTGTCACTGCCCATGTGGAATGCTCCGACACTAGATGTGGTGCTGGTTGTCCCACACTAGGTAACTGTAGGCTCCTGTGATGACCGAGAGGATCTAACGTGCCAATAAATTCCATGTGCGTTGTAAATAACAAGCAGAAAATCTGTGCAAATAAATGTTGTCCCAGTAAACCCGCAGAGCTCGAACTATAGCTGGATAAACACTATAATGTTATCTGTCCAAACTTTCTGGTTATAGTGAAAATGTATGGGAGCAAATGACAATGAACCATTTGCTCCAAAAAGCTAGGAAAGGGGCAAAAATGGTCATTTGGATAAACTGGTTAAATCAAATGGATTTAAGCAATTTGTCTGAAGGTCCATTTTTGTCTGTTTTCCCTTGTTTGGAAGCAAATGGTCAATTGTCATTTGCTCCCATACATTACCAGATTTTTATTCCAACCAGAAAGATTTGACAGATAATCTTATAGTGTGCATCCAGTTTATGTCTAGCAGAGCCAGATCAACTCGGTCACAAGAAGTCGCCAAAGGAAGAAAAATGGAAAAGACTGTTTCTGGTTTAAGAGAAAAAAAACTTTCGGCTGTAATATAGGAGAGTATGGAGAACCACGTTATAGTCATGGAAGCCCCGAAAAAGGTGGACTGCAAAAATAGGATTTTAATACCTGCCGGTAAATCCTTTTCTCTTAGTCCGTAGAGGATGCTGGGGATGCTTCAAGAACCATGGGGTATAGACGGGATCCGCAGGAGACATGGGCACTTTAAGACTTTAAATGGATGTGAACTGGCTCCTCCCTCTATGCCCCTCCTCCAGACTCCAGTTATAGGAACTGTGCCCAGGGAGACGACATTTCGAGGAAAAGGATTTATTGTTAATCTAAGGGTGAGATACACACCAGCTCACACCACAAACACACCGTACAACATGGCATTAGCAAAAAATCCAGTCAATGGCATGAACAAAATCAGCAACAGGCTGACCATAACCGAAAAACACAACCTTTGTGTAACACAAGCAGTAACTATTAAACAAGTACTGCAGATAGTGTCCGCACAGGGACGGGCGCCCAGCATCCTCTACGGACTAAGAGAAAAGTATTTACCGGTAGGTATTAAAATCCTATTTTCTCATACGTCCTAGAGGATGCTGGGGATGCTTCAAGAACCATGGGGTTTATACCAAAGCTCTAGAACGGGCGGGAGAGTGCGGATGACTCTGCAGCACCTATTGACCAAACAAGAGGTCCTCCTCAGCCAGAGTATCAAACTTGTAAAACTTCGCAAAGGTGTTTGAACCCGACCAAGTAGCAGCTCGGCAAAGCTGTAATGCCGAGACCCCTCGGGCAGCCGCCCAGGATGAGCCCACCTTTCTGGTAGAATGGGCTTTTACCGATTTCGGTAACGGCAATCCTGCCGTAGAATGAGCATGCTCAATCGTATTACAGATCCAGCGTGCAATAGTCTGCTTGGATGCAGGAGCCCCAATCTTGTTGGGAGCCCACAGGGCAAACAGAGCCTCTGTTTTCCTAATCTGAGCCGTTCTGGCCACATAGATCTTTAAAGCTCTGACCACATCAAGAGACTTTGAATCTGCCAAGGCATCAGTAGCCACCGGCACCACAATAGGCTGGTTTACGTGAAATGATGAAACCACTTTTGGCATAAATTGCTGACGAGTTCTCAACTCTGCTCTATCAGCATGGAAGATTAAATACGGGCTTTTGTGAGACAAAGACGCCAACCCAGATACCCGCCTTGCGGATGCCAAGGCCAACAACATTCCAACTTTCCAAGTAAGGAATTTTAGCTCAACCTTATGTAAAGGTTCAAACCAATGAGATTGCAGGAACCGCAATACCACATTAAGATCCCACTGTGCCACAGGGGGCACAAATGGAGGTTGGATGTGCAGCACCCCTTTCACAAAGGTCTGAACTTCTGGAAGGGAGGCCAATTCTTTCTGAAAGAAGATTGACAAAGCCGAAATTTGTACTTTAATAGAGCCCAACTTGAGGCCCGCATCCACACCTGCTTGCA
Organism: Pseudophryne corroboree; assembly: GCF_028390025.1. Lineage (NCBI taxonomy): Eukaryota > Metazoa > Chordata > Amphibia > Anura > Myobatrachidae > Pseudophryne > Pseudophryne corroboree. Next base: position 137,586,317 of record NC_086451.1, read on the forward strand.
AAAAATGGAGCAAACGCCCCAGTTGAAATTCTTCCATAGGAGCCTTCTTGGCTTCACACCAAGACACATATTTCCTCCAAATACGGTGGTAATGCTTTGCCGTTACTTCTTTTCTAGCCTGAAAAAGTGTGGGAATGACTTCACTGGGAATACCTTTTCGGGCTAGGATTTGGTGTTCAACCGCCATGCCGTCAAACGCAGCCGCGGTAAGTCTTGATACATGCACGGTCCTTGGGGGTAATTCCAAATTGAACGCAGCAGGATTTTTGTTAGCAGTTGGGCAAAACCATGTGCACTGCAGGGGAGGCAGATATAACATGTGCAGAAAGAGTTAGATTTGGGTGGGTTATTTGGTTTCTGTGCAGGGTAAATACTGGCTGCTTTATTTTTACACTGCAAATTAGATTGCAGATTGAACACACCCCACCCAAATCTAACTCTCTCTGCACATGTTAAATCTGCCTCCCCTGCAGTGCACATGGTTTTGCCCAACTGCTAACAAAAATCCTGCTGTGATCAACTTGGAATTACCCCCTTGTCTGAAGTTTCTTGTTGAGGCGGAACGCCATCATGTCTATTTGAGGAATTCCCCAACGACTTGTCACTTCTGCAAAGACCTCTTGATGAAGACCCCACTCTCCTGGATGGAGATCGTGTCTGCTGAGGAAGTCTGCTTCCCAGTTGTCGACTCCTGGAATGAAGACCGCTGACAGAGCGTTTGCATGTCCTTCCGCCCAGCGAAGAACCTTCATGGCCTCGGCCACTGCCGCTCTGCTCTTTGTTCCGCCCTGGCGGTTTATGTACGCCACTGCTGTTATGTTGTCTGACTGAATCAAGACGGGCAGACCGCGAAGATGATCCGCTTGCAGAATGCCGTTGTAAATGGCCCTTAATTCCAGAATGTTTATGTGCAGACAAGCTTCCTGGCTTGACCATTTTCCCTGAAAATTTCTCCCCTGTGTGACTGCTCCCCAGCCTCGGAGACTTGCATCTGTGGTCACCAGGATCCAATCCTGAATCCCGAACCTGCGTCCCTCTAGAAGGTGAGCACTGTGCAGCCACCACAGAAGGGAGATCCTGGTCAAGGAAGATAGGATTATTTTCCGGTGCATGTCCAGGTGAGACCCGGACCACTTGTCCAACAGGTCCCACTGAAACACCCTGGCATGGAACCTGCCAAACTAAATGGCCTCGTAGGCCGCCACCATCTTCCCCAGCAACAGAGTGCATTGAGGAATCGACACTCTTGCCGGTTTCAGAATCTGTTTTACCATGTTCTGAATTTCCAGAGCCTTTTCCACTGGAAGAAAGACTCTCTGTAATTCTGTATCCAGAATCATACCCAGGAATGACAGCAGTGTCGTCGGAACCAATTGTGATTTTGGCAAGTTTAGGAGCCAACCATGTTGTTGCAGAATAGTCAGAGAGAGCGCAACGTTTTTCAGCAATTGCTCCTTGGATCTCGCCTTTATGACGAGATCGTCCAAGTACAGGATAATTGTGATTCCCTGCTTGCGCAGGAGAACCATCATTTCCGCCATAACCTTGGTGAAAATTCTCGGAGCCGTGGACTGACCAAACGGCAATGTCTGAAATTGGTAATGACAAACCTGAACAGCAAACCTCAGGTAAGCCTGGTGTGGAGGATAATAAGAATTTACTCACCGGTAATTCTATTTCTCGTAGTCCGTAGTGGATGCTGGGTACTCCGTAAGGACCATGGGGAATAGACGGGCTCCGCAGGAGACTGGGCACTCTAAAAGAAAGATTAGGTACTACATCTGGTGTGCACTAGCTCCTCCCTCTATGCCCCTCCTCCAGACCTCAGTTAGGGAAACTGTGCCCGGAAGAGCTGACATTACTAGGAAAGGATTTGGAATCCAGGGTAAGACTCATACCAGCCACACCAATCACACCGTACAACTTGTGATAATTATACCCAGTTAACAGTATGTACAACAACTGAGCCTCATTAAACTCATGGCTCAGAACAAAAAACCCTATAGTTAAGCAATAACTATATACAAGTATTGCAGAAGTCCGCACTTGGGACGGGCTCCCAGCATCCACTACGGACTACGAGAAATAGAATTACCGGTGAGTAAATTCTTATTTTCTCTGACGTCCTAGTGGATGCTGGGTACTCCGTAAGGACCATGGGGATTATACCAAAGCTCCCAAACGGGCGGGAGAGTGCGGATGACTCTGCAGCACCGAATGAGCAAACTCAAGGTCCTCCTCAGCCAGGGTATCAAACTTGTAGAATTTTGCAAACGTGTTTGACCCCGACCAGGTAGCAGCTCGGCAAAGTTGTAAAGCCGAGACCCCTCGGGCAGCCGCCCAAGAAGAGCCCCCTTCCTCGTGGAATGGGCTTTTACTGATTTAGGATGCGGCAGTCCAGCCGCAGAATGTGCAAGTTGAATCGTGCTACAGATCCAGCGAGCAATAGTCTGCTTAGAAGCAGGAGCACCCAGCTTGTTGGGTGCATGCAGGATAAACAGCGAGTCAGTATTTCTGACTCTAGCCGTCCTGGAAACATAGATTTTCAGGGCCCCGACTACGTCCAGCAACTTGGAATCCTCCAAGTCCCGAGTAGCCGCAGGCACCACAATAGGTTGGTTCAAATGAAACGCTGATACCACCTTAGGGAGAAATTGGGGACGAATCCTCAATTCTGCCCTGTCCATATGGAAGATCAGATAAGGGCTTTTACATGACAAAGCCGCCAATTCTGACACACGCCTAGCTGAAGCCAATGCCAAAAACATGACCACTTTCCACGTGAGATACTTCAACTCCACGGTCTGAAGTGGCTCAAACAACGTGATTTTAGGAAATCCAACACTACGTTGAGATCCCAAGGTGCCACTGGAGGCACAAAAGGGGGCTGAATATACAGCACTCCCTTAACAACGTCTGAACTTCAGACAGCGTCTTTCCTAGCCTATAACAGCGTAGGAATCACTTCATCTGGAACGCCCTTTTCCGTTAGGATCCGGCGTTCAACCGCCAAGCCTTCAAACGCAGCCGCGGTAAGTCTTGGAACAGACAGGGCCCCTGCAGTAACAGGTCCTGTCTGAGAGACAGAGGCCATGGGTCCTCCGAGATCATTTCTTGTAGTTCTGGGTACCAAGTTCTTCTTGGTCAATCCGGAACTACGAGTATAGTTCTTACTCCTCTTTACTTACTATCCTCAGTACCTTGGGTATGAGAGGAAGAGGAGGGAACACATAAACCGACTGGTACACCCACGGTGTCACTAGTACGTCCACAGCTATCGCATGAGGGTCTCTTGACCTGGCGCAATACTTTTGTAGCTTTTTGTTGAGGCGGGACGCCATCATGTCCACCTGTGGCCGTTCCCAACGGTTCACAATCTGCGTGAAGACTTCTGGATGAAGTCCCCACTCTCCCGGGTGGAGGTCGTGCCTGCTGAGGAAGTCTGCTTCCTAGTTTTCCACACCCGGAATGAACACTGCTGACAGTGTTAGCACGTGAAACTCCGCCCATCGGAGAATCCTTGTGGCTACTGCCAACGCCATCCTGCTTCTTGTGCCGCCTTGTCGGTTTACATGGGCGACAGCCGTGATGTTGTCTGACTGATTCAGCAATGGCTGGTTTTGAAGCAGGGGTTCTGCTTGACTGAGGGCATTGTAAATGGCCCTTAGGTCCAGAATACTTATGTGTAGGGAAGCCTCCTGACTCGACCATTGTCCTTGGAAGTTTCTTCCCCGAGTGACTGCTCCCCAACCTCGGAGGCTTGCATCCGTGGTCACCAGGACCCAGTCCTGAATGCCGAATCTGCGGCCCTCGAGAAGATGAGCACTCTGCAGCCACCACAGCAGAGACACCCTGGCCCTCGGGGACAGGGTGATCAGCCGATGCATCTGAAGATGCGATCCTCACTTGTGTAACAGGTCCCACTGAAAGTTCCTTGCATGGAACCTGCCGAAGGGAATTGCTTCGTAAGAAGCTACCATCTTTCCCAGGACTCGCGTGCAATGATGCACCGACACCTGTTTTGGTTTCAGGAGGTCTCTGACCAGAGATGACAACTCCTTGGCCTTCTCCTCCGGGAGAAACACCTTCTTCTGTTCTGTGTCCAGGAACATGCCCAATATCAGCAGACGCGTCGTAGGAACCCGCTGCGACTTTGGGATATTCAGAATCCAGCCGTGCTGTTGTAGCACTTCCTGAGATAGTGTTACTCCGATCAACGACTGCTCCTTGGACCTCGCCTTTATAAGGAGATCGTCCAAGTACGGGATAATTATAACTCCCTTCTTTCGAAGGAGTATCATAATTTTGGCCATTACCTTGGAACACACCCACGGTGCCGTGGACAGACCAAACGGCAACATCTGGAATTGGTAATGGCAGTTCTGTACCACAACCTTGAGGTACTCCTGGTGAGGTGGGTAAATGGGGACATGTAGGTAAGCCTCCATGATGTCCAGTGACACCATAATATCCCCCTCTTCCAGGCTTGCAATAACCGCCTTGAGCGATTCTATTTTGAACTTGAACTTCCTTATATAAGTGTTCAAGGATTTCAAATTTAGAATGGGTCTCACCGAACCGTCTGGTTTCGGTATCACAAACATTGTGGAATAGTAACCTCGTCCCTGTTGAAGGAGTGGAACTTTGATTATCACCTGCTGGAGGTACAGCTTGTGAATTGCCGCCAGTACTACCTCCCTTTCCTTGGGAGTAGCAGGCAAGGCTGATTTGAGGTAACGGCGAGGGGAAGACGTCTCGAACTCCAGCTTGTATCCCTGAGATACCTGTAGAGCCCAGAGATCCACCTGTGAGCGAACCCACTGGTCGCTGAAGTTCCGGAGACGGGCCCCCACCGCACCTGGCTCCACCTGTGGAGCCCCAGCGTCATGCGGTGGACTTAGTGGAAGCAGGGGAGGATATTTGTTCCTGGGAACTGGCTGTCTGGTGCAGCTTTTTCCCTCTACCCCTGCCTCTGGGCAGAAAGGACGCGCCTCTGACCCGCTTGCCTTTCTGAGGCCGAAAGGACTGTACTTGATAATATGGTGCTTTCTTAGGCTGTGAGGGGACCGGAGGTAAAAAAGTCGACTTCCCAGCTGTTGATGTGGACACGAGGTCCGAGAGACCGTCCCCAAACAATTCCTCACCCTTATAAGGCAAAACTTCCATGTGCCTTTTAGAATCAGCATCACCTGTCCACTGCCGAGTCCATAATACTCTCCTGGCAGAAATGGACATTGCATTAATTCTAGATGCCAGCCGGCAAATGTCCCTCTGTGCATCTCTCATATATAAGACTACGTCTTTAATATGCTCTATAGTTAGCAAAATAGTATCTCTGTCAAGGGAATCAATGTTATCTGACAGGGAATCAGACCATGCTGCTGCAGCACTACACATCCATGCTGAAGCAATAGCAGGTCTCAGTATAGTACCTGAGTGTGTATACACAGACTTAAGGATAGCCTCCTGCTTTCTATCTGCAGGCTCCTTTAAGGCGGCCGTATCCTGAGACGGCAGTGCCACCTTTTTTGATAAGCGTGTGAGCGCCTTGTCCACCCTAGGGGATGTCTCCCAGCGTAACCTATCCGTTGGCGGGAAAGGGTACGCCATTAGTAACCGCTTAGAAATCACTAGTTTCTTATCTGGGGAACACCACGCTTCTTCACACAATTCATTTAACTCATCAGATGGGGGAAAAGTCACTGGCTGCTTTTTCTCCCCAAACATAATACCCTTTTTTGTGGTAACCGGGTTAATGTCAGAAATGTGCAACACATTTTTCATTGCCGTAATCATACATCGGATGGCCCTTGTGGATTGTACATTTGTCTCATCCTCGTCGACACTGGAGTCAGACTCCGTGTCGACATCTGTGTCTGCCATCTGAGGTAGCGGGCGTTTTTGAGCCCCTGATGGCCTCTGAGACGTTTGGGCAGGCGCGGGCTGAGATGCCGGCTGTCCCAAAGCTGTTACGTCATCGAACCTTTTATGCAAGGAGTTGACACTGTCGGTTAATACCTTCCACATATCCATCCACTCTGGTGTCGGCCCCGCAGGGGGCGACATCACACTTATCGGCTCCTGCTCCGCTTCCACGTAAGCGTCCTCATCAAACATGTCGACACAGCCGTACCGACACACCGCACACACACACAGGGAATGCTCTGACTGAGGACAGGACCCCACAAAGTCCTTTGGGGAGACAGAGAGAGAGTATCCCAGCACACACCACAGCGCTATATAACCAGGGATTTACACTAAAGTTAGTGATTTTTCCCTATAGCAGCTTATTATACACAGTTTGCGCCTAAATTTAGTGCCCCCCCTCTCTTTTTTACCCTTGAAGCCTGGAAACTGCAGGGGAGAGCCTGGGGAGCTGCCTTCCAGTGGAGCTGTGAAGAGAAAATGGCGCCCGTGTGCTGAGGAAGATAGCCCCGCCCCTTTCTCGGCGGACTTCTCCCGCTTTTTTATATGCTTTATGGTGGGGGATTATGCACATATACAGTTTATTAGCTGTATTATGTGCTATTTAGCCATGTAAGGTACTCTAATTGCTGCCCAGGGCGCCCCCCCCCAGCGCCCTGTACCAATCAGTGACCGGAGTGTGTGGTGTGCAGAGGGAGCAATGGCGCACAGCTGCAGTGCTGTGCGCTACCTTAATGAAGACCGGAGTCTTCAGCCGACGATTTTCAACTTCTCTTCGGTTCTTCTGGCTCTGCAAGGGGGACGGCGGCGCGGCTGCGGGACCGGACGACCGAGGACTGGGCCTGTGTTCGATCCCTCTGGAGCTAATGGTGTCCAGTAGCCTAAGAAGCCCAAGCTAGCTGCAAGCAGGTAGGTTCGCTTCTCTCCCCTCAGTCCCACGTAGCAGTGAGTCTGTTGCCAGCAGATCTCACTGAAAATAAAAAACTTAACAAATACTTTCTTTCTAGGAAGCTCAGGAGAGCGCCTAGAGTGCATCCAGCTCTGGCCGGGCACAGATTCTAACTGAGGTCTGGAGGAGGGGCATAGAGGGAGGAGCCAGTGCACACCAGATGTAGTACCTAATCTTTCTTTAAAGAGTGCCCAGTCTCCTGCGGAGCCCGTCTATTCCCCATGGTCCTTACGGAGTACCCAGCATCCACTAGGACGTCAGAGAAATATAGGAACGTGTAAGTAGGCATCCTTTATGTCGACCGACACCATAAAATCCCCTTCCTCCAGACTGGAGATCACTGTTCGGAGAAATTCCATCCTGAATTTGAATTTTTTTAGAAAGAAATTGAGGGATTTTAGGTTCAGAATCAGTCTGACTGAGCCATCCGGCTTTGGTACCCCGAACAGACTCGAATAAAAACCCTCCCCCTGTTGTGACGGGGGTACCGTGACAATGACTTGATTTTGACACAGCTTTAGTATCGCAGCGCATACCACCTCCCTTTCTGGAAGAGAAGCTGGCAAGGCTGATTTGAAAAATCGGTGAGGGGACACATCTTGAAACTCTAATTTGTACCCTTGGGTCACTATTTCTAATATCCAAGGATCCAGGGCCGAGCGAGCCCAGACCTGACTGTAGAGTTTGAGACATGCTCCCACTGGTGAGGACTCCCACAGAGGAGCCCCAGCGTCATGCGGTGAATTTGGTAGAAGCCGGAGAGGACTTCTGTTCTTGGGAACTTGCCACAGCCTGTGACCTTTTTCCCTTTCCTCTTCCTCTCGCAGCAAGGAAGGAGGATCCTCGTCCTTTTTTGTATTTATTGGGCCGAATGGACTGCATCTGATAGTGGGGCGTTTTCTTTTGTTGCGCAGGAACATAAGGTAAAAATTATGACTTACCCGCGGTAGCCATAGATACCAGGTCAGTGAGGCCGTCACCAAACAAGACACTACTGTTAAACGGTAGAGACTCCATAGCCTTCTTCGAGTGAGCATCAGCATTCCATTGATAAATCCACAATGCCCTTCTAGCCGAGACAGCCATGGCATTGGTCCTTGATCCCAAAAGGCCAATATCCCTTGCAGCTTCTTTTAAATATGCTGCAGCGTCCCTGATATGACCCAGAGTCAAAAGCACGTTATCCCTGTCTAGGGTATCTATCTCAGATGACAAGTTATCTGCCCATTTTTCAATAGCGCTACTCACCCATGCCAAAGCAACGGCAGGCCTGAGTAGCGAACCTGTAGTGACATAAATTGATTTCAGTGTATTTTCCTGCTTACGATCCGCAGGATCCTTTAGGGCTGCCGAGTCTGGAAACAGAAGCGCCACCTTCTTGGACAGACGCGATAGAGCTTTGTCCACTGTGGGGGTTGACTCCCACTTTTCCCTGTCCCCCGAGGGGAACGGATATGCCACTGGAATTCTTTTGGGAACCTATACCTTCTTGTCAGGATTTTCCCAAGCCTTTTCAAAAAGAGCGTTCAGTTCATGAGAGGGAGGAAACGTTACCTCAGGTTTCTTTCCTTTAAACATACAGACCCTAGTATCAGGAACAGCAGGGTCCTCCGTGATATGTAATACATCTTAAATCGAGTCATGTACTGAATCCTCTTAGCCAGTTTAAGATTTAATCTGGCATCACTATAGTCAACACTGGAATCAGAGTCCGTGTCGGTATCTGTATCTGCTATCTGGGTAAATGCACGTTTCTGTGACCCCGAAGGGGTCTGAGCTCGTCACAATGCATCTTCCATGGATTTCTTCCATGGCTGGTTCTTAGACTCTGATTTATATAATCTCTTAGTCAACCGAGACACATTTGCATTCAAAACACTCAACATATTTACCCACTCAGCAGTGCCGACAGGGTCACTCTCACCTCCTTTTCTGTCCCCACTCCGGCTTCCTCCTGGGAAGAGCATTCAGCCTCAGACATGTCGACACACACGTCCCAACACCTACAATCACACTGGGCTATAGGGGACAGACCCACAGCAAAGCCTGTTAGAAAGACACAGAGGGAGTTTGTCAGCTCACAACCCAGCGCCCAACCCGGTACTGAAACTTTACATACAATGCCTCAGACCTGCTAGTGCTTTTATAATAAAGATAATAGCACCAAATCTACTGTGCCCCCCCCCCCCCCCCCGATTTGCACCCTGTTACTTGTATAGCAGTGTGGAGGTCAGGGCCAGTGTCTCTGCAGCTTCTGTGAAGAGAAAATGGCGCTGGTCAGAGCTGTGGGGACTAAGCCACGCCTCCTCACTGGCGCGCTTCAGTCCCTCTCATTTTAACATTTTCATACTGGCGGGGGTCTATATTGGAGTGCCTAGGCACTTTTCATATAACTTTTGCCAGTTCTTTCAGGTCCCCATACTGCCCAGGGCGCCCCCCCTGCGCCCTGCCAGTGCTGCTGTGTGTTTGGGAGCATGGCGCGCAGCGCGACCGCTGCGCGGTACCTCAGGACCTGTAGTCTTCTGCCGTCACTGTAGTCTTCGTTTCTTCTTTTACTCACCGGCCTCTTTCTTCTGGCTCTGCAAGGGGGGGGGGGGGTGACGGCGCGGCTCCGGGAACGAGCAGCTAGGCGTACCAAGTGATCGAACCCTCTGGAGCTAATAGTGTCCAGTAGCCTAAGAAGCAGAGCCTTTGAACTCACAGAAGTAGGCCTGCTTCTCTCCCCTCAGTCCCTCAAAGCAGGGAGCCTGTTGCCAGCAGTGCTCCCTGAACATAAAAAACCTAACATAAGTATTTTTTCATAGAAACTCAGTAGAGCTCCACTGTTTGTGACCAGTCTCCCTGGGCACAGAATCTAACTAGAGTCTGGAGGAGGGGCATAGAGGGAGGAGCCAGTTCACACCCATTTCAAGTCTTAAAGTGCCCATGTCTCCTGCGGATCCCGTCTATACCCCATGGTTCTTGAAGCATCCCCAGCATCTTCTAGGACGTATGAGAAATAAAACCCTAATTTGGTAACTCATAGGGCTGAGGCAATAGCCATGAGGAAGACAGCTTCCCCTTAAGAATTTGAAGATCTGCTAAATGTAAAGGCTTAAACTGAATAAACTAACACAAAAAATCCCACACCAGTAAATTCAATACTGTAAGTTATTGTCAGATCTTTTTCCTCGCTATTTTTTAACTTATCAAAGGGATCTATTAGTGCCTGTTATATTACTCTGTGAGGTGCTACCTACCACTCCAACGAGACCATAAACAAACACAATATGCCTGTATGATAATGAAGTCATAGATTCAATCCATCAAGATTAGAAACATTGAGCAGAGGGATTAAAATTAACCTTGACCATTCTAACTTTATATGATACAAACTAAATTAAATGTTCTAAATTAAATTTACTGATCAGATATATGGAATGAATATATACAAATGATAGGAATTATCTTGGAGGATACCTTTATAAAAAAAAATATTTAACCATGAGTTGGTAGAATATGGACCCCAGCTATTTGGTTATAATAGGTTACTCATGGGAACATGATTATGAAATAAAAGAACCCAAAATATACATATCTCTTTTTGAGATGACAATAGGAAAACAATTGGATAATATAATGTCAAAGTCGAAAATATTACATACACACCACATGCAAACACCAAATAGAGAGGCCTCTGTGCGTGCGCATACACGCACGCTACGTACACTGGTTCAAGTACCTAGCGTATTGGCGCGTGGTGTGAGTATATATGGTAGCATACGCATTCGCACAGAAAAGCCACAAAGACATATTCAATATTCTATTCATATAGTGCATAATTTACACATAGTCTCCACACACTTTGCCAGCAGCTTACATGTACTCAAAAGGTAGAACAATAGAGTTATTCAGCTTTACAGGATGCAAGGGGACAGAGCAAGGTTAGGATTTAGTGTTTGGTATCCAGATGTGCAGTATTTTGAGATCTACATTCCGGTTGCTATTTGCAGTTTATCGCATGTTTCTGCGCATAGACATGCGCAGAATTGTAATATTCACAAACTACTGTAAATACTATATTCTTGATATTCGGCGGGAACCCAGTGGCGAACATCTGCAAATACACCTGGACCAAGCATCACCCATTCATTCAAACCAACCTATGACCCCTCAGTGTTCGCAAATACGCGCTATAGCGCGTATTTTACCCGGATCTGAAGGCGGGGACTCACTTTTTCAAAAATGTGAGGGTCCCCGGGGACGCGCTCCGCTGCAGCCAACTCCTTGTAAATTGACGGCGACGGCGCTTCTTGCCCGTACAGAGCGGAGGTGGAGCCTTACCACTGGCAGTCTGGCGGTGCCTCCTCCTGGTCACGTGCAGTGGCTTCACACGGGGACCGGACAGAGAGAGAAGACGGCTCTGCGGCTGCTGTACGCTGTGCTGCGGGCGGGCGGTGACTCGCCAAGACCGTGAACTGCAGCTCCCTCCCAACCCGATATCTGCCTCCCTCTCGGCTGCCTCCAGTGTGCTCTCCCGCGATCTGTGTGAAGGAGAGCAGCGGTGACCGGCCAGGAACCTCACCTCCAGCCCCTGCCGTGCTCTGCCACCATACTGCTGCCGTGAGAAGAGCGGGCTGCACCATTACCATCAGGTGTCCCCAGCATCCCTACGGACGCCCAGCTAGCGGGCCTGTGACAGGGGAGCCTGTTCCCGAGGTGCCCCCCTCAAACTTCTTCTCACTTCTTTTACCTGACGGAAACAGCGGTGACAGCACAGGGCCCTGGTGGTGCGGAAGGTACGTGCTCTACCTGGCGCAATGTGTATAACGGCGTGCTCTACCTGGCGCAATGTGTATAACGGCGTGCTCTACCTGACGCAATGTGTATAATGACGTGCTCTACCTGACGCAATGTGTATAACGGCGTGCTCTACCTGGCGCAATGTGTATAATGGCGTGCTCTACCTGACGCAATGTGTATAACGGCGTGCTCTACCTGGCGCAATGTGTATAACGGCGTGCTCTACCTGGCGCAGTGTGTATAACTGCGTGCTCTACCTGGCGCAGTGTGTATAACGCGTGCTCTACCTGGCGCAGTGTATAACCGCGTGCTCTACCTGGCGCAGTGTGTATAACGGCGTGCTCTACCTGGCGCAGTGTGTATAACGGCGTGCTCTACCTGGCGCAGTGTGTATAACGTGCTCTACCTGGCGCAGTGTGTATAACGTGCTCTACCTGGCGCAGTGTGTATAACGTGCTCTACCTGGCGCAGTGTGTAGAACGTGCTCTACCTGGTGAAGTGTGTAGAACGTGCTCTACCTGGCGCAGTGTGTAGAACGTGCTCTACCTGGCGCAGTGTGTATAACGTGCTCTACCTGGCGCAGTGTGTATAACGTGCTCTACCTGGCGCAGTGTGTATAACGTGCTCTACCTGGCGCAGTGTGTATAACGTGCTCTACCTGGCGCAGTGTATATAGGAGATTCTACCTGGTGCAATGTGTATAAGCGGCGCTACAGTGTGGTGTAATGTGAATTGGCACTATTATGTGGTCACGCCCCTTCCCCATGAAGCCATGCCCGTAAATTTTTGCGCGCGCCTGCGGCGCGCACCGCCTGTAGTTTCGGTTCTGGCAGGTGGAGCTCCAATTCACTTTCTGCCAAAGGGCACCAAAATATCTAGTTAAAGCTCTGGGGCAGAGTGTACTGCATGTTACACAGCCCAGCAGCACTGTCACCCCATTCCCCCACCTTGCAACACTTCTGTAGTGTCCAAATAAGATTAATATTAATAAAAACCTTAATTCCGATGGGACCCAGAACAGAACCGGTAGGACCCCAATTTTTAAAAGTGAGGGGTCCCTGGGACCCACTTTTTTTTGGGCTCAGCGCGATCACTGCCCCTCATGTACTGTAAATGACCTGCCCCATGACCTATGGAAGAAGTGCTTACATTTCCCATTGTACTGTATTTGGACACATTGTATAAAAGAGAGTCCTCTTGACCAGGCTCAGTCTCTATTCTCTGAAGGTCATCTTGCTAAGACTCACTGAGTCCTGGATCCAGGAGTGCTCGCGAACAAACGTATGTACTATTGGTTGTAGCTCTTCTCTGTAATATTGTTGTATCTTTTATCTGTATCTTTTGAGTAAATTCTGTTGATGCGTTAGACCACAACATTACATTTAACTACTGGTGTCACATTCCATTCTTGTTTGGGGACAAGGTGTATTCAGCCACACGTGTCGCTGCATTGTGCGCATAGCGTGTCGGCGTATATACGCAAAGTGCATACATATCTTAGCGGTTATTTTCTTACGTTTAACGGCTGCAGCGGCCCGAACCACAGTGTGATACGGTATTGCTTTTCCTTGTAAAATAATCAAACTTTACATAATAATAACAATTAAAAATCAAAAGATCAGAGATAAAGAATTAGATAAAAATTATCACTATATATTAATGCCCACGTATATATAATAATAATAATAACCAACACATTTATGATAATAATCATAACAATAATCACAAACACATTCACAATGCACAAGAATTAAAAAATTACACTATATAGTACTGAACAAATTGTTGATATGGATATATTTATTATTGGTTTTGTCACAACTTATTATTATACAATTTTTGTATACTAATCTTTATAACCTTTGTTTGCACATTTATTTATCTCACTGGTACAGTATTTTTTATTATGCACTACAACATATAGATATCAATATTGTTATTTAGAGCGCTGTATAACACATTTAATTTAAGAATGATTATTCTTTTAAACATATAAAGGCGTAACTATATATATATATATATATATATATATATATAAATAATCAAAAGTCATACCGGCACTCCCAGAGGTAAAACAGATTCCTTTGCTGCGGTGCCCTCCAAGTCAGCAATGTGACAAACGTAGATAGTGGAGAAACGGCGGCACTCAAGCAGGCTTAATCGTTGTGAGGATAAAATTTCCTTTAATCACCATTAATTGATTAAAGGAAATTTTATCCTCACAACGATTAAGCCTGCTTGAGTGCCGCCGTTTCTCCACTATCTATATATATATATATATATATATTACCCATAAGATACAAGGCAGCAACACTCAGTCTTCCAACAACAATCAAGTGTATTTCATATTCACAACACCAACGTTTAGTGCCGCTGAATCACATTCTGTATTTATATCTAAGTTATGGGGTATAACGGATAGAAGGAAATGTAATAGGTACCATCTATAAACTTAATGGTCATCTAATAAATATCTAGGGTATAATATCTATCTAATAAATTCAAAATAAATATCTATCACCTTTAGGTGAGGTACATAAAAATATGGACTCCTTATAAAATAATTAGGGTAATATTATATGGTGTTAAAATTCAAAATAGATGTAGAACTCTTATTAGAGACAAATATATGTAATTGAACTTACAAAGGAAGCATAAGACATATGTTATTGGGGTCATTACAACTTAAAAAAGACAGAGGTATATAGAAATAGGTGTCATTAGGTAATAAAGAAATAAATATAATGAATAAGGCCATTATTTTCAATGGCAAGGTAGACAAAGAATAATAGCCAATCAGGAGTGAAGGCGGGGTATTTAAAATCTGTAGCGCGTGTAATCGGGTTGATGCCCTGAAGAAGCAGTAACATGTGGCACAATCGTTGGCATTTCCATGACTGCTATAAGATCCTAACCTAAAGAGATGTAATGACTTGCGAGACGGCCGGAGCTCCGAGACTCCGGCCGAACTCATGTTTTTTAAAGCAGCAAATGTTTACAAGGCCAAACCTGGTTGGGCCATTACATCCGGCCCAGTATGTCTACAGTATTCACTTAGTGACTGTTTATGAAAATGTATCATGCTGAGCATATGAGAGAACAGTTATATGATATTGATGCTGTTAGCTTAAAGGAGTAACTGTGAAACATATGTGCATACAAATCAGGCATACGGCGGGAGCTTTATATGGTGCCGAAAACTGTGCCTTATTAACATCATATGCGGCAAAGAAATATACAGTAGCTCACCTAACATTATGGGATTCATGTGTATGTAAGGGAATCTTTATACTCCATGACCCTGCTGTGGTTTAAAATAGCAGTTGTGTATGTTATTGTCAGTCGTGCGGGTTTAATATATATGGCGCCGGCAGCACAGGCAGTGTTATTATTACATATATTGGAGAACAGCACAGCATTATGCCGTACAGTATACTACCAGCGCTGCATATAAATTGGAAGTAAAGCGCAAAATACATTGGAGGGTGCTTCTGAGCATTTACAAATATTGTTAACATCCCAGGAGAGTACGGGAGTTAACAACTGCAGCTCCGTATACTTACACATACTGTGCGGGTAAGACATGAATGGCGCCGGGTGCACATGTAGTGTATGATAATGGGGGTAATTCAGAATTGATCGCAGTAGCAAATTTGTTAGCAGTTGGCCAAAACCATGTGCGCTGCAGGGGGGTGGGGGAGCAGATATAACATGTGCAGAGAGAGTGTTAGACTTGGGTGGGTTATATTGTTTCTGTGCAGGGTAAATACTGCCTGCTTTATTTTTACACTGCAATTTAGATTTCAGTTTGAACACACCCCACCCAAATCTCTCTCTCTCTCTGCACATGTTATATCTGACCCCCCCCCCCCCCTGCAGTGCACATGGTTTTGCCCAACTGCTAATAAATTTGCTGCTACGATCAACTCTGAATTAGGCCCAATGACCGCCATCACTGCAGACCTGCAATAATATTTGGCCGTGAGGCACAGCAGGACAAACAATAGATACAGCCCCTGAATGTAGAGCTAGACACTATAACACACAGGTATCTAATATGGTGACGGATATAGGATATATTGATTGCCAATAAAACACATAGGGGGTATTCAATTGTTTGAAAAGTCAGTTGGGTGTCTGTTTTTTCATATCTAATAGACAGGAAAAAACAGACATCCAACCAACTTTTCAAACAATTCAATATCCCCCAATAAGAAGACTTATATTGACAGCACCATATATAGATATAGTTTAAGGGTTATGGCACAGAAAAAATAGAGAGAAAGCGAGCTGAAAACATTAATAACAGCTCCATGGGTGTACTACAATATACCAGCGCTCGGGATCCTGACCGCCGGAATGCCGGCAGCGGGGCGATCGCAAATTTATTCTCACGCTATTTATTCTCCCTCCAGGGGTGTCGTGGCGCCGGTATGCAGGGAGCATGGATCCCGACAGCTGGGATATCAAGTGCCTCCCCTACCTATATATAGTACCAGCTCCCGTACCCACAAATGACTCTAGCTCCCTATCTACAGCATGATATTTAGCCCATAAATAAAGGGCTCAATGTAACTTCAATACCTGTCTGAAAGTAGAATTAACAGTACTACTGCCAGCAAAGTAAATTTACTGTTACAATCAAACTTTGAGACAATATCATATACTTGCACTGGACACAGCAATATTTCTGTTGATATAATGGGGCAGATGTATTAAGCCTGGAGAAGGGATAAAATAGGATTTTAATACCTACTGGTAAATCCTTTTCTCCTAGTCTGTAGAGGATGCTGGGGACTCCAAAAGGACCATGGGGTATAGACGGGATCCGCAGGAGACATGGGCACACTATAAGACTTTTACTGGGTGTGAACTGGCTCCTCCCTCTATGCCCCTCCTCCAGACCTCAGTTATTGGAACTGTGCCCAGGGGAGACGGACATTTCGAGGAAAATAATTTTTGTTAAACTAAGGGTGAGACACATACCAGCTCACACCACAAACACACCGTACAACTGGAATAGCATGAATTCCAGATAACAGTATGAACGAAAAAACAGCAACAAGCTGAACATAACCGATACATAACCAACGTGTAACCGAAAACAACAACCAACAATACCACTGCAAGTAACAGTACGCACTGGGATAGGCGCCCAGCATCCTCTACGGACTAGGAGAAAAGGATTTACCGGTAGGTATTAAAATCCTAGTATCTCTTATGTCCTAGAGCAGGGGTGTCAAACTCAAATTCATCGGGGGCCGCATCAGCAGTTTGGTCCCCATCAAAGGGCCGGTTGTATCTGTAGGTCTATCCAAAATTTACCGCTCCACCTGCCTTATATGTGCCCAGCCATCTGCCCCCTTTTAAAGTGCCCAGCCATGTGCCCCCTTTTATAGTGCCCAGCCATGTGCCCCCTTTTATAGTGCACAGGTCCCCATTTTACACATTGCGGCAGGCACAGGTCCCCATTTTACACATTGCGGCAGGCACAGGTCCCCATTTTACACATTGTGTCAGGCACAGGTCCCCATTTTACACATTGCGGCAGGCACAGGTCCCCATTTTACACATTGCGGCAGGCACAGGTCCCCATTTTACACATTGCGGCAGGCACAGGTCCCCATTTTACACATAGCGGCAGGTACAGGTCCCCATTTTACACATTGTGGCAGGCACAGGTCCCCATTTTACACATTGTGGCAGGCACAGGTCCCCATTTTACACATAGCGGCAGGTACAGGTCCCCATTTTACACATAGCGGCAGGTACAGGTCCCCATTTTACACATTGTGGCAGGTGGTGGAAGGAGGGAGAGAGAGAGAAAGAGAGGAAGGGAGAGGGGCTGACTTACATTTGAAGCGGTTCTCGCCGCTCTTCAGCCGCCTCTCCCTCCTCGTCTGCGCGGCTCCCTTCTCCCTCCTCCGACGGGGTTTCGTTGAATGACGCGTTTGCGCCGTGACGTCACGACGCAATCGCGTCATTCCGCGAAACCCCGCCCCCCCCGAGCTGGGCACTCGGGAGAAGGGGGTTTCATGGCGGCGGCACCGCGGGCCATCAGACGAGGTCTGGCGGGCCGGATTTGGCCCGCGGGCCTTGTCTTTGACACCCCTGTCCTAGAGGATGCTGGGGACTCCAAAAGGACCATGGGGTCTATACCAAAGCTCCAGACCGGGCGGGAGAGTGCGGACGACTCTGCAGCACCGATTGAGTAAACATGAGGTCCTCCTCAGCCAGGGTATCAAACTTATAGAATTTAGCAAAAGTGTTTGAACCCGACCACGTAGCTGCTCGGCAAACTTTAAGTGCCGAGACCCCTCGGGCAGCCGCCCAAGATGAGCCCACCTTCCTGGTAGAATGGGCCTTTACTGACTTAGGCAATGGCAATCCAGATGAAGAATGAGCGTGCTGAATCGTATTACAAATCCAGCGTGCAATAGTCTGATTGGAAGCAGGATTTCCAATCTTGTTGGAAGCATACAGGACAAACAGAGCCTCCGTTTTCCTAACAAGAGCTGTTCTGGCGACATAAATTTTCAAAGCTCTTACGATATCAAGAGATTTTGGGGCTGCCACAGCATCCGTAGCCACAGGTACCACGATAGGTTGATTAATGTGAAACGAAGAAACCACCTTCGGCAGAAATTGTTGACGAGTCCTCAATTCCGCTCTATCCACTTGAAATATCAAATATGGGCTCTTGTGAGACAAAGCCGCCAATTTTGACACTCGTCTGGCAGACGCCAAGGCCAAAAGCATGACCACTTTCCAAGTGAGAAACTTTAACTCAACCTTCCGCAAAGGTTCAAACCAGTGAGACAAAAGAAAGTGTAACACCACTTCAAGATCCCACGGTGTCACGGGTGGCACAAATGGAGGATGGATATGCAGCACTCCCTTCACGAAAGTCTGGACTTCCGGAAGGGCGGCCAATTCTCTTTAAACGAAAATAGATAAAGCCGAAATCTGTACTTTGATGGAACCCAATTTCAGGCCTGCATCCACTCCTGCCTGCAAAAAAAAAAAAAAAAAAAAAAATCGAGGAAACTACCCAAGTGAAACGCCTCCGCAGGAGCTGGTTTGGTTTCACACCACGACACATTTTTTTCAAATACGGTGATAATGTTTTGCCGTGACCTCCTTTCTAGCCTTAAGGAGAGTGGGGATGACTTCCCCGGGAATACCCTTACGAGCTAGGATTTGGCGTTCAACATCCACGCTGTCAAACGCAGCCGCAGTAAGTCCGGAAACACGCATGGCCCCTGCAGTAACAGGTCCTCTCTGAGAGGGAGCGGCCAAGGATCTTCTATGAGCAATTCCTGAAGGTCCGGATACCAGGCCCTCCGTGGCCAATCTGGAACGACGAGTACTGCCGGAACCCTTGTTCGTCTTATGATCCTCAACACCTTTGGAATGAGAGGAAGTGGAGGGAACACATATACCGACCGAAACACCCACGGAGTTACCAGTGTGTCCACTGCACTGGCTTGGGGGTCCCTTGACCTGGAACAATACCCCGGAAGCTTCTTGTTGAGGCGAGACGCCATCATGTCTATTTGAGGAATTCCCCAACGCCTTGTCACTTCTGTAAATACCTCTTGACGAAGAGGCCACTTTCCCGAAGGGAGATCGTGCCTGCTGAGGAAATCTGCTTCCCAGTTGTACACGCCCGAAAGGAGGACTGCTGACAGAGCGCTCACGTGCTTTTCCGCGCAGCGGAGAACTCTTGTGGCCTCCGCCATCGCCGCTCTGCTCTTTGTTCCGCCCTGGCGGTTTACGTACGCCACCGCTGTTACGTTGTCCGACTGAATCAGGACAGGTAGACCTCGAAGAAGGTGTTGCGTTTGCAGAAGGCCGTTGTAAATGGCTCTTAACTCCAGAACATTTATGTGGAGACAAGTTTCCTGGCTTGACCATTTTCCCTGGAAACTTCTTCCTTGTGTGACTGCACCCCAGACTCGGAGACTTGCATCTGTGGTCAGCAGGACCCAATCCTGGATTCCGAACCTGCGTCCCTCTAGAAGGTGAGAACTTTGCAGCCACCACAGGAGAGAAATTCTGGTCCTGGAAGATAGACTTATTTTCCGGTGCATGTGCAGGTGAGACCCGGACCATTTGTTCAGCAGATCCCACTGAAACACCCGGGCATGAAACCTGCCAAACGGAATGGCTTCGTAAGCCGCAACCATCTTCCCTAGCACTCAAGTGCATTGATGAATCAACACTCTTGCCGGTTTCAGAATCTCCTTGACCATGGTCTGGATTTCCAGAGCTTTTTCCGCCGGAAGAAACACTCTCTGTAGTTGAGTGTCTAGGATCATGCCCAGAAAGGGCAGCCAAGTTGTCGGAATCAACTGAGACTTTGGCAAATTTAGAATCCAACCATGATGTTGGAGAACCGTCAGGGAGAGTTCCACATTCCTTAGCAACTGCTCTTTTGATCTCACCTTTATCAGGAGATCGTCCAAGTACGGGATAATTGTGACACCCTGCTTGCGTAGAAGCACCATCATTTCCGCCATCACCTTGGTGAAGACCCTCGGGGCCGTGGAAAGCCCAAACGGCAACGTCTGAAATTGGTAATGACAATCCTGCACCGCAAACCTTAGGAAGGCCTGATGAGGAGGATATATCGGGACGTGTATGTAGGCATCTTTTATGTCGACTGACGCCATAAAATCCCCCCGTTCTAGGCTTGAGATCACAGCTTGAAGAGATTCCATCTTGAACTTGAAAGTTTTCAAGTACGGATTGAGGGATTTTAGGTTCAGAATCGGTCTGACCGAGCCGTCCGGCTTTGGCAGGACAAAGAGGCTCGAATAGAACCCTTCCCCCCCGTTGGGACGGGGGACCTGGGACAATGACCCTCTGTTGACACAGCTTTTGTATTGCAGCATTTACTACTTCTCTTTCTGTAAGAGAAACTGGCAAGGCTGATTTGAAAAAGTGGTGGGGGGCATCTCCTGAAACTCCAGTTTGTACCCCTGGGACACTATGTCTAAGACCCAAGGATCCAGGCCCGATTGAAACCAGGCCTGACTGAAGATTCGGAGACGGCCCCCCACCTGCACGGACTCCCGTAGGGGAGCCCCAGCGTCATGCGGTGGACTTGGCAGAGGCGGGGGAGGACTTTTGGTCCTGGGCGCCAGACACAGCAGGCAACTTTTTTCCCCTTCCTCTACCCTTTGAAGCGAGGAAGGACGAGCCCTTTCCTTTTTTGTATTTATTAGGCCGAAAGGACTGCATCTGATAATGGGGCGTCTTTTTCTGTTGTGCGGAAACATAAGGAAGAAAGGATGACTTACCCGCAGTAGCGGTAGACACCAGGTCAGCAAGGCCGTCACCAAACAAGACACTACCTTTAAAAGGGAGAGCTTCCATAGCTTTCTTGGAATCGGCATCAGCATTCCATTGATGAATCCACAGCGCCCTCCTGGCCGAGACCGCCATGGCATTGGCCCTTGATCCCAAGAGGCCAATATTCCTCGCCGCATCCTTTAGGTAATCTGCAGTGTCCTTGATATAACCAAGAGTCAAAAGAATGTTATCGTTATCAAGGGTATCCATGTCAGATGCAAAATTATCAGACACTTAGCAATAGCACTACTCACCCATGCCGACGCCACGGCAGGCCTGAGGAGTGCACCTGTAGTGACGAAAATGGCCTTCAATGTCGTCTCCTGCTTGCGATCTGCCGGATCCTTGAGAGCAGCCGTGTCAGGAGACGGAAGCGCCACCTTTTTGGACAGTCGGGACAGAGCCTTGTCCACATTGGGAGATGACTCCCATTTCTCCCTGTCGTCAGAGGGAAAAGGATATGCCATAAAAATTCTCTTGGGAATCTGCCACCTTTTGTCAGGCGACTCCCAAGCCTTTTCACAAAGAGCGTTCAGTTCATGAGAGGGGGGAAATGTTACCTCAGGTTTTTTTTCCTTTATACAAACAAACCCTCGTATCTGGAACAGCAGGCACTTCAGAAATATGTAAAACATCTTTAATAGCCACAATCATGTACTGAATACTCTTAACCAATTTCGGATGTAAACTGGCCTCATTGAAGTCGACACTGGAATCAGAGTCTGTGTCGGTATCCGTATCTGCCATCTGCGTAAAGGAACGTTTTTGTGACCCTGAGGGGACCTGTACCTGAGACAAAGCGTCCTCCATGGATTTTCTCCACGTTTGTATCTGAGAATCAGATTTATCTAGCCTCTTAGACAATAAAGACACATTTGCCTTCAATGTACTCAACATATTCACCCAATCAGCAGTCGGCTGTGCCGACAGAGTCATTCCCAAATCCTTCTCCGCGCCCCCCGTAACTGCCTCCGGGGAGGAACACTCAGCCTCAGACATGTCGACACACAGTACCGACACCACACTCACACTGGCAAAAGGGGACAGACCCACAGGGAAGCCTGTATAGAGAACACAGAGGGAGTATGCCAGCTCACACCCCAGCGCCCATATACTACTAAATAAATAATATATGATGGTTGCTTTGTAAATAAATATATAGCACCAAATTGCAGGCGTGTCCGGACCATTTGAGGTGAGGGGGGGGGGATTGTCCTCGGTAGCAGCGTGACGTCACACGCAGCCTCTGCAACCCTTGCGACAACATGGTCGGTAGTCATCTGCCTTCGCAGCTAGGCTACGCAAGCAGAGGGCTACTCGAAACATGCAGAAGTATAGCCGCCATGCGATGCTTTCGCGTGTGCGGGGCGGACTTGCCCTATGCTGGGCGTCCCCCTGCATCTCAAAGAAATTGATTGTAGATGTGCGTTTTCTTGCACATCTATGATCAGGTCTGAATTAGGCCCATTGAGTGAGGTTAAAATGCTTTGGTACAAGAAACCAATGTATCCATAATTCTACAGCTGAGCTAAGAATACAAATGTTACTTTTCTTTTGGTTACTTCAAGTATCTACTTGATATAAACTTGATATACAGAGTAACATAAAATAATAGAACCACACAGAGGAGAAGTATTTTATTAATGTAAGGCAAACAATAAAGTTAACAGTCTTAAGTGGAAATAGACAATATGAAAGAATAAGGTGGGATATTAAGGAGTATATTCAATTGAAGTCAAAAGCCGCCGTCTGTCGAAAAGACAGCAGTTTTCGACTTTTTTAGGTCGGAAGGGGTCCTGACCTATTCAATCAAACCCCAAATTTTTCGACAAGTCGAGGAATTCGACTTGTTGAAAAGCACGTGGATCGGCTAAATAGCCGCTGCTGTAGCGCTACTCTCCCCCCCCCCCCCCCCATACCCCAGGGAGGATCCATTCCGACAAATTCATGTCGGAATGGATCAGACTTCAATTGCAATAGTAGAAACAGTTGACAGCAATCAGTGGTTGGAACATTTTGAAAACACTTTTTTCTATTACACTCTTTACGTTTTTATATTTCAGTTTCTCAAATATGAATAAAGATTTTAAAGCATATCAAGAAATAAAGGCATTTTCAGGATTTACAAGGTTTTAGGTCACCTACGCATGTACTTATCTTTTTGTCTTGTGTTTGTGCTTAAACTGAGCCTGTTTGAGAGTCGATAAGACTAGATAAAGATCCCACAGTGCTACTGGCAGATGAAACGGTAGTGGAGTACACCCACACCCTATAAAAAGATGCAGACCCCTAGAAGATGGGCCAAAACACAGCTAGAAATAAATGTACAGGTCTGAATCCTGTACTTTCAAAGAAAGAAGCTGTAAAATGGTTTCAACTTCCCCAGAGGGAGGACAAAAAAACCACAGAGGTGAAACTAGAATGTATGAACCCTTTTTTTTTTTGTTCACATCACAAGATGTAGTGTCTACACTCTGTGGTATTTGCGTAGCGAGACCGGATTCTGGCTTTGTAGCATAGTAGAGGCAGGTCCTTGTTGTAGCAGGTCTGGATGAAAAGGAAGACGCCACTTTGGACCTGCCGACAACAAAAGAATGTCGGCAAACCATGACCTGCATAGCCAGCCTGGAGCCACTAGGATCTAGGACACTATCTTCCGTTGAATGCCATCGCGCTGTAGAATTGGAATCAACAGCAGGTACTGCGAAAATAGATGTGCTAGATGAGAACCCACGGAACTGTCACTGCAAAAAACAGCGGGTCTGGAGATACCGCACAGACTGTGGAATTTTGAAGTTTTGAAAGTCCATAAGAGTCCCTTGTGGATATTTCTGAATTCCGAACCAATTGGTGGAAGATTCCTGGAATGAGAGACCACACATTTTAGGATTAAGCTTAAGGAAGCTAGCCTTGTAATTTCCCACTGCTAGTATGAACACTGCTGAGAATGCCAGCACAAATACCTTTACTTGGGAAAGGATTCCACCTGTACCAGTACTATCTCGCTGTTACCGCTTTACAGATACTGGACATACATGATTAAATACGAACTGGCTGGCTCGGCAAGCCAGACTTGGGCTCCTTAGGCAAAACACTGTGAGCATGAGCACAGTAAACGACAGATCCAGCTAAGGTGTCAACTACAGGTGTCGGTGCCGAAGATGAAACGTCATGGCACCTTCTGCTCATAACCCCGCATAAGGAGTCACAACAACCAAAACCAGAGAGACAAAGGAAAATACACTATCAAAAGAGAGATTAATAAGATATGTCTATCCAAACGAGAAAACTGAAAGGAGATGGCTGAGTTTGGGACTTTTTTTTTCACCTATATAGTAGCAAGTGGAACTTGGCGCATGAAATGGTCACTAGGGTGGGGTGAACGTATTCAACCATGTTTTGCATGAGACTCATGGCTAGGTACTAATAGCACCCTAGTGATTAAGTTCAGTAGAGTTTTGCGCTCACAGGATAGTAGGCGAGAGATCTGCAAGTCAGGAATCAGCTGCGATGTTGAAGCACGTGAACTGTGTAAGGAAGGAGTCTTTAAAAAACCATGAAGTAAAAACATACTGCAGAATGCAAGAGAATGATCCACACACAACCCAATGCTTAAGTCTCGAAAAACCATAATCACCTGAAATAAGCCGTATGGCCTACAACTAGGAACAAGTTGGTAGTAAAACGTCAGTTCCTGTTTTAGCATTTCAACTAGAGCAAGGACGATGGGATAGTCTGGCCAATTCCATACTGCATTCTGGGTACGAGTGAGAAGACCAAAAATGAACAGCCACACCCACAGAGTAAGCTGCACTGCAAAGCTGGTTAGCCAAGTAAAACAGGCCATCCACGACAAATGAAGACTAGAGTTCCCCCAAGTCATCATAGGTGAAACCACCCAATGGTGAGCCTAGAAAAAACGGATGGATAATGACCGTACAGGCTGTATCAAACAAGAGGAACCTCTTCAAACCCGACATACTGCATGTTCTGTGTAATGGAGCTAGGGTATGACCTACCTATAACAGAGGGAATACTGCACTTTAGAGTAGGAAACAACCAAAGCCAACTGGTGCCCTGGAGAAATTCCACATAACTACGTTACCAGATAGGACAACAACCCGCCTAGAGTCTGAGTCCCTTGAGGTTGTACTATGGCTGAAACAGCATCTCGATATCTGCATGTTCCCCAAAGGCCCCCCGAGTTTGCCGGCGATGTCCATGCATAGATCACAAACATGTGAGAGTGACACAACGAAACAAACTGAGCAATCCCCTTAATATATAGTGTCCTTATATACGCAGAGGTGAGAGTGACACAGGAATATATACTGATAAACGCACATAGGTGAGCGGGAAACAGTAATATAAAGCTTGTAAACAGACACGCATAGGTGAGAGTGACAGTCATATTTACTGAGGAACACACATAGGTGAGTGCGAGACACAGCTAGCGTACCTAAATGCGTATAAGTGAGAGGGACACATCAATATATACTGATAAACACACCTAGATGAGTGCAAAGCACAATAATAAATAGTGTACAATGTACATAAATCCGCTTGAGAGTGTCACAGCAATAATAGGATTTTAATACCTACCGGTAAATCCTTTTCTCTTAGTCAGTAGATGATGCTGGGGATGCTTCAAGAACCATGGGGTATAGACGGGATCCGCAGGAGACATGGGCATTTTAAGACTTTGAATGGTTGTGAACTGGCTCCTCCCTCTATGCCCCTCCTCCAGACTCCAGTTTAAGGACCTGTGCCCAGGGAGACGGACATTTCGAGGAAAGAATTTATTGTTAAACCACGGTGAGCGTCTTACCAGCTCGCACCTCAAGCATGCCGCAGAACGTGGCATTCAATAGAACACCAGCCGACAGCAGATAGAATATGCAGCAATATGCTGACATAAAACGTAACATAGTATCTAAGGTTGAAAAAAGACAATTGTCCATCAAGTTCAACCTATTTGTGGTCTCCTATGCACGATTATTTTGTAGAAAATTTTGACTGATGTTGATGACTGCCGTTACGTTTTACCCCTCTTTTTTATAATAACCATAGTGCGTGACTATGCCCCGTAACCCTGGATATCTTTATCCATTAGGAATTTATCTAACCCATTCTTAAATGTGTTGACTGAGTCGGCCATTACAACTCCCTCAGGCAGGGAATTCCAAACACGTATCGTCCTTACCGTAAAAAAAAAACTTTACACCGTATTGTGTGGAATCTCCTCTCCTCTAACCTGAGCGAGTGTCCACGAGTTCTCTGTGTTGATCTAACCAAAAACAGGTCCTGCGCAATATCTGTATAATGTCCCCTTATAATAAGATTTTACTTACCGATAAATCTATTTCTCGTAGTCCGTAGTGGATGCTGGGGACTCCGTCAGGACCATGGGGAATAGCGGCTCCGCAGGAGACAGGGCACAAAAGCAAGCTTTTAGGATCACATGGTGTGTACTGGCTCCTCCCCCTATGACCCTCCTCCAAGCCTCAGTTAGGTACTGTGCCCGGACGAGCGTACACAATAAGGAAGGATCTTGAATCCCGGGTAAGACCCAAACCAGCCACACCAATCACACCGTACAACTTGTGATCTGAACCCAGTTAACAGTATGATAACAATGAAGTAGCCTCTAAAAAAGATGGCTCACAACAATAATAACCCGATTTTTGTAACAATAACTATGTACAAGTAATGCAGACAATCCGCACTTGGGATGGGCGCCCAGCATCCACTACGGACTACGAGAAATAGATTTATCGGTAAGTAAAATCTTATTTTCTCTAACGTCCTAGTGGATGCTGGGGACTCCGTCAGGACCATGGGGATTATACCAAAGCTCCCAAACGGGCGGGAGAGTGCGGGTGACTCTGCAGCACCGAATGAGAGAACTCCAGGTCCTCCTCAGCCAGGGTATCAAATTTGTAGAATTTTACAAACGTGTTCCCCCCTGACCACGTAGCTGCTCGGCAAAATTTTAAAGCCGAGACCCCCTCGGGCATCCGCCCAAGATGAGCCCACCTTCCTTGTGGAATGGGCATTGACAGATTTTGGCTGTGGCAGGCCTGCCACAGACTGTGCAAGCTGAATTGTACTACAAATCCAACGAGCAATAGTCTGCTTAGAAGCAGGAGCACCCATCTTTTGGGGTGCATACAATATAAACAGCAAGTCAGACTTTCTGACTCCAGCCGTCCTGGAAATTATATATATATATATATATATATATATATATATATATATATATATATATATATATATATATATATATATATATATATATATATTTTTTTAGGGCCCCGACAACGTCTAGCAACTTGGAGTCCTCCAAGTCCCTAGTAGCCGCAGGCACCACAATATGTTGTTTCAGGCGAAACGCTGACACCACCTTAGGAAGAAACTGGGGACGAGTCCGCAGTTCTGCCCTGTCCGAATGGAAAAACAAATATGAGCTTTTTTTTTTTTTTTTAAGACAAAGCCCCCAATTCTGACAATCGCCTGGCCGAGGCCAGGGCCACAACATGGTCCCTTTCCATGTGAGATATTTCAAATCCACAGATTTGATCGGTTCAAACCAATATGATTTGAGGAATCCCAACACTACGTTGAGATCCCACGGTGCCACTGGAGGCACACAAGGGGCTGTATATGCAATACTCCCTTGACAAACGTCTGGACTTCAGGAATTGAAGCCAATTTTTTCTGGAAGAAAATCTACAGGGCCGAAACTTGAACCTTAATGGACCCCAATTTGAGGCTCATAGACACTCCTGTTTTCAGGAAGTGCAGAAATCGACCTAGTTGAAATTTTTTCGTGGGGCCTTCCTGGCCTCACCCACGCAACATATTTTCACCACATGTGGTGATAACGTTGTGCGGTCACTTCCTTCCTGGCTTTGACCAGGGTAGGTATGACCTCTTCCGGAATGCCTTTTCCCTTAGGATCCGGCGTTCAACCGCCATGCCGTCAAACGCAGTCGCGGTAAGTCTTGGAACAGACAAGGTCCCTGCTGGAGCAGGTCCTTTCTTAGAGGCAGATGCCACGGTTCCTCTTGGAACAGACATGGTTCTTGCTGAAAGCAAATCCCATCTTAGCTCCCGAGGCCATTAGTCCTCTGTGAGCATCTCTTGAAGTTCCGGGTACCAAGTCCCTCTTGGCCAATCCGGAGCCACGAGTATAGTTCTTACTCCTCTACGTCTTATAATTCTCAATACCTTGGTTATGAGAAGCAGAAGAGGGAACACATACACCGACTGTTACACCCACGGTGTTACCAGGACGTCCACAGCTATCGCCTGAAGGTCTCGTGACCTGGCGCAATACCTGTCCCGTTTTTTGTTCGGGCGGGACGCCATCATTTCCACCTTTGGTCTTTCCCAACGGTTCACAATCATGCGGAAAACTTCCCGATGAAGTTCCCACTCTCCCGGGTGGAGGTCGTGCCTGCTGAGGAAGTCTGCTTCCCAGTCGTCCACTCCCGGAATGAACACTGCTGACAGTGCTATCACATGATTTTCCGTCTAGCGAAAAATCCTTGCAGTTTTGACCACTGCCCTCCTGCTTCTTGTGCCGCCCTATCTGTTTACGTGGGCGACTGCCGTGATGTTATCCCACTGGATCAATACCGGCTGACCTTGAAGCAGAGGCCTTGCTAAGCTTATAGCATTACAAATTTGCTCTTAGCTCCAGTATATTTATGTGGAGAGAATTCTCCAGACTTGATCACACTCCCTGGAAATTTTTTCCCTGTGTGACTGCTCCCCAGCCTCTCAGGCTGGCCTCCGTGGTTACCAGCATCCAATCCTGAATGCCGAATCTGCGGCCCTCTAGAAGATGAGCACTCTGTAATCACCACAGGAGAGACACCCTTGTCCTTGGATATAGGGTTATCCGCTGATGCATCTGAAGATGCGATCCGGACCATTTGTCCAGCAGATCCCACTGAAGAGTTCTTGCGTGAAATCTGCCGAATGGAAGCGCTTCGTAATAAGCCACCATTTTTTACCAGGACTCTTGTGCAATGATGCACTGACACTTTTCCTGGTTTTAGGAGGATCCCGATTAGCTCGGATAACTCCCTGGCTTTCTCCTCTGGGAGAAACACCCTTTTCCTGGACTGTGTCCAGAATCATCCCTAGGACCAGCAGACGTGTCTTCGGAACAACTGCGGTTTTGGAATATTTAGAATCCACCCGTGCTGTCGTAGAACTACTTGAGATAGTGCTACTCCGACCTCCAACTGTTCTCTGGACCTTGTTCTTATCAGGAGGTCGTCCATTTTCGTTGAAGACGAATCCTCATTTCGGTCATTACCTTGGTAAAGACCCGGGGTGCCTTGGACACTCCAACGGCATCGTCTGAAACTGATAGTGACAGTTCTGTACCACGAACCTGAGGTACCCTTGGTGAGAAAAGCAAATTTTGGGACATGGAGGTAAGCATCCCTGATGTCCCGGGACACCATATAGTCCCCTTGTTCCCAGTTCGCTATCACTGCTCTGAGTGACTCCATCTGGATTTGAACCCTTGTAAGTGTTCAAATTTTTCAGATTTAGAATCGGTCTCACCTAGCCTTCTGGCTTCAGTACCACCCTATAGTGTGGAACAATACCCCTTTCCTTGTTGTAGGAGGGGTAATTTTATTATCACCTGCTGGGAATACAGCTTGTGAATTGTTTTCAATACTGCCTCCCTGTCGGAGGGGGACATTGGTACAGCAGACTACAGGAACCTGCGAGGGGGGAAACGCCTCGACATTCCAATCTGTGCCCCTTTGATACTACTTGTAGGATCCAGGGGTCCTGTACGGTCCCAGCGTCATGCTGAGAACTTAGTAGAAGCGGTGGAGGGCTTCTGTTACTGGGAATGGGCTGCCTGCTGCAGTCTTCTTCCCTTTCCTCTATCCCTGGGCAGATATCTTATAGGGACGAAAAGACTGAGGCTGAAAAGACGGTGTCTTTTTCTGCAGAGATGTGACTTAGGGTAAAAAACGGTGGATCTTCCAGCAGTTGCCGTGGCCACCAGGTCCCATGGACCGACCCCAAATAACTCCTCCCCTTTTATACGGCAATACATCTTTGTGCCGTTCGGAATCTGCATCCCCTGACCACTGTCGTGTCCATAAACATCTTCTTGCAGATATGGACATCGCATTTACTCTTGATGCCAGAGTGCAAATATCCCTCTGCGCATCTCGTATATATAGAAATGCATCCTTTAAATGCTCTATAGTCAATAAAATACTGTCCCTGTCAAGGGTATCAATATTTTTAGTCAGGGAATCCGACCAAGCCACCTCAGCTCTGCACATCCAGGCTGAGGCGATCGCTGGTCACAGTATAACACCAGCATGTGTGTGTATACTTTTTAGGATATTTTTCTGATAAGCATGTGAGCGCCTTATCCACCCTGAGGGGTGTTTCCCAATGCGCCTTAACTTCTGGCGGGAAAGGGTATACCGCCAATAATTTTCTATCGGGGGAAACCCACGCATCATCACACACTTCATTTAATTTATCTGATTCAGGAAAAACTACAGGTAGTTTTTTCACCTCACACATAATACCCTTCTTTGTGGTACTTGGAGTATCAGAAATATGTAACACCTCCTTCATTGCCCTTAACGTGTGGCCCTAAAGGAAAATACGTTTGTTTCTTCACCGTCGACACTGAAATCAGTGTCCGTGTCTGGGTCTATGTCGACCGACTGAGGTAAATGGGCGTTTTTACAAGCCCCTGACGGTGTCTGAGACGCCTGGACCGGTACTAATTTGTTCGCCGGCCGTCTCATGTCGTCAACCCACTTGCAGCGTGTTGACATTATCACGTAATTCCATAAGTAAGCCATCCATTCCGGTGTCGACTCCCTAGAGAGTGACATCACCATTACAGGCAATTTGCTCCGCCTCCTCACCAACATTTTCCTCATACATGTCGACACACACGTACCGACATACAGCACACACATAGGGAATGCTCTGATAGAGGACAGGACCCACTAGCCCTTTGGGGAGACAGAGGGAGAGTTTGCCAGCACACACCAAAATGCTATAATTATACAGGGACAACCCTTATATAAGTGTTCCTCCCATATAGCATTTAATATATATGTATATCGCCAAATCAGTGCCCCCCCTCTCTGTTTTAACCCTGTTTCTGTAGTGCAGTGCAGGGGAGAGCCTGGGAGCCTTCCCCTTAGCCTTTCTGTGAGGGAAAATGGCGCTGTGTGCTGAGGAGAATAGGCCCCGCCCCCTTTTCGGCGGGCTTCTTCTCCGGAGATTGTGAAGTCTGGCAGGGGTTAAATACATCCATATAGCCTCAAGGGCTATATGTGATGTATTTTTCGCCATACAGGTATTCTACATTGCTGCCAGGGCGCCCCCCCCCCGCGCCCTGCACCCTCCGTGATCGCTGTGGGAAGTGTGCTGACAGACAATGGCGCACAGCTGCAGTGCTGTGCGCTACCTGAGGAAGACTGAAAAGTCTTCTGCCGCCTGGTTCCGGACCTCTTCAATCTTCAGCATCTGCAAGGGGGTCGGCGGCGCGGCTCCGGGACGAACCCCAGGGCGAGACCTGTGTTCCGACTCCCTCTGAAGCTAATGGTGTCCAGTAGCCTAAGAATCCAATCCATCCTGCACGCAGGTGAGTTGAAATTCTCTCCCCTAAGTCCCTCGATGCAGTGAGCCTGTTGCCAGCAGGACTCACTGAAAATAAAGAACCTAAAAACTTTTTCTAAGCAACTCTTTAAGAGAGCCACCTAGATTGCACCCTTCTCGGACGGGCACAAAAACCTAACTGAGGCTTGGAGGAGGGTCATAGGGGGAGGAGCCAGTACACACCATGTGATCCTAAAAGCTTGCTTTTGTGCCCTGTCTCCTGCGGAGCCGCTATTCCCCATGGTCCTGACGGAGTCCCCAGCATCCACTAGGACGTTAGAGAAATAATAATAATAATAATAATAATTTTATTTATATAGCGCTCTTTCTCCAATAGGACTCAAGGCGCTTAACAGATACATAGCATAATATAGTACAGAAAATAATGAAGTACATTTTCATAAAATACAGAAGCATGAAGATACTAAAAGGGACACTATGGAAATGCTTGAGTAAACAGGAAAGTCTTGAGTCTACTTTTGAAGGATTCTATAGTTGGAGCCTCTCGCACTGTGCGGGGAAGTGAGTTCCATAGAGTCGGAGCAGCATGACTAAAAGCTCGACCCCCAGATGAATTACGGTAGATTCTAGGTACTGCTGAAAGTCCTTCATCTACAGATCGCAGTAATCGAGTGGGGCAGTATGGGGTCAAAAGCTGTTTCAGGTACCTTGGGCCCTGGTCATGTAATGCTTTGAAACTCAGTAAGCCAATCTTGAAGATGATTCGCCATCGTACAGGCAGCCAGTGAAGGGAGTAGAGGATGGGTGTTATGTGGCTAGAACGGGGCTGGTTGGTTAACAGCCTGGCAGCTGTGTTTTGCACCAGCTGTAAGCGTTGCAATTCTTTTGCTGGGAGACCAAGGTAGAGGGCATTACAGTAGTCTAATCGAGATGATACAAATGCATGTATGACTTCTGGCATATCATCTGAGGGAATTAAGTGCTTGATTCTGGCTATGTTCCTCAGGTGAAAGAATGAGGATTTGATTGTGGCTGATATCTGATGTTTAAGTGTCAAGCCACCATCCAGGACAACGCCAAGATTCCGCACACGATCACTGGTCTGTAATTCTGAATCACTGAGTGTAAGTCCAGTTGGTTGGCTATGCTGCAGTCTTGTCCTTTGATGTTGCAGTCGTATCATAAGGACCTCTGTTTTATCCGGGTTCAGTCGCAGCCAACTGGCGCTCATCCACTCCCGTAGCTCAGTTAGACAGCCATTTAGGGTTGCTATTGGGTTATCAGTGCCCGGAGCAAAGGACAAGTACAGTTGTGTATCATCTGCATAGCAGTGGTAGACCAGGCCATGGCGCCTGATTATTTCGCCCAATGGGAGCATGTATACTGCAAAAAGCATGGGGGATAGTATAGAACCTTGTGGGACACCACATGGCAATGGTGGTGATGAGTATAATCCAGCTGATACTCTCTGTGACCTGCCTGTGAGAAATGTGCCAGGTATACAGATGCCCCCACAGTGCCAGGTATACAGATGCCCCTCACAGTGCCAGGTATACAGATGCCCCTCACAGTGCCAGGTATACAAATGCCCCTCACAGTGCCAGGTATACAGATATCCCCACAGTGCCAGGTATACAGATGCCCCCACAGTGCCAGGTATACA
The DNA here is from genome assembly GCF_028390025.1 of Pseudophryne corroboree. Classification (NCBI taxonomy): domain Eukaryota; kingdom Metazoa; phylum Chordata; class Amphibia; order Anura; family Myobatrachidae; genus Pseudophryne; species Pseudophryne corroboree. The sequence continues at coordinate 137,619,625 of NC_086451.1, forward strand.
GATGACCCCACAGTGCCAGGTATACAGATGACCCCACAGTGCCAGGTATACAGATGCCCCTCACAGTGCCAGGTATACAAATGCCCCTCACAGTGCCAGGCATACAGATGCCCCCACAGTGCCAGGTATACAGATGCCCCCACAGTGCCAGGTATACAGATGCCCCCCACAGTGCCAGGTATACAGATGCCACCCACAGTGCCAGGTATACAGATGCCCCCACAGTGCCAGGTATACAGATGCCCTCCACAGTGCCAGGTATACAAATGCCCCCCACAGTGCCAGGTGTACAGATGCCCCCACAGTGCCCCCCCCCCCTTCCCCCGTGCTACTTACCGCTCCTTTCGGCGGGGCACGGAGGAGAGCGCGGCGGCGTGTAGGACTTGAAACCAGCCGCCGGTTCGAGAGCCAATCAGAGCTTGCGGACCGGCAGCCGCGGCTCCTGATTGGCTCACGAACCGGCGGCTGGTTTCAAGTTCTACACGCCGCCGCCGCGCTCTCCTCCCTGTCCTGACACTGACAGCTGAGACACGCTGCTGCCGGACTGAGCGGCGGCGTGTCTCACTGGGAGAAGCGGCTGGGCCGGAGCAAACGGCTTTGCGGGCCTTATACGGCCCGCAGGCTGGAGGTTCCCCACCCCTGGTTTAAAGTGTATTATTATTGCATTGCATTAGAAGATTTAAAGTGTATCTCTGGGTGTGTACGCGCTGTGAGTACTTTGTACCGTCAGCGCGGCGTGTGTACGCAAAGTCCATACACTGTACGGGACTCTGTACGCTAATAGCGTAAAAGGTGCGTAGAGTGTGAATTAAGCGGCTAAGGATTTAAAGTGTATTTAAGGTATGTTTAAGGTATAGCTCTCATTCCTGTAAAGATAATCAGCTTTATCAATGTCCCCCACTCCCCTTTTTGCCCCCTGATACTAGTCAGTAGTGAAGGGAAGACCAGCGTTTCTCCTGAGGAGAAATATGGCGCTGAGTAGTGTGCTGGCTTAGTGAGGAAGAAGTCCCGCCCCCACAATGGCGAGCTTCTACCGCTCTGAAGTAAATAATTAATTAAATAATTAATTTCACTGGTGGGGGTAGGACAGTGTGTTTGTATGCCCCTTTTGCCAAACCAAGTGTTTTTACAGCCCAGCTGTGGGTTGTGAGGAGGAAGGTCCGCCCCAATTGCGTGCTCCATCCCGCTTTTTGTCACTGATATTTACACTGGCGGGGGTCCGGACAGTGCCCAGGCACTCAGTCCGCTGTTACCAGTTAGAATATATGAGGTATATATGCTGCCCTGGGCGCCCGCCCCGCGCCCTGTAGTGCCGCTGTGTGTGGGAGCATGGCGCGCAGTGCGGTACCTCAAAGCCGTCACTGAAGTCTTCTGATCTTCTTCTACTCACCTGTCTTCTGACTCTGCAAGGGGGGTGACGGCGGGCTCTGGGAACGAGCATCTAGGCGTACCTAGCGTTCAAACCCTCAGGAGCTAATAGTATCCTGTAGCCAAAGAAGCAGAGCCTTGAAACTCACAGAAGTAGGTCTGACTTCTCTCCCCTAAGTCCCACGATTGCAGGGAGACTGTTGCCAGCAGTTCTCCCTGAAAATAAAAAACCTAACAAAGTCTTTTCAGAGAAACTCAGTAGAGCTCCTCAGAGTGCATCCAGTCTCACTGGGCACAGATCTAAAACTGGAGTCTGGAGGAGGGGCATAGAGGGAGGAACCAGGTCACACCATTTGAAAGTCTTAAAGTGCCCATGTCTCCTAGGGATCCCGTCTATACCCCATGGTTCTTGAAGTGTCTCCAGCATCCTCTAGGACGTATGAGAAAATATGATGGTCTGAGCAATTCAAAAGATCTTAACTGGATTCGTATACTAAGTGATCATAATTTAAACAATTTTGCAGTACTGCAATAGGTAGTGAGACATATCTTATCTCCATACATTCAGAGTACTGGTAGAATCAAAAGAAATGTAATGTTTCATCTGCAAACTAGAGAGAATCGTCCCCAGACCATTGGTAATTAATTACCATACAATGGTAAGATTTAAATGTTATTGCAAAATGATGGTCTGAAAGATTTCACATGCTTGAAGTTGAAAACAAAAGATCAGTTTCAGAGCATCTGACTATTAACCTTAAGTACCAGATAACTAAAACGTGGACCTATTTGTTACTGCATATGAAGCCTGGTAATGCAAAGTATATGAAGCTAGTTGTAATGGTCAGTTTAAACAATAGCTGCAATGTTTTAAACTGACCACTGCAACTATTACCATGCTTCCTATGCAGGAGCAAACAGATCATGCGTTAGTTGAGATCTGTGGTATGCTGAGATGTGTGTGTTTTAAACGGGTGTGGATCATTAGGTCGACAATATTTAGGTCGCCCATTATAGGTCGACAGGCACTAGGTCGACAGGTCAAAAGGTTGACATGAGTTTTTCATGTTTTTTTCAGCGACCGGGAAGCCCAATTAGTGCACCATGTCCCCTCGCTGCGCTCGGCACAGGTTACTATTCCCAATCGTAGTCCGTGTGGATCGTTGAGTATGAAAAAGTTCAAAAAAAATATGTTAAAAACTCATGTCGACCTTTTGACCTGTCGACCTAGAACATGTCGACCTAGACACTGTCGATCTTCAGACCGGATCCCGTTTTAAATACAGGAGTATTTAACTGAATGAGAAGTTGCACATAAAGCACACAATGACTAATAGTTAGAGTATGGATATCGTATAAGAGGTTTTGTGTTCAAATCCCTTGTTCGGAATTTTGTTAAGAAGAAACACTGGAAACCACTGGTGTTTCTGAACAATTGTTTAGCACTAATGTTTTCTGACCTGTTTCTTTTCAATGTCCCATCCCTTTGCAACATGATGATGTGAACTGCATCATCACAACCCCTGCATTTCGGCCTCCTTTGCAGTGAGAGGTATGTATGCTCATAACACACAATTTAAAAATACACAGTATGTGATTACACCAAAAATCACTGATATATATATATATATATATATATATATAAAAACCTGGAAGCACAATTTTAATTTGTCTCGGATGTGATAGCAATGGCCAGGTTTTAAAAGTCAAGGTGCTAGAGTAGGACATGCAGTGAGATGGGGTCCCGTGAAGTCGGGCTGCAAGCTTAAATGCATTGTACAATCCATGAATTAAAACCCCATCATTTATTTATGTTCTGATGTATTGAGGTGAATGAACTTACTAAGGTGAGTGCTGGGCTCTGGGTGTAATATTATTAAGCAATGTGATCACAGGCCATTGCACCCCAGCCTGGGGGTGGTTAGTGCAGGTGTACACACCCCATTTCTGGGTATGGCGAGGAGTGCAGTAGTTACATATATTTTAGGAGTTTAAACATATATTAAGGTAATTTGTGTATTGTAAATGTATTCCCATCTACACAAACACACCGCCAAGCTTAAATAAATAATGAAATGGGCATTATTAGGGATGTTGTTCTGGAGACAAAGTAATTAAATACAGCCACGGGTCTCTCAGATGCTTTCCTGTGCTTAGTTTAATACCTGTATCTCTGTGAGAAAGCGGATTCGGTAACAAGGGCAGGAACCCCGGGTGCACGATCTCCACCTGACTCCATGTCTAACCGCCAGCCACTGAGGAGTTAAAACGCGTACCTAAAGGAACATCAGCAAGATAAAGAGTATGAGGTATTCTAGTCATATAGAGGTGCAGTCCACCAGTGATTATAATGATCTGTGCTGAAGTGTTTGGAATGTCGACATTAAAACTGTACAGTTTACTCAAATCCCAACAGTTAAGAGATAGATATTAAAGAATATTATTAAATATAGATAATAATAAATCAAGCATCATCATAATAAGCTGTTAAGCAGCCAACCACTAAATATCTGTGTCCCCCACTCTGATCACATTTCCCTAATCATCTTTACCTAATCATTTATTACCCTCAAAGCCGTAAAACCCCTAACCTGCACAGCCGCAGGAAATAGAACCCTGATTGTCACTGAGCCTCCCTGCAATCGGGATGGCGCGCCCGCTCTGCCCACACAAAAAAAACGGTTGGTTCTAAATCCAAGTTGGGTAGGGGACATGTGACGTCGCCAGTAGGCGGAGCCACGTCACCAGGGGGAGGAGTCACGGCCGAACAGGGTACCCGAAATGTGCCCTCGCTCCGCTTCGCTCGCCACCGTTACTAAAGGTAGTAGTTGGTGGCGGCGTGGATGATAGTAGCTCCTCCCCCAGAAACACACTGATAGGAAGGACACGCTGAGCCCACCTCTGTGGGTGGTGCGTTCCACAGTAGTAGGGGGAACCTTTCTCCCGGAGAATACCGGAAAAAGGTGTCGGAAGAATAAACGTGGCGTACCGGAAGTTGTTATTATTGGAGAGGGAAGCATTTCTTGGTCGGATCAGAGTAGATGTGTTACAATGGCTGGGCTTGGTGTGCGGGACCCCGCGGTGGATAGATCTTTAAGATCCGTGTTCGGTGAGAAAAGTGCATAACATATGGCAGGGCTGTTTTGCCGAGGTGTGCCTGCTGAGCACACTGGTTTTCCTACGCAGCTATTACACTGTGCAGAGTGTCTGACCGTTATGTTCTACTGGCCTGACAGTGGCGTGTAGTGTTTCAGGGTATTCCTACAGGTTCAGTGGAGTAAATGATTTTATACTTATGGAGAGAGGAGTGATTATAAACTGTGTGTGTGTATAATAGTATTGTTGATGATTTATTATTATTATTATTATTATATAACAGACACAGGGGCAGATGTATTAACCTGGAGAAGGGATACGGAAGTGATAAACCAGTGATATGTGCAAGGTGATAAACACACCAGCCAATCAGGTCCAATATGTAAATTAACAGTTAGGAGCTGATTGGCTGGTGTGTTTATCATCTTGCACATATCACTGGTTTATCACTTCCTTATGCCTTCTCCAGGTTAATACATCTGCCCCACAGTTCCCCACCCTGATGATCTGCTCTCTTTGCAGTTGGGAACATTCCCTATGAAGCTACAGAGGAGCAGCTGAAAGATATATTTTCTGAAGTCGGACCTGTGGTTAGTTTCAGGTAAGCTCTTCAGGAATCAGACACTGGTAACTCTCAGAAGTGCGAGATAGGGTTACGTGACTGGTAAGTGCATACCTGAAGACATTATAATGCAGTGGAGTATGGCATTTTGGGAGTATTACTATGTATCACAACTCCAGTTCCGGACTCCAACCGACTGTCTAGCAGATGGTGTCGGGATTCCGGTGTCTGAACCCCAGCGAATGACACACATGTTATCCATTCACGGCTGCTCAGACCAGCGGTGACAGACATGTACCCCTGCCTGTGGGACAGGGACACTTTGGCTCACGTGTAGGGCAGTGGGACATTACCCAAAAAACGGGACTGTCCTGCGAAATTGGGAAGGTGCAGACATATGTATGTAACTGCTTTGCAAAGCTGTAACACCATCTGCTAAAGAGACATTTAGGTTGGAGTTATGATTGGTCCTGGGGTAGTCACCCCTGCTTGTTTATGTTCTCTATGGTATCACTGGTCCCCAATGCAGCTCACTGCTGTGTGGTTGAAAATGCTTTCCTGTTGATATCCAATCACTTTTATTTATTTGTTCAAAGGTGTGTCCTTTTAATTTGCACTTGCAAGACCACAATCACCACAAAAAATTGAGTCCTTTAAGTGCTGCTTCCAACTTTTTCATTTTAACCAGGTTTTGTTTTAAGCCATCTCAATTTTTTTTTTTTTACTTCAGCATAGTATAATACTGTGAAACACTGCTATGTATTAGAGACCTTAATTAACCAACAATAAAACCATTTTTTTTAAATTATTATTATTATTAATAATAATAATAATAATAATAATAATATTAATAATAATAATATAATATCTAAATGTATGTAGATTAATCACATTAAATCATACAAAGTACACTCGGCGATTCATGGAAATAAGAGTACCAAGTAAAGCATTGTTCCTCAGTGATCGTGCTGAGCGGAAAAAAAAAAGTGGGTCCTAGGGATCCCTCACTATAAAAAATTGGGGTCCTACTCCGCTGTTTGTAGGTCCCATCACTCTTTATGAGGGGTGAGGGAAGGCTGCAGTTGGAACTGTGCGGGGCCCAGGTGGCATTTAGGATATAGGGGTAAAAAAGCAAGTAGCAGTTGGGGCAGAAGCAGGGAGAAGTTGGGACAGAGCTGGGAGTAGAGGGGGGCTGTAAAGGCAGGCAGCGCTGGGGGTAGGGAGAGGGTAAGTTCAGACAGCAGTTGAAACAGTGTTGGAGTGGCTAGTGGCAGGCAGTGCTGGGAGTAGTTAGGGGTTAATTGTAGACAGCAGCTGTGGATGTACTGGGGGCAAGGAGGGATTTAGGGGCAGGAAGTACTTGGGGTAGAATAGAGGCATGGCTAGCTAGCATCTAGGGCAGTAGTGGGGGCATGGAGGGGGTTAGGGGCTGGTAGTATTGGGGGTATTGAGTAGGCATGGGTAGATAGCTGGGGTGGTACAGGGTGGCAAGGAGGGGGTTAGGGGCAGGCAGTACGGGGGGTAGGGGTGCGGCTTGGGTAGATAGCAGCTGGGGCAGTACTGGAGAACATGGGGGGGGTTAGGGGCAGAAGTACTGGTAGGGAGGGGGCATGGATAGATACTGTGGATAGAAAAGGGGCATGGGTAGATACTGTGGGTAGGGGGTAGCTGGGGCAGTACTGGGGGCAAGGAGGGGGTTAGGTGCAGGAAGTGCTTGGGCTAGAGAGACAGCATGGGTAGATACTGCGGGCAGTGGATAGGTGGGACAGTGCAGGGGGGCAAGGAGAGGGTTAGAGGCAGGAAGTACTGGGGGTAGGGTAAGGGTAGATAGCTGCTGAGGCACCGGAGACATGACCTCTACACGTGTGTGGCTGGCAGCGGGGACTGTGGGCGTATATGACAGCACCCCTATAGTACTATACACATCTTACCAGATGCGGGAAGTAAGGCTGAGGAAGTAACCGCGGCTGTGTGTGGGCACTCTCCAATGATGGCATCCTGGTCAGCGGAGCTGCAGCCAAGGAAAGTATGCTGAAGCGCTGGGTTTGTAGGACGGGTGACGGCCGGTATCTAGGAGGTGATGTCCAGTGCTCAGCAGATGCTCATTTTGGGACTCGTGAGACGGCTCTGTACGTGACTCTGTCACAGGGAGAGGTTGAAGGCTGAAGACAGACATTCTGCTGTCCAGGAGGTACGCTAGCTTCTGCTGCTGCGTGGGTTGTTACTGTGAGGCAGTGGGGTCAGGCCGCTCCTATGCGGTTGGCTGCTGTCAGTGTATCAGACAAGTGGAGCAGGTCAGTGAATTCTTACTGGCTGACACAGAGAACGCAGGCATCAGCGCGTCCTGCAGGACCCACTCATTTTTAAAAACTGGGTCAATGCGCTATAACGCGTATTTTGTGATCACTGGAGGGTGTTACAGAGAGAGGGAGGGAAGCAAGTGAGTGTGTCAGAGAGAAAGGGAGAGAGAGAGGGGAGTAAGAAAGAGAATCAGGGAGAGAGAGGGGCATTTAAGAGGGTGTCAGGGAGAGATGGAGAGGAGCATGAGAGAGTGTGTCGGAGAGAGATGGAGAGGAGCACGAGAGAGTGTGTCAGAGAGATGGAGAGGAGCACGAGAGAGTGTGTCGGAGAGAGATGGAGAGGAGCATGAGAGTGTGTCGGAGAGAAATGGAGAGGAGCATGAGAGTGTGTGTCAGGAAGAGAGAGGGAGAGGCACATGAGTGTCAGGGAGAGAGAGGAGCAAGACAGAGTGTCAGGGAGAGGGAGGGAGAGCTGCATGAGAGAGGTAGAGGCACATGAGAGAGGAGCAAAACAGTGTCAGGGAGATGCACTTGAGAGAGAGTCGGGGAGATAGGGAGAGGCACATGAGTGTCAGGGAGAGAGGAAGAGGCACATGAGAGATTGTCAGGGAGAGTGGAGCATGACCGAGTTAGATATAGAGGAACAAGACAGTGAGTGTCTGTGTGAGAGAGGGGGGGGGCAGCATGAGATACACTATGAACTACAGCAGCTCAGGCACAGGTCTCTGATGGGGGCGGGCAGTTCATTGCGTTAAGCCCCGCCCCCTAATTACCCATGAATCGTGGCATGACCTGCATGTATTAGGGGCAGACACGGCAGAGCAGACTGACTGGGCCAGGCTTAGTGCTTTCCCTACCCCCTCGCTACATCCTCCGTGGCTGCCTGCAGCTACCGCGATACACAGGCTGCAGCCACCGTGGTGGTTTCCATTTAGCATAGTACTCGGATCCTCCTTGGCCAGACGTGAATAGCGCTGTGTACTCGATAGGGTGGCTGGTCCCAGGGGTGGATCCAGCCATCCAGGAGGCACAAAGCGTCCAATTATGCTGGGGGATGGAGAAGGGGAAAGATACATTCCTCCGGCTGGACAGCCTCACCTCCTCCCTCAGCGATGCGGACACCTACCAGCGCACTATAATGAGTCAAGCTGACTCACTGTAGTACCTGGCTGTCTTGCATAATGCCGCCGGCTGCGGGCACTTCATTGAGGCTAATTCTGCCCCGCCTCCAGTGCGTTGACTTTTCTGCGGGTTTTTCTTATATACAAGTTTAGCTGTTTTGTTGCTGGTCAGTTTATGTTGTGGTGTGCTGGTACGTGTATCTCGCCACTCCTTGTTTGTGTTCCTTCCTTCTCTCAAGTATGTCCATTCTCCTTCGGGCACAGTTTTACCCAGAATGTCTGTGGGAGGGGGCATAGAGCATAGGAGCCAGCACACCCAGTTAAAGAAATTTAAAGTGCACTGGCTCCTTTGGACCCCCATCTATACGCATCGTACTAAGTGACCCCAGTATCCCTTCTGGACTACAAGAAAATGATTTATCGGTAGGTAACTAAAATTCTATTTCTCTGACGTCCTAGTGGATGCTGGGAACTCCGTAAGGACCATGGGGAATAGACGGGCTCCGCAGGAGACTGGGCACTCTAAAAGAAAGATTAGGTACTATCTGGTGTGCACTGGCTCCTCCCTCTATGCCCCTCCTCCAGACCTCAGTTAGATTTCTGTGCCCGGCCGAGCTGGATGCACACTAGGGGCTCTCCTGAGCTCCTAGAAAGAAAGTATATGTTAGGTTTTTTTATTTTCAGTGAGATCTGCTGGCAACAGGCTCACTGCAACGAGGGACTAAGGGGAGAAGAAGCGAACCTACCTGCTTGCAGCTAGCTTGGGCTTCTTAGGCTACTGGACACCATTAGCTCCAGAGGGATCGACCGCAGGACCCGTCCTTGGTGTTCGTTCCCGGAGCCGCGCCGCCGTCCCCCTTACAGAGCCAGAAGCATGAAGTTGGTCCGGAAAATCGGCGGCAGAAGACTTCAGTCTTCACCAAGGTAGCGCACAGCACTGCAGCTGTGCGCCATTGCTCCTCATACACACTTCACACTCCGGTCACTGAGGGTGCAGGGCCCTGGGGGGGGGGGGGGGGGGGCGCCCTGAGCAGCAATAAAAACACCTTGGCTGGCAAAATAATCACAATATATAGCCCCAGAGGCTATATATGTGATAATTACCCCTGCCAGAATCCATAAAAAAGCGGGAGAAAAGTCAGCCGAAAAAGGGGCGGAGCTATCTCCCTCAGCACACTGGCGCCATTTCTCCTTCACAGTTCCGCTGGAAGGAAGCTCCCTGGCTCTCCCCTGCAGTCTGCACTACAGAAAGGGTAAAAAAGAGAGGGGGGGCACTAAATTTAGGCGCAGTATAACTTATAGCAGCTATAAGGGGACATAATTCAGTTAGTCCCTGCATTATATAGCGCTCTGGTGTGTGCTGGCATACTCTCTCTCTCTGTCTCCCCAAAGGGCTTTTGTGGGGTCCTGTCTCCTGTTAAGAGCATTCCCTGTGTGTGTGCGGTGTGTCGGTACGACTGTGTCGACATGTTTGAGGAGGAAGCTTATGTGGAGGCAGAGCAGATGCCTATAAATGTGATGTCACCCCCTGCGGGGCAGACACCTGAGTGGATGGACTTATGGAAGGAATTACGTGCAAGTGTCGACTCCTTACATAAAAAATTTGACGACATGCCAAATGCGGGACAGCCGGCTTCTCAGCTCGTGCCTGCCCAGACGACTCAAAGGCCATCAGGGGCTCTAAAGCGCCCACTACCTCAGATGGCAGACACAGATGTCGACACGGATACTGATACCAGTGTCGACGACGAAGAGTCTAATTTAATGTCCACTAGGGCCATTCGTTGCATGATTGAGGCAATGAAAGAGGTATTACACATTTCTGATATAAACCCAGGTACCTCAAAAAAGGGTATTATGTTTGGGGAGAAAAAACTACCCATAGTTTTTCCCCCATCTGAAGAACTAAATGAAGTGTGTGAAGAAGCGTGGGCTTTCCCCGATAAAAAATTGGTAATTTCTAAAAAGTTACTAATGGCGTTCCCTTTCTCGCCAGAGGATAGGTCACGTTGGGAAACTCCCCCTTGGGTGGATAAAGCGCTCACACATTTGTCAAAAAAGGTGGCACTACCGTCTCCGGATACGGCCGCCCTAAAGGAACCTGCTGATAGAAAGCAGGAGGCTATACTGAAGTCTATATATACACACACAGGTGTTATACTGAGACCAGCTATTGCTTCAGCATGGATGTGCAGTGCTGCTGCTGCATGGTCAGATTCCCTGTCGGAAAATATTGACACCCTAGACAGGGACACGATATTGCTAACCGTAGAGCATATAAAAGACTCAGTCTTATACATGAGAGATGCACAGAGGGAGATCTGCCGGCTGGCATCTAGAATAAGTGCATTGTCCATTTCTGCTAGGAGAGGCTTATGGACTCGGCAGTGGACCGGGGATGCAGATTCAAAAAGGCACATGGAAGTTTTGCCTTATAAGGGTGAGGAGTTATTCGGGGATGGTCTCTCAGACCTAGTTTCCACAGCAACAGCTGGGAAGTCAGCATTTTTGCCCCATGTCCCCTCACAGCCTAAGAAAGCGCCGTATTATCAGGTACAGTCCTTTCGACCACAGAAAAACAGACGGGGAAAAGGCGGGTCCTTTCTGTCTAGAGGCAGAGGTAGAGGGAAAAAGCTGCAGCATACAGCCAGTTCCCAGGAGCAAAAGTCCTCCCCCGCTTCTTTCAAGTCCGCCGCATGACGGTGGGGCTCCACAGGTGGAGCCAGGTACGGTGGGGGGCCGCCTCAAAAACTTCAGCGATCAGTGGGTTCGCTCACAGGTGGATCCCTGGATCCTTCAAGTAGTATCTCAGGGGTACAAGCTGGAATTCGAGGCGTCTTCCCCCCCGCCGTTTCCTCAAGTCTGCCTTGCCGACAACTCCCTCGGGCAGGGAGGCTGTGCTAGAGGCAATTCACAAGCTGTATTCCCAGCAGGTGATAGTCAAAGTGCCCCTACTTCAACAAGGACGGGGTTACTATTCCACAATGTTTGTGGTACCGAAACCGGACGGTTCGGTGAGACCCATTTTAAATTTGAAATCCTTGAACACATACATAAAAAGATTCAAGTTCAAGATGGAATCGCTCAGGGCGGTTATTGCAAGCCTGGACGAGGGGGATTACATGGTATCCCTGGACATCAAGGATGCTTACCTGCATGTCCCCATTTACCTTCCTCACCAGGAGTACCTCAGATTTGTGGTACAGGATTGCCATTACCAATTCCAGACACTGCCGTTTGGACTGTCCACGGCACCGAGGGTGTTTACCAAGGTAATGGCAGAAATGATGATACTCCTTCGAAAAAAGGGAGTTTTAATTATCCCGTACTTGGACGATCTCCTTATAAAGGCGAGGTCCAAGGAGCAGTTGTTGGTCGGAGTAGCACTATCTCGGGAAGTGCTACAACAGCACGGCTGGATTCTAAACATTCCAAAGTCACAGCTGGTTCCTTCCACACGCTTACTGTTCCTGGGGATGGTTCTGGACACAGAACAGAAAAAATAAGAATTTACTTACCGATAATTCTATTTCTCGTAGTCCGTAGTGGATGCTGGGGACTCCGTCAGGACCATGGGGAATAGCGGCTCCGCAGGAGACAGGGCACAAAAAGTAAGCTTTTAGGATCACATGGTGTGTACTGGCTCCTCCCCCTATGACCCTCCTCCAAGCCTCAGTTAGGTACTGTGCCCGGACGAGCGTACACAATAAGGAAGGATATTGAACCCCGGGTAAGACTCATACCAGCCACACCAATCACACCGTATAACTTGTGATCTGAACCCAGTTAACAGTATGACAAACGTAGGAGCCTCTGAACAGACGGCTCACAACAAATAACAACCCGATTTTTTTGTAACAATAACTATGTACAAGTATTGCAGACAATCCGCACTTGGGATGGGCGCCCAGCATCCACTACGGACTACGAGAAATAGAATTATCGGTAAGTAAATTCTTATTTTCTCTAACGTCCTAAGTGGATGCTGGGGACTCCGTCAGGACCATGGGGATTATACCAAAGCTCCCAAACGGGCGGGAGAGTGCGGATGACTCTGCAGCACCGAATGAGAGAACTCAAGGTCCTCCTCAGCCAGGGTATCAAATTTGTAGAATTTTGCAAACGTGTTTGCCCCTGACCAAGTAGCAGCTCGGCAGAGTTGTAATGCCAAGACTCCCCGGGCAGCCGCCCAGGATGAGCCCACTTTCCTTGTGGAATGGGCCTTGACAGATTTAGGTTGTGGCAAACCTGCCACAGAATGTGCAAGTTGAATTGTGCTACAAATCCAACGAGCAATCGTCTGCTTAGAAGCAGGAGCACCCATCTTGTTGGGTGCATACAATATAAGCAGTGAGTCAGACTTTCTGACTCCAGCCGTTCTTGAAATATATATTTTCAATGCCCGGACCACGTCCAACAACTTGGAATCCTCCAACTCGTTAGTAGCCGCAGGCACCACAATAGGCTGGTTCAGGTGAAACGCTGACACCACCTTAGGCAGAAAATGAGGACGCGTCCGCAGTTCTGCCCTGTCCGTATGGAAAATCAGATATGGGCTCTTATATGATAAAGCCGCCAATTCTGATACTCTCCTGGCTGAAGCCAGGGCCAGTAGCATGGTTACTTTCCATGTAAGATACTTCATCTCCACCGATTTGAGCGGCTCAAACCAATGGGATTTTAGAAAATCCAAGACTACATTAAGATCCCACGGTGCCACTGGGGGCACAACCGGGGGCTGTATATGTAGTACTCCTTTTACGAAAGTCTGGACTTCAGGAACTGAAGCCAATTCTTTCTGGAAGAAAATCGACAGGGCCGAAATTTGAACCTTAATGGACCCCAATTTGAGGCCCATAGACAATCCTGTTTGCAGGAAATGTAGGAATCGACCCAGTTGAAATTCCTCCGTGGGGGACTTCCTGGCCTCACACCACGCAACATATTTCCTCCAAATGCGGTGATAATGTTGTGCAGTCACCTCCTTCCTGGCCTTTACCAGTGTAGGAATGACCTCTTCCGGAATGCCTTTTTCCTTTAGAATTCGGCGTTCAACCGCCATGCCGTCAAACGCAGCCACGGTAAGTCTTGGAATAGACACGGTCCCTGCTGAAGCAGGTCCCGTCTTAGAGGTAGAGGCCACGGATCCTCCGTGAGCATCTCTTGAAGTTCCGGGTACCAAGTTCTTCTTGGCCAATCCGGAGCCACTAGTATCGTTCTTACTCCCTTTTGCCGTATAATTCTCAGTACTTTTGGTATGAGAGGCAGAGGAGGGAACACATACACTGACTGGAACACCCACGGTGTTACCAGAGCGTCCACAGCTATTGCCTGAGGATCTCTTGACCTGGCGCAATACCTGTCCAGTTTTTTGTTGAGGCGGGACGCCATCATATCCACCATTGGTTTTTCCCAACGGTTCACAATCATGTGGAAGACTTCTGGATGAAGTCCCCACTCTCCCGGGTGTAGATCGTGTCTGCTGAGGAAGTCTGCTTTCCAGTTGTCCACTCCCGGAATGAATACTGCTGACAGTGCTATCACATGATCTTCCGCCCAGCGAAGAATCCTTGCAGCTTCTGCCATTGCTGTCCTGCTTCTTGTGCCGCCCTGTCTGTTTACGTGGGCGACTGCCGTGATGTTGTCCGACTGGATCAACACCGGCTGACCCTGAAGCAGGGGTTTTGCCAGACTTAGAGCATTGTAAATCGCTCTTAGCTCCAGTATATTTATGTGAAGAGACATCTCCAGGCTTGACCATACTCCCTGGAAGTTTCTTCCTTGTGTGACCGCTCCCCAGCCTCTCAGACTGGCATCCGTGGTCACCAGGACCCAGTCCTGTATGCCGAATCTGCGGCCCTCTAACAGATGAGCACTCTGCAACCACCACAGAAGAGACACCCTTGTCCGTGGCGATAAGGTTATCCGCTGATGCATCTGCAGATGCGATCCGGACCATTTGTCCAGCAGATCCCACTGAAAAGTTCGTGCGTGGAATCTGCCGAATGGAATCGCTTCGTAAGAAGCCACCATCTTTCCCAGGACTCTTGTGCATTGATGCACAGACACTGTCCCTGGTTTTAGGAGGTTCCTGACAAGTTCGGATAACTCCCTGGCTTTTTCCTCCGGAAGAAACACCTTTTTCTGAACCGTGTCCAGAATCATTCCCAGGAACAGCAGACGTGTCGTCGGGGTCAACTGAGATTTTGGAAAATTCAGAATCCACCCGTGTTGTTGCAGCACTAGTTGGGTTAGTGCTACTCCGTCTTCCAGCTGTTCTCTGGATCTTGCCCTTATCAGGAGATCGTCCAAGTAAGGGATAATTAATACGCCTCTTCTTCGTAGAAGGATCATCATTTCGGCCATTACCTTGGTAAAGACCCGAGGTGCCGTGGACAATCCAAACGGCAGCGTCTGAAACTGATAATGACAGTTTTGCACCACGAACCTGAGGTACCCTTGATGTGAAGGGCAAATTGGGACATGCAGGTAAGCGTCCTTTATGTCCAGGGACACCATAAAGTCCCCTTCTTCCAGATTCGCTATCACTGCTCTGAGTGACTCCATCTTGAACTTGAATTTTTGTATGTACAGGTTCAAAGATTTGAGATTTAGAATAGGTCTTACCGAGCCGTCCGGCTTCGGTACCACAAATAGCGTGGAGTAATACCCCTTTCCCTGTTGTAGGAGGGGTACCTTGACTATCACCTGCTGAGCAAACAGCTTGTGAATGGCTTCCAATACCGTCGCCCTGTCCGAGGGAGACGTTGGCAAAGCAGACTTTAGGAACCGGCGAGGGGGAGACTTCTCGAATTCCAACCTGTAACCCTGAGATACTACCTGTAGAATCCAGGGGTCCACCTGTGAGCAAGCCCACTGTGCGCTGAAATTCTTGAGTCGACCCCCCACCGTTCCTGAGTCCGCTTGTAAGGCCCCAGCGTCATGCTGAGGGCTTTGCAGAACCCTGGGAGGGCTTCTGTTCCTGGGCAGGGGCTGCTTGCTGCCCTCTCTTACCCCTTCCTCTGCCCCGAGGCAGATATGACTGTCCTTTTGTCCGCTTGTTCTTATAGGAACGAAAGGACTGCGGCTGAAAAGACGGTGTCTTTTTCTGTTGGGAGGGGGTCTGAGGTAAAAAAGTGGATTTTCCGGCAGTTGCCGTAGCCACCAGATCCGATAGACCGACGCCAAATAATTCCTCCCCTTTATACGGCAATACTTCCATATGTCGTTTGGAATCCGCATCACCTGACCACTGTCGCGTCCATAAACTCCTTCTGGCAGATATGGACATCGCATTTACTCTCGATGCCAGAGTGCAAATATCTCTCTGCGCATCTCGCATATAAAGGAAAGCATCCTTTAATTGCTCTATAGTCAATAAAATACTGTCCCTATCCAGGGTATCAATATTTTCAGTCAGGGAATCCAACCAGACGACCCCAGCACTGCATATCCAGGCTGAGGCGATGGCTGGTCGCAGTATAACACCAGTATGAGTGTATATACTTTTCAGGGTAGTTTCCAGCCTCCTATCAGCTGGATCCTTGAGGGCGGCCGTATCAGGAGACGGTAACGCCACTTGTTTCGATAAGCGTGTGAGCGCCTTATCCACCCTAGGGGGTGTTTCCCAGCGCGCCCTAACCTCTGGCGGGAAAGGGTATAATGCTAAAAACTTTTTTGAAATTAGCATTTTTCTATCTGGGTTAACCCACGCTTCATCACATACATCATTTAATTCCTCTGATTCAGGAAAAACTACAGGTAGTTTTTTTTTACCCCCCACATAATACCCCTTTTTGTGGGACTTGTAGTATCAGAGATATGCAAAGCCTCCTTCATTACCGTGATCATATAACGTGTGGCCCTACTTGAAAATACGTTTGTTTCATCACCGTCGACACTAGATTCAGTGTCTGGGTCTGTGTCGACCGACTGAGGTAAAGGGCGCTTTACAGCCCCTGACGGTGTCTGAGACGCCTGGGCAGGTACTAACTGGTTTGCCGGCCGTCTCATGTCGTCAACTGATTTTTGTAATGTGCTGACATTATCACGTAATTCCATAAACAAAGCCATCCATTCCGGTGTCGACTCCCTGGGGGGTGACATCACCATTATCGGCAATTGCTCTGCCTCCACGCCAACTTCGTCCTCATACATGTCGACACACACGTACCGACACACAGGGAATGCTCTTATCGAAGACAGGACCCCACTAGCCCTTTGGGGAGACAGAGGGAGAGTTTGCCAGCACACACCCAAGCGCTATAATATATATGGGAACAACCCTATATAAGTGTTGTTCCTTATAGCCGCTTAAATATATAAAAATATCGCCAAAATATGCCCCCCCTCTCTGTTTTACCCTGTTTCTGTAGTGCAGTGCAGGGGAGAGTCCTGGGAGCCTTCCTCACAGCGGAGCTGAGCAGGAAAATGGCGCTGTGTGCTGAGGAGAATAAGCCCCGCCCCCTATTCCGGCGGGCTTTTCTCCCGGAGTTTTAGACATTTGGCATGGGTTAAATACATACATATAGCCTTAATGGCTATATGTGATGTATTCTTTTGCCATAAAAGGTATTATATATTGCTGCCCAGGGCGCCCCCAGCTGCGCCCTGCACCCTCCGTGACCGTCTGGTGTGAAGTGTGTGACAACAATGGCGCACAGCTGCAGTGCTGTGCGCTACCTTCATGAAGACTGAAGAGCCTTCTGCCGCCTGTTTCCGGACCTTCAATCTTCATAATCTGTAAGGGGGGTCGGCGGCGCGGCTCCGGGACGAACCCCAGGGTGAGACCTGTGTTCCGACTCCCTCTGGAGCTAATGGTGTCCAGTAGCCTAAGAATCCAATCCATCCTGCACGCAGGTGAGTTGAAATTCTCTCCCCTAAGTCCCTCGATGCAGTGAGCCTGTTGCCAGCAGGACTCACTGAAAATAAAAAACCTAAAAAACTTTTTCTAAGCAGCTCTTTAGGAGAGCCACCTAGATTGCACCCTGCTCGGACGGGCACAAAAACCTAACTGAGGCTTGGAGGAGGGTCATAGGGGGAGGAGCCAGTACACACCATGTGATCCTAAAAGCTTACTTTTTGTGCCCTGTCTCCTGCGGAGCCGCTATTCCCCATGGTCCTGACGGAGTCCCCAGCATCCACTTAGGACGTTAGAGAAAAGTGTTTCTCCCGCAGGAGAAAGCCAAGGAGCTATCATCTATAGTCAGAGACCTCCTGAAACCAAAACAGGTATCGGTGCATCACTGCACACGAGTTCTGGGAAAAATGGTGGCTTCATACGAAGCAATTCCATTCGGCAGGTTCCATGCAAGGACCTTCCAGTGGGACCTCTTGGACAAGTGGTCGGGATCGCATCTTCAGATGCATCGACTGATAACCCTGTCCCCAAGGACCAGGGTGTCTCTGCTGTGGTGGCTGCAGAGTGCTCATCTTCTAGAGGTCCGCAGATTCGGCATACAGGACTGGGTCCTGGTGACCACGGATGCCAGCCTTCGAGGCTGGGGGGCAGTCACACAGGAAAGAAATTTCCAAGGACTTTGGTCAAGTCAGGAGTCGTCCCTACACATAAATATTCTGGAACTGAGGGCCATTTACAATGCCCTAAGTCAGGCAAGGCCCCTGCTTCAAAACCAGCCGGTACTGATCCAATCAGACAACATCACGGCAGTCGCCCATGTAAACAGACAGGGCGGCACAAGAAGCAGGATGGCGATGGCAATAGCCACAAGGATTCTCCGATGGGCGGAAAATCACGTCATAGCACTGTCAGCAGTGTTCATTCCGGGAGTGGACAACTGGGAAGCAGACTTCCTCAGCAGACACGACCTACACCCGGGAGAATGGGGACTTCATCCAGAAGTCTTCCAAATGATTGTACACCGTTGGGAAAGGCCACAGGTGGACATGATGGCGTCCCGCCTCAACAAAAAACTAAAGAGATATTGCGCCAGGTCAAGGGACCCTCAGGCGATAGCTGTGGACGCTCTGGTGACACCGTGGGTGTACCAGTCTGTTTATGTGTTCCCTCCTCTGCCTCTCATACCAAAGATACTGAGAATAATAAGAAGGCGAGGAGTAAGAACGATACTCGTGGTTCCGGATTGGCCAAGAAGAGCTTGGTACCCAGAACTTCAAGAAATTATATCAGAGGACCCCTGGCCTCTACCGCTCAGACAGGATCTGCTACAGCAGGGGCCCTGTCTGTTCCAAGACTTACCGCGGCTGCGTTTGACGGCATGGCGGTTGAATTCCGGATCCTAAAGGAAAAGGGCATTCCGGAGGAAGTCATTCCTACGCTGATAAAAGCCAGGAAAGAAGTAACCGCAAACCATTATCACCGTATTTGGCGAAAATGTTGCGTGGTGTGAGGCCAGAAAGGCCCCTACAGAGGAATTTCAGCTGGGTCGTTTTCTGCACTTCCTACAGTCGGGAGTGACTATGGGCCTAAAATTGGGTTCCATTAAGGTCCAGATTTTGGCTCTGTCGATTTTCTTCCAGAAAGAACTGGCTTCAATGCCTGAAGTTCAGACATTTGTAAAGGGAGTGCTACATATTCAGCCCCCTTTTGTGCCTCCTGTGGCACCTTGGGATCTCAAAGTGGTGTTGAGTTTCCTGAAATCACATTGGTTTGAGCCACTTAAAACTGTGGATCTGAAATATCTCACGTGGAAAGTGGTCATGTTATTGGCCTTGGCTTCGGCCAGGCGTGTGTCAGAATTGGCGGCTTTGTCATGTAAAAGCCCTTATCTGATTTTCCATATGGATAGGGCAGAATTGAGGACTCGTCCCCAGTTTCTCCCAAAGGTGGTATCAGCTTTTCACTTGAACCAACCTATTGTAGTGCCTGCGGCTACTAGGGACTTGGAAGATTCCAAGTTACTGGACGTAGTCAGGGCCTTGAAAATGTATGTTTCCAGGACGGCTGGAGTCAGGAAAACTGACTCGCTTCTTATTTATTTATTACTTATTTATTAACAGTTTCTTATATAGCGCAGCATATTCCGTTGCGCTTTACAATTATATCCTGTATGCACCCAATAACCTAGGTGCTCCTGCTTCTAAGCAGACTATTGCTCGCTGGATTTGTAGCACAATTCAGCTGGCGCAATCTGCGGCTTGATTGCCGCATCCTAAATCAGTAAAAGCCCATTCCACGAGGAAAGTGGGCTCTTCTTGGGCAGCTGCCCGAGGGGTCTCGGCTTTACAACTTTGCCGAGCTGCAACTTGGTCAGGGGCAAACGCGTTTGCAAAATTCTACAAATTTGATACCCTGGCTGAGGAGGACCTTGAGTTCTCTCATTCGGTGCTGCAGAGTCATCCGCGCACTCCCGCCCGTTTGGGAGCTTTGGTATAATCCCCATGGTCCTTACGGAGTTCCCAGCATCCACTAGGACGTCAGAGAAAATAAGATTTTACTCACCGGTAAATCTATTTCTCGTAGTCCGTAGTGGATGCTGGGCGCCCATCCCAAGTGCGGATTGTCTGCAATACTTGTATATAGTTATTGCCTAACTAAAGGGTTATTGTTGAGCTATCTGTTGAGATGCTCTGTTATATTTCATACTGTTAACTGGGTATAGTATCACGAGTTATACGGTGTGATTGGTGTGGCTGGTATGAGTCTTACCCGGGATTCAAAATCCTTCCTTATTGTGTCAGCTCTTCCGGGCACAGTATCCTAACTGAGGTCTGGAGGAGGGGCATAGAGGGAGGAGCCAGTGCACACCAGATAGTACCTAATCTTTCTTTTAGAGTGCCCAGTCTCCTGCGCAGCCCGTCTATTCCCCATGGTCCTTACGGAGTTTCCAGCATCCACTACGGACTACGAGAAATAGATTTACCGGTGAGTAAAATCTTATTTTTTAAAAACATTTAATAAAAGTTATGTTAAAAAAAGAAAAAAGACCCACTTTTTTTTTTTTTGCCTTAGTCTTGAGCACTTGCAGGAACCCCGTTTATTGGGACCATGTCAAAAGCCTTACTAAAGGCTAGATAAGGATAAGGGCGACTCTTTGGTTGAAAAGTTCTCCATGTGGCCATTGTTTACTCTTCCCTCCCTAAATGGTCCTACACATTCGGCTGCCCGACGGCGGATACGGCCGACAGGCGACCCAGCGGCAGGGGGGAGTGAAGTTTGTGTCGCCATACTACAGATTGTAGTTTATAATTTTTTTTTTTTTTTCCGAATGCTGTCTTGCCAGATGCCTTTATAAAATGCCACTTAGCACTTCACCCTTTTGGTAAGAACATCCTGCACTGACTAGGCCAAAACATGTGTGTCTTCATTAGCCAGTGTAATACTGAATAAAACAGAAAAACACCTGCGCTCTGTTGTAAACAAGGGTATATCCCTCCAGTAATAATCTAAGAGTTAGAAAATATTAATAAATAAATAAATATAAAAGGACGGTAGGTTTTAGGTTGAATTAATATACAAATTTAATAGAATTTTTATCTAAAAACATATAAGTTGTCTGGTATAAAAAATCATCATCTTAATGCTTGCACGGTGTGCTTAAAAAAGGGACTTAGCAAAGCTGCTACTCACCTACAACTATATCTGTGGACCATAATTGGAGAGAATCCTAGCCTGGGGTATGATATACTTCTCCTAAGGGGACTAGTGAATGCCTTGTGACCCATACAACAGAGCGCAGGTGTTTTTCTGTTTTTTTCTGTGACTACATATATTGGGGATTACCACCCCCTACACCAGCGGCTATTGACAGCGCCCTCCATCTGTATTTCTTGTACTCGTTTGTAATACTGAATAAACCCTTTGGTTGAGACATGGCTGTGGTATAAATGGCATTAGTAAGTAGCTGTGGTCAATCTACTGGTATTGTGGCTATAAAATTAATTAAAAATGTATTTAACTATAATTAAATTTTGTGTTGCAGAAAGCAGTTTATAAATTCTATGTTGAAACTGATTAAATAGCATGAACTTCAATTACTTATGTTAATTGAAGTTAAAAAGCATGTGTTCTTGTTCATCATTGTTGCAGTAGCTCTGTGACTGCCTACCACTTCCATGCAGCTTCTATATCATAATTTTTGTTTTTGTTTCTGATTTGTTAGGTTGGTGTATGATAGGGAAACTGGAAAGCCCAAAGGATATGGCTTCTGTGAGTATCAGGATCAGGAGACAGCCCTCAGTGCCATGCGCAACCTAAATGGGAGAGAATTCAGTGGCCGAGCGCTACGCGTGGACAATGCTGCCAGCGAGAAGAACAAGGAAGAGCTCAAGAGTTTGTATTTGATAGTTTTGTTTTGGTGTTTCATGGCAATCATTGCTTAAATATTCCTCTAGCATCCATAAGGGATATTTGGGAGACTTGGTACGATGGGTATAGACGGGGTCCAAAGGAGCCGGTGCACTTAAAATTTCTTCACTGGGTGTGCTTGCTCCTCCCCTCTATGCCCCCTCCCACAGTTTAGAAAAAAGTGCCCTCAGGAGAGGATGCACATCTCTGCTGCTCCAGAGTTTTCTTCAATTTTTTTTTTTAAAAGTTATTTTTTTTCGGTATGCTGTTTGGGTAACCGCATACCTGCACCGTGGGAAGTTGGGGGCAGACTGTCACTGGCCTTGCTAGGTGCAGAGCTGCTTCCCTGCTGTAGGACCACCGTTGTGAGAGGTGGTTTGTTCAGCGGGGCAATGCGCCTTGGCTTTCGCAATCGCAGCATGCTGCACACCCCTAACATATGCCTTAAGTTGACGTCTGTGGTGTGTACAAACCGGGGGCCCCTGGTTCAAAGTGCGGCTGGACGTGGGTGCGGCATACGGGACCCTCTTGGGGGGGACCCACTAGAGCCCCCCCCCCCCCCCCCCCCCTTGTAAACTAGCTCAAGATGGCTTAAACTAACACTTGTGTGATGGTTTTTAAGCATGGTAGGAGACTTTTGCCAGTATAAAAATCACTGTAGCTCCGGCGCCATTGTGGGGGCGGAGATACCTCAGAGCGGGACCAGAGGCGTTTTGGCGCCTTCCTCTGCTTAATGCACAGCACACACAGCTCTTCCTGACTCCCAAGACATGCTGGAAAACTGGTACAGGGTGTAGCAAAGGGTGAGAGCCGCTATTGTACACAATCTGTCCCCTCTACAGGACAGTGTGTACTAGTGTTTCACTGTAATATTAGCCTCACTTGGACTGTGCAGCTTAGTGTACTGGTGTCTCTCTGTGTGTCTCCTCTCACATACAGTAAGGGCAGGCTTGATCAGTATACTTTGTTTGTATGTGTATGTATTTGTGATTACTA
This sequence comes from Pseudophryne corroboree, assembly GCF_028390025.1. Lineage (NCBI taxonomy): Eukaryota > Metazoa > Chordata > Amphibia > Anura > Myobatrachidae > Pseudophryne > Pseudophryne corroboree. The sequence continues at coordinate 137,642,335 of NC_086451.1, forward strand.
TAAACATGAGTAAACACAAACTCTGCAGTGTATGCCACACTAGATTCTCTCCCTTATCTACTGATTCTGTTTCATGTGAACAATGCAATCAATATTCACAAATCAGTGAATGGGCTCAGGGAGAGGGTCCAGAGCCCTCCTTGCTAGGGGCTCTTAAAACTATTATGTCTGATATGTCATCACAACTGTCTGCTAATGTTCAGAAAACTCGGCTACGGCAACAAACTGTTGCAGGCTTAGCTGCTAGGGCAGATATTACACAGCCCTCCATCTCTCATGCATGTCCACAGAAGCGTGGTTTACCTGCCCTACTCTCGGATTCCGATGAGGATATACAGGAGGATGGGGAGGACTTAGATCCCGTCAGTGGGGATTCTGATTCTGCTCAGGGTATTGAACCCCTCATTCTGGCTATACGGGACGTGTTAAAGCTCCCTCTAGAGGACACTGCGTCACAGCAGTCATTTTTCTGTACACAAAACAAGCCTAATGTCACTTTTTCCCTGATTCTGCAGAGTTGGATGGCCTTTTCAAGTTAGCCTGGAAAAATCCAGACACAAAATTCTAAGTGTCAAAAAGTGTTTGCGCACTTTCCCATTTGCTTCTGAAGATAGGAAATTCTGTGAGGAAAACCCGGGGGTTGACGTATCGGTCTCTCGACTGTCCAAAAAGGCAGTGCTGCCTGTCCCGGGCTCCTTTACCATGAAGGATCCTTGGGACAGAAAGATAGAGATTACACTCAAATCTATTTACATGGCAGCGTGTATCGCAGGGGCCGGTCATAGCTGGTTGCTGGATGACCCATGCCATTCATACGTGGGCTACTCAAATTCAGGGGGTCCTCTCCGGGGATATGCCTCTGGTCACTATGGTGACTTTTCTCAAGCACATTCAGGACACTACACGCGTCCTGTGTGACTCGCTTAAGGCGATGGGGAATATTAATGCTAGGACTTCTGCCATGGCTTCTGCAGGGCTTTGTGGTTGCGTTAGTGGATAGCGGACGCAGAATCAAAGCGCAGTGGGGGCTGGCTCTTTTGGGTTCAGTTGGATACGTGGCTTTCCAAAGTCACTGCTGGGAAATCCACATTTCTTCCCTCTGGGGCCCCGCCGGCTAAGCGTTCCTACCTGCGGCCATCTGTTCAGTCCTTTCGGTCTAACAGATTTTGATCTAGGGCCAGAGGTGCCTCCAGTGCGAATAGAGGCACCAGAGTTAAGTCAAAAAGTCCTGCCACCACCAGTTTTCAGGAACAGCACCAGTTCTGCTTCCACTAAGCCCTCAGCATGACTGTGCCCACCCACCCCGAGGAGATCTCGAGGTGAGAGCTTGACTGCGTTACTTCAGCCGCATCTGGGAAGGCTCCTGCCAGGATACCTGGGTAAAGGAAATCATTTCTCAGGGCTACAAGCTGGAGTTCGACGGTGCTCCTTCCCAACGTTTTTTCAAATCAAGCTTACCAGCTTTGGAGGATATGCAAGTTACGTTGCAACAGGCCATATCCGAAAGTTGGTCCAGTCCCACGTCATTTTCCAGTACCGATACCATATCGAGGCATGGGTTATTACTCCCAACCTGTTTGTGGTACCAAAGCCGGATGGCTCGGTACTGCCCATTTTGAATCTAAAGTCCTTGAACCCTTACCTAGAGGTTTTAAAGTTCAAAATGGAATCCCTGAGGGCAGTGATTGCGGGCCTGGAAGAACAGGAGTTCATGGTTTCCTTGGATATCAAGGACGCCTACTTTCATATTCCAATTTGGCCACCTCATCAGGCTTATCTGAGGTTTGCCCTACTGGACGATCACTACCTGTTCCAGGCACTACCCTTTGGCCTGTCCACGGCTCCGAGGGTATTCACGAAGGTGATGGCGGAGATGATGCTCCAACTCCAGGTCCATGGGGTCATTGTTGTCCCTTACCCTGGAGGCTCTTCTGATAAAAGCAAGATCCAGGGAGCTTTTATTGCTCCTTATCTACAACACTATCCAGTTTCTGTCACGCCATGGGTGGATTCTCAATCTACAGAAGTCCCACCTGGAGCCGACTCAACAGCTCCTGTTCCTGGGGATGTTGCTAGATACGGTGGCCCAGAAGGTGTTCCTCCCAGAGGACATAGCGAAACAACTTCAGGAGATACGCATGCTGCTCCGACCTACTTGAGTATCCATCCATCTTTGCATCAGATTGTTGGGAAAGATGGTCACCTCATACGAGGCGATCCATTATGGGAGGTTCCATGCCTGAACATTTCAGTTGGATCTCCTGAGCAAGTGGTCCGGATCGGATGATTCGGCTGTCACCTCAGACCAGGATTTCCCTCCTGTGGTTGCTGCAGTCCTCCAACCTGCTGGAAGGCTGGAGTTTTGGGATTTAGGATTTTACCCTCCTCACGACGGATGCGAGTCTGCAAGGATGGGGTGCTGTCACTCAAGGTGCACAGTTCCAGTGCAGGTGGCCGGCCCAGGACAAGATACGTTACTACCTCTCTCGCCCATGTGTGTCGATACACTCGGTGATGCAAGTACTTGCCCTCATGGTGTAGGCCTTCGACATGGTGGGGTACGCTCAATTTCATTCCCGCCCTCTGCAGAAACTGGTTGTTGCCAAATGGGACGGCCTGCCTTACCGGATCAGGTCTCAAATTATATCCTTGTCTCCGGAGGTACGTCTGTCACTGACCTGGTGGCTACAGGATCAATGGTTGAGCAGGGGCCATCCCTTCTGGATCTCGAACTGGGTCCTTCTGACGACTGATGCTAGTCTGAGGGGTTGGGGCACAGTGTTGGGGCAACACTCTCTTCAGGGTCGGTGGACTAGGCAGGAGTCTCTCCTCCCGATAAACATTCTGGAGTTGCGGGCAGTGTTCAATGCTCTGAAACTGGCCCAGCATCTGGTACAGAACAGGCCTGTTCAAGTACAATCAGACAATGCCACCACGGTGGCATACATAAATCATCAAGGCGGCACTCGAAGCCGCATGGCAATGATGGAAGTGTTAAAGATTCTTCAATGGGCGGAACGGAATCTGCCAGCCATATAGGCAGTATTCATTCTGGGGGGTCCTCAACTGGGAAGCAGACTTCCTCAGTCGTAAGGACATACACGCCGGAGAGCGGAGCCTCCATCCAGAAGTATTTCAACTCCTAGTGAACAAGTAGGGCCTTCTAGACGTAGACCTGATGGCGTCTCGACACAATCACAAGGTTCCGAGCAAGGACAAGGGATACTCAAGCAGCGTTCGTGGACGCACTAGCAATTCCATGGAACTTTCGGCTGCCGTATGTGTTCCCTCCGGTGTCACTCCTGCCCAGGGTAATACGGAAGTTCAAGCAGGAAGGAGGAATCCTGCTTCTCATAGCTCCAGCGTGGCCCAGACGGCACTGGTTCTAAGACCTGCAAGGTCTCTACTAGAGTGCCCCCTTCTACTACTTCCACAACGACCAGACCACCTCGTTCAGAGCCCTTGTGTTTACCAGGATTTGGCCCGACTGGCTTTGACGGCGTGGCTCTTGAAGCTTCCGTACTGAGGGCCAAGGGATTCTCTAAGGCGGTCGTTCAAACTATGTTGAAGGCCCGTAAGCCGGCTTCTGCTCTGATTTATCATAGGCTCTGGAATTCTTACTTTGCTAATAACCATGATATTTACAAGTTTAGTACGGCCAAACTTTTGGCCTTCCTGCAACAGGGCCTGGATTTAGGCCTTTGTCTGGCCTTCCTCAAGGTTCACATTTCTGCCTTGTCTGTATGGTTTCAGAGAGAGATTGCTACCCTGCCTGATGTTCATACATTCACTCAGGGTGTTTTACGGATTCAACCTCCTTATGTACCACCTGTGCCCCCATGGGATTTGTTGGTGGTTCTGGTGGCCTTGCAAGAGTCTCTGTTTGAACCTCTTGCTTCTGCGGACCTTAAGTGGCTTTACCTTAAGGTCTTGTTTTGCTGGCTATTGCCTCTGCTAGAAGGGTCTCGGACTTTGGTGCCTTATCCTGTAAGTCCCCCTATCTGATTTTTCATCGTGACCTGGCAGTTCTCAGAACGCGCCCAGGTTATTTACCTAAGGTGGTGTCTTCCTTCCACCTTAACCAGGAGATTGTGGTTCCGGCCTTTAGTACTCCTGACTTGTCCTCCAAAGAGCGGTCTTTTGATGTGGTACGAGCTCTCTGTATCTGTGTGAAGAGGACAGCCTCCATTAGGAAGTCTGATTCTCTCTTTGTACTGTTTGGTTTTCACAAACGTGGCTGGCCTGCTAACAAGCAGACCCTGGCCAGATGGATTAGAATGGTGATTGCACATGCTTATGTACAGGCTGGCCTTCCAGCTCCTGCTACCATCAAAGCCCATTCTACTTTTTCTGTTTGACCTTCTTGGGCAGCCCGCCGTGGTGCGACCCTTGAACGATTGTGCAAGGCGGCTACATGGTCCTCCGTGAACACGTTCATAATGTTCTATGCCTTCAATACTTCCGCCTCCCTGGATGCTTCCTTTGGACGCCGGATTCTTGTGCCCGCTACAGTGCATCCCCTCCTATAAGGAACTGCTTTAGGACATCCCCGATGTTGTTCCCTGTGGAACCCAGTGTACCCCACTGCAGAAAAGGAGATTTATGGTAAGAACTTACCTTTTGTTAAAACTCTTTCTGCGAGGTACACTGGATTCTACAGGGTGCCCACCCTGACGCACTTAGCTTCTTTGGGTTGGTACGGCATTAGCCCCTGATACTTTCTCCTGTCGTGAGAATGTGGTGTTTTTTGGCTACTAACTGTCGTCGTCTCTCTTACCTGCTACTTCATTGAACTGGTTAACAAAACTGAGCTCCTGTGTACGGAGGCAGGGTTATATAGGAGGCGGCGCTATGCATCTTGGGAAAAGTCAAATCTTTTAGCCTGTTAGTGCCTCGGATCAAGATCCAACTCTACACCCCTGATGTTATTCCCTGTGGAATCCAGTGTACCTCGCAGAAAGATTTAGCAAAGGTAAGTTCTTACCATAAATCTCCTTTTTGTGCTGCCTACGGCACCGTGGGATTTGAAGGTGGTGTTGGAATTTCTGCAGTCCTCCTGTTTTGAGCCTCTGATGACTGTAGAAGACAAGTACCTCACGTGGAAGATGGTGATATTACTTGCCCTGGCTTCTCCTAGACTTTTCTCAGAATTGGGAGCCTTATCGTGTAAGAGCCCATAATTGGTCTTTTACGAGGATAGAGCGGAGCTCAGGACTAGGCAGCAGTTCCTGCCAAAGGTTGTCTCTGCGTTTCTCCTGAATTAACCTATTGTGGTCCCGTCCAGTTCTGACTCTTCTGCTCCTCTGGAGACATTGGATGCTGTGTGAGCCTTGAAGATCTATGTCAAGCGAACTGCTCGGATCAGAAAGACTGATTCCATGTTCGTGCTCTGTGATGCGCAGAAAAAGGGTTGTCCTGCTTCAAAGCAGTCCATTGCACTTTGGCTTAGCCTTACTAACTAACAGGCCTATGTGTCGGCAGCCTTACCTGTTCCTAAGTCTCTGAAGGCCCACGCTACAAGATCAGTGGGCTCTTCCTGTGCAGCTGCCTGCGGACACTCTGCCTTGCAACTGTGCCGAGCTGCTGTCTGGTAAGGGAAGAAAACTTTAGTAAAGTTCTACAAATTTAATACCCTAGCCAAAGAAGAATCCCAGTTTGGGCAGGCGGTGCTGTAGAAGTCTCCGCACATTCCCGTCCGTTCTGGAAGCTTTGGGATGTCCCCATTGTCCCACGTCTCCCCAATATCCCTTATGGATGCTAGAGAAAATAGGATTTTAATTACCTACCGGTAAATCCTTTTCTCGTAATCCCGTTAGGATATTGGGCGCCCGCCTCTGTGCGTTGAGTTTTCTGCAGGTTCTCTGTTATGTAGTTACCTGTTCAGCTGTTGCTGTTATTACCAGCTGCTGCTGTTTGTTATATGTTCGTGGTGTGCTGGTATTTAAACTCACCACTCTTTGTTATCATGTTCCTTCTCTCATATATCTCCTTTCTCTTTCGGACACTGTGTTACCTATAACTGCCAGTGGGAGGGGGCATAGAGGGGAAGAGTCAGCACACCAAGTGAAGAAATTTTAATGTGCACTGGCTCCTTTGGACCCCGTCTATACCCATCGTACTAAGTCTACCCAGTATCCCTTATGGACTATGAGAAAAGGATTTACCGGTAGGTAATGAAAATCCTATTAGTTTTTTCTTGGGAATTATTTCTAAGGAGGATAATTTACTGTCTTGCTGTTTTAAAATTGTATGCGTTTTAGATCACATTGGTGATTCTAACTGGAATAATTTTAAAGTTTCTTTAATGCCACATTTTAGTATACTTATGGCTTAAGATTCTTGAACATATCAAAGGATAGGCAGCATTCCCCTAAGGATAACCATTACTTAATTCTTTCCATGAAGAGGCTAGTTGAGGAATGAGGATTCCCACACAAACTTGAATTAGCGCAACAGTGTTATATAAAATAAATACATTTTATTTTATATATCTGTTAACAAACGTGTCAGCAAGTCGTGACAAAGATGAACAATGACAATCAATTACTATGGGGAGTTCAAGAAAATGAAGCCGGACACATGTCTAAATTGATTAATTGGCAAACAGATTAATTTATGGGATTATGGGGCAG